>NW_019392737.1:466795-923392 GCF_000648675.2 Cimex lectularius
GATACGTTTTAGATTTCACTGCACTCATTTTCCACTATTTAATAATAAACTTTGTATCGACGTAGTATCGCCATCAAGTTACAATTCAGAATGACTCCAATTCCTGCAGGCACAACATTTATATCGGCGTGAACGAAAGTCTCGAATGTTCCCGTCAAACGCGCCGCCCGAAACTAGACTGTACTGTCTCTCGTTGTTTCTAGACTAGACTGTACTGTCTACTAGTCTAGAAACAACGCGGCTTTTCTTTGACAAGTGCCGCGCGTTCCTTTGATAAAGCCACCTTTTGCCGCAAGCAGTGTTATTTTATTACGTAATACATTTTTGTAGTTTAGTTACCTACCTACTTATTAAAAAAAATTTTCTTCTCGAGATCTACTCAAAAAGCACTCGCGATCGACCGTTTGAGCACCCTGTACTATAGTGATAGGATGCGGATAACCTGTTCACCATGGTCGTAAGTGTTAGCAAAAAATATATGCAATTACATACAAATCTGGGCTTTAATTATAAGTATTTAATTATTAAATTGAAAAGAAAAATTTCACATTAATGATTGTAAGTGCTCCAAAGGTGTGGAAAAAAACAAAAATGTTAAAATAGATGAATATGGAAGTTCTCAGAAGTTAACACTAGTAAATTTCAACTAAAAAATTGAGATTTACGATTTCATTTCTATCAACTAAAGTAAGGTCCCGTTCCCAATATAACTGAATACTAGGGCTAAAAAAATACACCGAAAAAAGAGGTAAGCTTCGAAAAATGAATTTTACATCAAAATAGTGGTTTTTTTAACTATGAAAAGATACAGAGATAGTGAAGAAAGAACGAACAAGAAGAAGAAACTTCAACAGTTGGATAACTTCATTAACTGCGAATTTTACAGCAAGGTGAAATCATCATTAACAAAACGATGAACTGGAAAATATTCAACTTGCGCTGGCAGCTCATTACCATTCTTTGTTAATTTTTCATACTTCCCAACTAGGAATTTAAAATTTACCTCATTTCTTTGAAACTAAAAGCGATTCCTTTCCCCGCTTTTTAATGCGATTAGGTGTATTAAAAAAAATTATTTCACCTTTCGGTATAGATTTTTATTTCCGGCTTAGACAATCAACGAAAGTTTTATAATCTGAACAAAGGTTCACTCGACCAGACTGGGGGGTTTGAAGAGTTGTCAAGATGAAGAAGATTGATGCTGGAGCTTGTATTACAGAGTTTGGGGCCCCTTCTCCTATATAAGCATTTTCCATGGCCATGGGGACCTAGTTCAAGATAAATACAGGACTAATCTCCAAGGATTTGATTGTTAATGAGAACGAGATAATTATAGTGAAACATTATACATCATTACAAATTATTTACACTACAATGACAAAGATTCACCTTGCAATGATCGACTGTCGTGAGGCCATTCAATGATTTAATAAAAATTCTTTGAACATTATCAAATTACAAAAAAATGTTTTCATTTTCAATTTTGTCTCTGATATCAAGTAAAAAAATGAGTCCTGGAGCAAGACTAGATAAAGGAGTTGAAGTGATATAACATAACAATGCACTACCTCTAAGCCGACACGTTAAGTGGTATTAGGAAGGTCTTTGGAGGCCAAGTGGGATGGGAGATTTTCCACCATTTTGAATCCATTTAGGGTCTCTCTGGGAGATTTCGTTACCAATTAACTTAGGAGACGTCGTTGTTTGCGAGTTCCAGGGATTAAGCGAGGATATGGGATGTGATGGTTAACTGATGATAGTTAAAAGGGAGAGGGTGAAGACAGCGAGCGCGAGAAAGTTCCATACGCTAGAAATTGGTTTAGACAAGATTTTCCTTCTGAACTCAAAATGAGTTTCATCATCATCAGTAATCACTTCAAAGACTGGAGTCGTTCGAAACGGATTAATGTCAATTAATTTAAAAAAGGCACACTTTGTCAATAAAAAATTAAGAAATATTAGGACAAAATGAGGTTCAGCCTATGTGTTTCGCATGGCTGATTAAAAGAAAACACGCAAGTTTTCCAGAAATGACACGTACATAACATACACGATAGAAACAATACCAGAAGAAAAATAACCGCCTGTAGATTCAATCTTCATTTTATTCACGAAATCCTTTGAAGCACAGACCGATTCCGCTTTCGGCGGAATACCGAAGCGTGCCCCTTTGAAACCCGTTAAAGCAAGGAAAAGCTGAATACATCCTTAAAAAAATCGAGGAGGGGAGAAGGTTTTTCCATCTCATCGTAGCGAAGGGAAAAATCGAAGGATAACAACGATGGATGCTTAGAAACGAAAAACTTGAAGAAGCCAGGATTTATTCGATTATTCAAATAATTATTACAAATACCAAAACCCAATGTACGAAATTGTCGAAAATAATATTTCATTAGTACATTTTTTTTATTGTGATTTATGAAGTTTGACTGTGATAAGAATCACCAGCAGTCCAATCCTTTTTAAAAAGATGGTTCCTACTCGCAGTAAGTTGTTTCGGACAATCCGGATTTCGAGCCCTTTAGCTCATCATCAGGTTGAAGGGTTTCTACAAACACGTCTCTCGACATGAATTGCAAAAGTGAACCCTCTGATACCACCGCCAATGAGGAGCTGGTTTTTTAATGGCGCTCAATTTAAACGTGCGAAAAGCGGGAATTATAACACAAATAACTATTATAATAGTAAATACTGTAAGAAATTAATTATAAACTAGTGATTAAAGATAAAAGAAAAAAATAGAATAATACCTTAATATTATTAAATTATTATAAAAATAATAACAATTAAAATAATTAATTCAATTATTTGGACGTTTAATATTATTTATGTACATATTTAAAATGGGAGGTAGATCAAAATCTGTTAGATTATTAATGCATTAATATAACATGCATTACATATTAGCCAGAGTACTACACCATGGTCAGAAAATGTTTTGAAAGAAGGATCAGGGACAGATATTCCAGGAGGGACGGTGGGAAACAACCGACTTTGTAAAAAATAGTATTAATGGAAAATATATATTTATCCTGCTATGAACACCTTTTGATCCGTCCTATGTCAAGAATTCAGCAAATAGTGTAATGAATTATATAACATTTTGGCTAATTTACGCAACGTGGATCATACGGTTAAAAAAAGGTTGAAAATACCAGTTACAGGCAGTTTTTTGATATTGGGTTTATATTGAACAGACAGAATAAACCAAAATCTTTTTTTTTACATTTCATTGGACAAAACAGCGTTGAAATTGAATTTGACCATTTTTTGGTCACTTCGAGCTATTCGAGAACTATTAAACTGGGGCAAAATGGTAGTTCTTAGGTTTTCTAATACGTTCTGTGGTTCTTCTCTATTAAACATGATCATTGGTCATTTTTTATTTACCAAATATATAAGTAAAAAAGGCGAGCTGCTAGATTACATGCGATAGAATGGAACCTTGAAGGAAATCAATGTTGCTAATCAACGCCAGTACGTTTAGCAGATCTCGAAAGGTTCGAAATAAAGAAAAAAGTAGGATGCAATTCAAGTCCAACACTCTTTTGTCTAATTATTTTTGTGAACACTTCCATCGTAGGCGACAAATACGTTGTAAGTAAACTAAAGCATAATCTTAAGTTTACGAACTTGCCCGGTCTGACTGTGTTAAGGTTCGCGCTTTTAAATAAACAGGTGTCATTTTATTTTAACATCTTCCCCATTTTAAAAGAAAATTAGAATTATTTACATACAATTTGCATATTGCAAAACTCCACCTCTGTAAATAATACAAAACCTTCTTCCACCTTTACCGAGTCAAACCCTTAGACGTAAAAGCATATGCTGGTAAGTTGTGAAAAGTATAAAATGACGTCTGTCTGAAGGAAAGGGGGTTTCAACGTCAGATGACTGGTCGGATCTTCGGACTACCAAATCTCCTTGCCTCCTCACTCACTGTATAAACTCGTATACATCTTTCGGCGGAGGAAAAACATCCGAACACCAACCCCCAATAAACCAGCTTAGGCAATACATTTCCCACCGTTTTATTGGCGGCGATCCCCAAACCGCTTCCTTTCTGTAGAAACTAACCAACAACCTAGCCCCATTTTTTTTCATCTCCCTTAGTTTATGGTTTTAACATGCTTTATCACACCCGTTGATTTATATTAATGGAGCTTAACACTTAGAACGATATCAGTATCAACACGTATCAGATATTCCGTTCAAATCAAGTCGCTTTATCCAAAAATAATAAACTTAATTTTATTCATCTTTTATTCAAATCAAATTGTTTTATCATGACATCCATGTAAATAAAATTAAATTCGTGTGCACAACTGACTAAAGTAGAGTGACAATATTACAACCAAACATTATTGGATTTATCGGAAAGTAATGATTCGCCAATAATCTTAAGGATCGTGTTTGTTTCCTAATTGCTAATTATCTTCCCGTTAATTACACATCGAATTTGACGCGGCTATTGCAGTAACAGTAACTTCCCAAATGCAGAAACTTCGGATTGTTAACCGCCTCAACATCCGTGTGGCCGCTGCCTCTATGTGATTTGCTTCCAAAGCAAATTGCTTCCAAGTTAACATTTATATGATTCTGCATAATGGTGAGAGTTGTGCAGAGTGTGATGCGTAATTTAATTTATAAATGCGTCCAAAAAAAGATCTATACAACTAGAAAATTATTCTTAAATAAGTCTTTCCTGGTTCTCGGCTCGTCAACAGTTCGTCAGATTTTCGTTTGTGTATCAGGTATCATTAAATAATTGTAATAACACGATCAACTAAAGACAATTAAGGAAAATCTATGAAAATTAAGATAGGCCCAATTAGCGCAGATGGACGGAAATAACTAGATGTAGAAATTGAGACCTATACTGGATAGCGCTCAATAATATTTGTTTCCCTTTGTTTCTTGCAGTTGTAGGGAGTAAACCCCAGAGCCGTTTGGGACTGCATTAAGGTTCATTGAGACATTGGGGCAACACCAAAAGTACACTTGTTTGGGTACCAGGGCACTCAAGAAACCGGCTAAGGAAAGTTCAAAGAGGCACCTTTCGGCCATGAACCATATTGCGGCATACCAAATTGAAAAAACGTAGATCCATTAGACAATGGATTAAGAATAAGTCCGCAGTTTAATGGGATGGTATTCCAGCACAGAAGCAAGCAGAAAAATACATCAAAGTACCATCGCACAGGTACGGCTGAACTAGAAAACCTAGGAAGTGTTATGTCAATGCTGAATGAATACTGCTGATTTCAAAGGCATATATAGATTCTTAGCAACAAAAACAATCGTGTGCCAAAAAAAAAAACATTCCTTATCACGGGAGATGAAAAGCACAGGCCTGAACATACACACAAGAATCGTGGAAAAAGCTTTAGGATCTGATAAAAAAAAAGCCTGACTCTTAATGAAAAGGTCTAGATACTAACGGTTACACTATAGTCCAATTTTTGTCGTCGCGCGTTAGATCGTAAAGAGACTAATTTCATTTAACCTTGAATTTAATCTTGTTTCTTGTTCGCCCAAGTACCACTTGAGTTAATGAGTAAGTTATTGTACTTCTGTCGGCGGCCTTCACGCGCTGGTTTGTTCTGTCAGGCGCCATTGCCTCAACTTGTTTTGGTACTTCGTTCGGCTTATACCCCAGATCAACTATTGAAGAAGGGAAGTGCCGAAATACGTCTGACGAAGTCCAAACTAGCACATATATGCTGAGAAGGACGACTTTTTAAAAATTAGTCGAGGAACCATAACCAGAAATTCAAATATGAACCTAATACCAAATTAAAAACCAGAAAGCTTAGTAAGAATGAGTTTTTTCTATCTATAAAATTTGTAATTTGATTGTTGACCGGCCATTTTGGCCTACCTATCCTCGCTGGTACTGGTATAATTTACAAAACCATTAAACTATGTTTTCAACAAAAACTGGATTAAAGGATTTGTGTTAAGAAGTTCTTGACGAGAGACGTGACCGAGTTACAGAACAATTAAAGTAGTCGTAGACCGAGGAAAACAGAGACGGCGAATATGCCCAAAACAAAACAAAAGAAAATTAGATTGAAGTGGAGAGATTAGCAGACGAGTAGTTTTACTGAGATAGGATCGGTATCCCAGGGAGATTGGGCACATATCTCACTTCACCCACACCCGAACCAATTAGATGCAACCCATTAGGCGGCATCTCTTCGTGTATGGGCCATTAAGCTTTTCCTAAACTAGGCCTAGGAGGTCGCCTGCATGACAGTTAATCGTCAAGCCTTTCGCCATTTTACTTCTGGATAAAACATACATTCAGGCGCCATTATAAGCCTAAATTATAATTCGCGTGGATAAAATTTTTTTAATGAATTATGCAGTTGTACTCTATTTGAAAATTATCAGAAACGGGTTCGGATAGTATTCACCACGTAGGTAGGTAGAGCACGTAACGCTCCCATGATAATTTTATACCGGGCTCTATGCTCTCTGAAATAAGCACATTAATGTTCTTCTTTTGATTAGTGTACTGGCGCAAAAAGCTCTACCTCTGAATAATACACGCTGGAAACTTCAGGCCCGACAGTTACCGTGGCCGATCGTACGATCCTTCCGCCAGCGGCAGAAAAAATCTATAAGCTTTTATTGGAAAAGTAAAGTGTCAAACTTCTAATTAATAAACTTGCAAGGCAATCACCTCGTTTTTCGCAATTGAACGGAATCCAATATACTTACTGATAGTTGATGTAAGGAAACTCCTAATGCAAATTTTAAACGAGCTGAATGCATAAAAAACGTTGGAGTTATTTGATCAAGACTATTTGTAAAAATGAGGAGCCTAAAGGATAAGCAGAAAATGTTGATAAAACAGTGTAATGTTTATATTTTTGCCCACTCCACCTGTTCCACAAAACAAGAAGTTATCAACCGCCTGACAATTTAAATATATTTACCCGAACTTACAAACCACCACGTGGTAACCAAAAAAAAAAAATTCTTGAATGATATCGATCAAACCTGTTTGGATTATTGATAATGACAACCCATTCATCTCATATGATATGAAAAGTATTTTTGTGTGACGAATGTGACAGAATTCTGCTTGCAGGATAATTTTATCATTCAAGTAAGTCAAATCAAATTTTGGTTGTTAATAGGAAAGGTGCTGATTGATTTAAACTCGCAGACCGTTGATAATTATTGTTTTATTCAAACAACAAATTTAGATGACAGGACCACCAGGGGGTGGTGGTTTATGAGTATTTTTATTTTTAAGTGAACCGTACTTTAAGTTTTTTTTTTTAAGTTTTTTATCTAATATATTTGTTTTTTATCAATGATAAATTTAACTTTTGATCGCGTGTCATAATCGAATTCGTCCCATTTTATTGGTGACAATAATGAGGCAAGAGGGGGGCGTCGGTGGCCGCACGGTTTAGTCTTTGACACGGCGCTCATCACTGTAAGGTAAAGGTCCCGGGTTCGAATCCAGCGGCCCTGCATTCGAACCCGACATACTTACAAATGGGCTTTTTTTCAAAAACACCGGCACCCCGAGGGTTTATATGCGAACCCTCGAAAAAAAAAAAAAAAAAAAAAAAAAAAAAAAAAAAAAAAAAAAAAAAAAAAAATAATAATGAGGCAAGCCTAATGTGTACAATATATTGATAAAAACGTTTTGCATATCTTTGACAGTACAATTTATGTAATTCATTATTTAAAATGGTTTTTTGGCATTTACGTTGTAAGAGAGTTGAGCAGTTCTTAATATTTAATTTAGCAAGAACGAATTTTGGGGGTAGATTTAATTTCAACGGAATTGAACCAGATTGATTTGTTGATTTTTGAGCATGAAAGTCTTAATTTATAATAAAGATTTAAAAGTACTTGTTTACTAACAGATTTTAAGTAAGTGGAGGTAGCATTATTAATTGTTTTATAATCCATTACTGCTTTGACTAGCAAATTAATAGAAATCGTTCTTACTGTGAGTAGGAACTATCTTTTTAAAAAGGAAGGGTAGTTGGTCAAGGATATAAGCAGCACCAAAACTAATCAACCACTGAACAAGAGTATTACAGAGAGAAGTTTGTATCGTCTATTAAGTACTTGTTAAATTCTAACATGAGGAGTCCACGCAAGACGTTTGTCAACGTGAAAGTAGCAATCACTGTTTCTCGAGGATAGAAGAACACGGTTGAGGTAAACAGGAGGAACGGAATCGAGAAAGAAAGACGGGCAATACCCCTTTTCTCAAAGATATAGCTGATAATGTCTACAACGTGGTGGCATTGTTGAACTATTGAAGGCTGGAATCAGAAACCGAAATCAGGGATTAAATGATGCGAAACAAGTGGATTATAAAGACGGTGTATGATGAGGTTTTAAAAGATATTTCCCAACAAGGGAAAGAAACTTACAAGACGACAAGAGGAGACGTTGTGCAGTGGTCTGTTTGTCTAATTTCCAAAGGGTTGCGGAGGATATTTTCTGCGATTGTAATGGCCATGGGATTTTTTACGACGAAGTTTCCTGGACATTGGATAGATAGAAGCTTTGGGAGGAAGTTCAATTGGTAGAGGTCAATCTAGTTCGGCTTCGACTTCATTGTTATGTTGACAGTCAAGTACGTCGGGATGTCAAGTGAACTATTGTACAGGTACTTTGGTTATAGAGACATACTTTCTCTTGTTTTTGCCCGTGTACCATCGTCTCGTCTGAGGGCATGTGAGCTATTTTTCTATTTCAGTATACATCGTTCCAGTTTGTTGGCTGTTGTGGTATGGCTGTATACTGTTTATAAGTTTCGTCCTTATCTCACATTTTAAAACTAGAAAAAAAACTACAACAAAATTTATTTGGGAAAAAAAAAGAGAGAGTAAATGGTCATATTTATCAAGAATACAACTTCATGCCTTTTACATTTGACGTTATCGACCTTCCTTCAGATCCGGTAAAAGATAAACCACACCGGCGCACAAAGCCATTGCCTGCATAATATGAATTCCTGGTTCATGCAGATGGACATGTGCAGCGATGCAGTTCAACCCGACGTGTCTTTCATAGTTTTCCGTGCCGCCGGCTCGGATAAAACCCGTATTCAATGACAACCCAGCAAAAACGTTTTCAATCTCAGATATCCGTTCTCTCGCAATGTCAACACAGAACACACAGAACTTTCCGGTAGTTTTCTTTACAACTGACCTCATCTCTGATCGTTTCTAACATATATTTTCCAGTTTGTAGGCTAATTATATTTGCAAAAACATATTCGTAATTTGCTGGTTAATAAAGAAGTACTGATGAAGGTGGCAAGCTTTGATGCTTCAGACAGGTAACCCTTCTGTGATAGCGACCAATTATGTCAGATAAGAAGCCAAGATTCGACTTGAACATCTGCAAATTATTGGCCAAATGTAGGGATGGACAAATCAAGAAACCTTGGATAAAGTTGAACCATTGAGACTTACTCGTACGTTCTTTGCACAAAGAATTTGTTTCCGTTCAGATGGAGTAATTTCAAAGAATCATACAAAATAAAAGAAATTACAAACCAAAGAAAAATAACTTTTATACAAAACGATATTTTCTTGAAATGAGTGTATATTGTGTTGGTCTAATGAAAAAGTGGATACCTATTATTTTGCAACATGTCCAAAGCTTACCCAGTTTATTTGACGTTAAAATGGGTAATTTGATGAATAAAAGCTATATATGTAAATACCTAATAAAAACTTAATAATAATATTTTATTGAAGCCACTTTTGTATTACGAAAAAACCGTTGAAAGTTTAAAATCAACGTTTTTGTTTGTTTAATTATTTTAATTACTTAATTATGGCATACAAGCGACTTATTTATGAATTTTCGAGTCACAGATTTAGGTTTTTCTACGGTTAGCAGTTTTTAACATGTAGCTTTGATGTCCTAACCGCGCATTTGGATTAATGTACTTCTCCGGTAATGAATCCCCTGAGATCGAAGGGACCTTCCCTCCCTTTTGGTAATGAAACACGTATACAACCGGCATTACTCATTGCACCCCCACTCCCTGACGACATATATGCGAATAAATTTATGTACACTGTCGCGTAATGACCTCGCCTGTGTGACACATGTGGTCGCATGATTCGAGTACATTTCAAATATTTCGCAATAACATTAATCAACACCAAATTTCGTACTTGTCAATTGATCATACGTTTCAAATCGAAGCTACAGCCGTATATACAAATTTTCTTCTCTTACCCCCCACCACCAAGGATCACGTTTTTCTATTCATCTATTTTCCTAAATTGTTTTGAAAATTTACATTCAGAAGGTTGGAGCATGGGAATTTGTGAAAGACGGCCCTGGTGAATTTATACATAGTTGCAAAATTAGGTTCACGTGCATCCTGCAGCTTTCATAGTAACGTTATTTTATCGGCATTGCAGAAACCAGTGTATATGTTGTACAGAGAGCAAGAAAGTTGAGTTAATATAAAATGGATTATTCGCTGTGCACATCTTATCGGTTGTTCTAAAAGAAAAGTAGACCACCCATTCCTTATTTTCATCCTGATGTCATGTCTAATCTAACAGATAATTGAGTTTTACGTGCGACTTAATCACACTTTAAAAGTTGAAAAGAAAAAGAAAATACTCTACTAATGGAAATTCAACTAAAGGAGCAATTAAAACATCTTCGGTGCCAAGTTGTAAGGACAAGAGCAAATCAGAGACAGTACTTAAAGAGGGAAAGGAATGGGACGAGGGAAAGGAATGGGACGACTGACAAAGTGAGGAAGGGAAATCCATACGTTGTAGGACGGATGACGAGGAACGCCTGAACAAATTTTTTCTGTGATTACAGGATAAAGGTTATGTGAACTGGTATCGTACTGGGGACTTAAAGGTAAGGAGATCATATATGTAGGGAGGGAAATGGGAAGATATCTGTTAGAGAAAGAAGTATTGCTTGTAGTAGGATAACCACTCCAAGTTGGAGTGCAGATGGCACTGGGCCCTCCTTGAAGAGCCGAAGACAAAAAATACAAAACAATTCAATACAGTCAAGCTGTAACGGGGTAAAATAAGGAAGCTAGGCTAAAATTGAGTTCACACGTTCTAAAAAAGGAGACGTCACTGGCACGACGGAACTGATCAAGAGAGGACAAGCAGCATTTGATAATCTAGGAGAAATGGTGCTTCTATGATAAGACCGGATGAGAAACATGCTACAGCGAGAGATGGTAAAACTTAGGGGATTGGTAGGATTATATTCATACATCATATGCTTACGAGAAAGATTGAGACGACTGAATTGAAGTAAGGAAATGGGAAGAGTACAATTAAACAGAAAGCTGCAGTGGTTGGAAATACAACGCTCCAGCTTCGCAATGTTCTGTCATCATCATTACCACTACGGATAATCGCAAGGTTCTTGACGGCGGAAAGGCACGAAATAGGGTTAATTGTAAACGGTGGGATAAAAGATAAGGAATGGAGGGGATAACTGGGTCCAAACAGAGTAGCCTAGGCCCTTCTAAGTTACCCTATTTTCAACGGCCTAGGAGCAAATTGAGTTTAAGTCACCCTGGATTCTTACAATTGCATCTTGTCAGTCAGGAGGTGGGAAAGAAAATTGCGAAAGAATAATATTCTTATTAATGTATCTGGGGGGGGGGGGGAACTGTGAGGATCCTTGAGGGACGCAAGAATGTGGAACAGGATGGGGACTTTTTTTGGACGGACTTTCTCTATACGAAACATTAAAATTATATAAATTTTTAAAACGTTATTCCTGTGTAGAATACGAAATTCTTGTAGCCGTCATAATACTGTCATCATTCACTTCAAGGAAAAACTCTTCGATCACATAATGCCAATTTGGGATGATGAATGGCTGTTGGGGTTTGTTGGCCTAATTGGCCGACCCCACTCAATGGCAATGATACATACCCCAATTCATGAAAGAAAAAAGTTTTATTTTACAGCCAACGGAGCATCAAACTAATAACATTCCAATAATAGTTTTAAGAAAAGAACCATTCAACCCTTTGCAAAATGCGAAATGTCAATTGAAACTTTCCCCAACTAGGAATACATTTTCCGACGGAACAGTTCAGTATTTTCATATAGGAATCGGCGAAATAATATAAACCCATGTGCAAATTAAGTAATTTCCATAATATACCGGTAGAAGTGGTCGAGATAATTTTCAAGAATGGAGAGACCAGTGGACTGTTGTGTAGATTAATAAAAGGCATACATAAACAACACACATACTCGACGCCTTTCAAGTGAACAAAGGGAAATGAGTACTACGAAATTCGTTTTCAGCTTACCCTAACTAAGTAAAAAACTTTAACTTTAATTATAACTTTATGCTAAAAATAATTTTCCCTCGAGTATGCTTAAAAGTGGATTAATACTCCACCCCATTTAGAGTGATATGTCAACATGAATGACATTTTAATTTTAAAATTCAAGAAAAAATGTTAGGAAAAACGAAACTTGTGACCTGTTTTACGAATGTATAATCTTTTAATATAAAATTATTCTACAGACTGATTTTACATACTACACAATAGAGCGTAGACAAATCATCAACAGTAAACATATGTTTGGAGGAAAAGGGCTCCGAGGGAAGAAAATCCTCTGGGCCGATTCTATTTACCGTCGGAAGTACGGCAACACTTCCAAGAGAGGTCTCCTCAATTCGGAGGAATTCAATTTACAAACAGCTATTATTACCGGAATACAGATTACAGAGATCAAAACATCCCATCTTCCTGTTTCTATTCATATTAACAAGGTTTCAATTCCAGAAGGTACATATAGCAATTAAACCGATTTCCATCTATCAAGGTTTCTGAATATCTATTGCAATTGAGAATTTTCCATAAGAGAATTACAAATGACATCACCAAATCATTGCGGAATAAAGTAAGAAAGTATTACGTGGCAAAGTAGAAAAAATAATTCATAAGTAAAAATTATTTGTGTTATGAAACATTAATAATCAATCATTGATCATGGAAATGTAAAAATAGTACATGAGATCGGAAACAATAAATTAGTAAAACTATTAACAATAGATAAAATTGACTATCTTCTAATTATGACTCGTACAGTAAGAAAATAATTCTTGACAAAGGAAAGATTTCATCAGTAAACATTATTTGCCGTATGGAGTACACATTCATTATGGATCATTAAATTTAGAAAAAACGAGCAGAAATAATAAATTACTTAATTATTAGTTATATAATATAATAATAAAATATAATATATTTTGCATCTCACCCAAAATGTTTAGATAAAAAGTATAATTAATTAAAATAATTTCTAAGATCAATTATGACTACTAAATATATATATAGATTGCATAATAACAACCCTGCCAAACTGTGATAGGTTAAGAAAGTCGTCGGTCCCTGGTCCATGGAGAACGGGTCGAAAAGGGAAAAGGCCATACTGCCAAGACTAAGCTATTCAAGAATAACTCAAGGTACCTTCTGACCGGAAAGAGACCGCTTAGGTGCCCATTATGTAAGAATAAAATGATGGTCGATTATCGATGGCCGATATATAATATTGTAGAAGGCTTGAATTTGTAGGCAATATTTTGAGATATCGTAGGACCTGTGCGTACTATTAGGCACGACGATGGGCAATGATCGCCCCTCAGGACTACATGGATTTTTATTATTATGTGTGTAATGTTTGTGTGTATCTGTGTTGTGTTGTATTTAATTTGTATGAATGTAATATATTAGCGTGAAAGGAAGGAGAGTTCAACCCCGCCGTATAGGAGTACCTAGAATTCTAGAATGAGTGTGTGTCTGGAGAGTAAAAGTAAGTTATTAGCAAAAAAGTGTGTGGGAGTGGGTTTAACTCCACCCTGAGGAGTATCGAGTATTCTAGGAGAATGAATGTGACCAACTTCTGAGTTTGTGGTGATGTATAAATAAGTATTGTATTCGGAGATCGTGAGATGCGGTCTGGTGTGACGTACGTTTTAGAAAAACATTTTTTCATCGTGCCAACGATAAAATACATACAATAAGTATTGTATGTTTTATTCTGTATTGACACCCTGAGGTACAAATGAGAGGCTAGTATTCTAGGACAACGACTTACTCTTCATATAGAAACAGAGTATGAATGAGAGATCGAGAAGCTCAATTGGCTGTAGATTGAAAAATAAACGTGAAGGACCAGGAAAAGAAGTACAAAGACGTAGAGGGTCGGCGATGACCTCATCATTTATTATAATGTCATATAAACATATTAGGAAATCTTCTGTTCATACAGTAAGAAAGTAATACTTGACAAAGAAAATTACTCGTCAGTAAAATTATTTGCGGTATGAGACATTCGTCATCTTCAAATTACACAGCGGGATATAAAAATTTTTTAGAGCGATTCCAATTAGTATACATTTAACCAAGCTCTCAACGTGCGTTCCAAAATAAAAATATTTTAAAAATTATAAGTCGCTATAATAAACCACGTTTTTACAGTAATTGATAACTAGGAGGATGAAAAGATAGTACTATTGTCGAAAATTCGTCCTCCCCCTCCATACTCTTAAAAGAGATCATAATCTTCACACAAATTATTTTCTAAATGAGAAATTAATTAAACTTCTGTTTTGTTGGGAACTTAATTAAAGTTTGTATAGGCTTTGTTGGTGGTGATATAATCAACAAAAGCTTGCTTTTCTCTGAACATACATCCTTTTATCCCTTTCTTACCTGTCGAATGGATAAAAGAACTTAAAACGGTCAGATTTACACCATTTACGACATGGAAAATTTGCAAATTGACTCAAACAAAATAGAACAAACAGATTTTTTTTTTGATAAATCCGATATCTATTATATGTGTTATGTAGTTAGCATGTCGATTTTTATACATTTCAAAATGAAATCCCGTCCGATGAGTAAACTTCATTAACGAACTCTTCCGACAAACCTTCCTAACCAAACTAGAGACGCAAGAAGTTTCAACTCTTGCTCCAAGCAAACACCAATTATAAGTTGCCAGCATAACGGGTAATTTTCTTGCGAGTTACGTTCTGCCCAAATAATAGCGAGATGGTTTGTGAGCTGTTCTTGAAGCTGGCCGTCATTCCTTGTAATTGGATGGGTGGGTAATTATAGATAGGTGAGAAAGGGACAATTAACTAAGACAATTATGAAGGCTCAAATGCTACCCAAGCGGATAGTAAACCTTACGTGACTAATATAAAGTCATAAGTTCATCACCCAAGCATTTACACTATTGAACAACCGCCGTATCGCTTTTGGCACTTCTTAACATGGTTGGGAGTACAGCCGTTGGTTCAAAATGCAATATTAACAAAGAGATATTAATAATTATTTTCAATGACAAGCAAAAGCCAGTAGCATCATCGGGTTTATTTCCCCTGCCAAACCAGGGTTGCTCTATAATACTTTTTTCTTAATTATCATCAAATAAAATTTCATGGGTTGCGCCGGGATTGGAACGCAGAGCCGCTAGCGTTGTATGAATCGACCACCTTGGCTCGGCCTCTGGATTTATTATTTCTCACGTCAAAATTTTTGAAATATGTTCGGCATTAATATTTCAAATGTTAATTACAGGCGAACTGTACAAATTATGCATTCTACTCATTTATTCACTCTCTGCATAAATCGTGTCAAGTAAATTTTAATATCTTTTTTCCTCATTCTAATCATTCTCAATTTGGAGAGGCATCTTCAGTAATTCTTTAAACAGCTTATATAAAAATACATTTAAAGAGAGACTCCAGGATTAGAAATTCTTGAACATTAAAAATTATTTTTCAAGAGAAAACCGTGTTTTTTCTCTCTTCTTTATTGGGCCACTTTTGTAATTGTAGCACAAGAAATCAATGAGCTAATGCTCGCTGTTTATTTTATTTTATTACATTTAATTGTTACTTTTAACTACAAATATTGTATTAAGTAAACATTTACTATATAAGCTAAATTTGTCGTTTGAGTCTCTTGTATAAGAAGTTGCTCAATGACAATATTCCTTCACACTTTAACCTCGTCATTCTTATCTCACTGACGTCTCGGGGAAACTTTCGCTTCAATCGCCTTACAGTATTTTCTAGTACTGTGCTTCTAGGCTAGAAGTGATAACTGTCGTACTATTGTATTATATCGTTGATGCTTAGTGATTGAATTTTTTTTGCGCCACACTTCACAACCGTACGTCCAGAGAGGCCTTATCGACTGTCGTGTAAATTAAAAATTTGTTTTTAAAGTCAAATTTTAAACGAGAGTCAAGTAGTCTTTTTAATAATTTATAACGTCGGTTTGTTGGCTGTCTTTCCAGACTTGTGTGGGGATTCCAAGTCAGTCGTTTAACCTTGAAAAGTACAAGATAACGCACAAGGTAGGCAATGGTAGATTCCATTTATACTCACTAGAGTACAGATACTTTTACACAGGGTAGAAATTTATCTATTATTATTTATCTTTTCGTTAGGTTTATTTTCGTTCTCCACTTTGCGAACCATACTGTCAATGGATTCTGTTGTTGTTCTAATGTTGAGTTTATGGAGAAGTCCGAATTGCGTGTATGAATGGCTGCATCAACGGCGAATGTGTGTTGAAATGTTAACACGTGTAGGAATATCTGTTATGACCATTGAAAATAGAAATGGACCGAGTATGTTTCCCTGATGAACACCCTGCACTAATGCGTACATAATGTAAAAATTCAGTTCCCTGACAGACTCGGCAAAATCGGCCCGACAAGTATGTTCTCAGCATGAGGGAGGATGTTCTTCAGTTTCGAAAGCAAGCCCAACTGCCAGTCTCGATTCTAGGTGGTTCTAAATCAAGAATCGAGTTTATATATTTATATATAATTTATATATTTTTAAGTTTTAAAGGGAAGAGGCGATATTGTCAGCAACACGATGCAGCTGTTGAGTTGTCGAGTGACGTGACCAGAATTCAAACTAATTAGGGGCCGTAATCTTCGAAGGAGTTTTTCTAGAATTTTGGCAAGGATAGATAGGAGACTAATGGGCCGATAGAAACTAGGAAGATCTGAAGGTTTATTTGTCTTATGAATTGTTTAAATTATTGAGAACTTCCATTATAATGGGAAATATGTGGTTCACCGTTCAATAGCTATGTTAAGTAAAGCAAACCTATTTTCATTAAGTTCCCTTACCCGAAACAGCCGACCGTATTTGTTATAAACACTGAAAAACTTCAAAGGCGTCCTCTCCCTGGGAAAGAATGTAATTATTTCCTCCTTGTTGATTTATAACCGAAAAAAGTGTTCCTCAACTCTTAATTGAAATCCTGCATTGGATTTATGTCTCTCTTCGCAATTTACTAAGTAAAGTAAGCCTTCGCCGAGGGGAGACTATTGGGGAAATCTGTGCAAGCTTAACTTTGGAACTATGCCAAAAGAGGCTGCAAAGTTGTGAGGGGGAGGGGTTAAAAAAAAGTAAAAGTAAGTTAACTTTGCCTAATGTTTCATACGAGCGAATTCGTGTAGGTTGACAAAGTGCGAATATGTGTGAAATGTAATATAATAGTTCACTTTGTAAACAAAAAACAATTGAACAATGTTTCAGATTTTAGTTAAATTCATCCAATGTGCCAGGTGTGCTTTGAGTAAACAAGAACGAATAGTAACCAGACGATATTGTTTCTTTTCTAAATCTTACCCAGATGACCTCCTTCCCGGATGTTAATAATGGACTAAATTTTGAATAGAGATTTGATGAATAGAGCTGAGATGGGCCATAAACTCAGTTAATCGTCCATAAGCGCATTAATAGGCAGGATACAAAATTGGCCATGACGTGACATGTGCAGACTCTGCAACACTGTTACTGCAATGTCATTAATTATCGAAGATGGAGTGCAGTAACATTTGCTATTAATCACCTATAAGGTTAACTAAAACCTGTGGACAGCAGGAATGTTTACCTAGGTGAAGCATTAGTGAATGAAATAAGACAAAAATATTTAGCTTGCAGAAGTCATATGCTTTCTTTAATAAGTTCAAACTGTAAACCTAAAAAAAACAGACTTCAACAACGAATAGGAAAGTTAGAAAAAATAAAATAAAAATAAATAAATAAACAATGACACGATTTCTCTTACACATGTAGCTACGTGGTTGCAAAAGAAAGAAGAACTCTCGTGCATTACCAAACGGGATAATAACCTTAAATCTGGATACGAGCCTGGAATCCATTTATATATTTTTACCGCCCTTTCAGAAAGCAGTGTCGCGAAGCTTGCCTATTCCAGCACAAGCAGTTACCGTAGATAAAGTCTAATTCCGGTAAATTTTGGACCCGTTCCCACGGGTCGACAACGAAAACTTTCTAACCCATGACAAAAGGCTGGACACAGGGTTAAGAAAGGTTTAAAAATATTCCCGGACGGATACAAAACAAAAACAATTGTTTTCTGCACTATAATAATATTTGTTCCAAATCAGGATTACAGCTTTTTTCCTTCATATTAACCCATTTTAATTTCAAATTAACCCTTTTGTATCGTCAAATTACCCCTTTTTAAATTTATTTAAATTAATCATTTTAATTATTAATTAACTCTTACTCTAAAGCATAAAAGAACGTTAGAAGGTGGTATGAAATATAACCGTGTGAAGTAAAATTCCTGTATATTTGCGATTTTTGTTTAAATATAAAATAATTGAGATTTTATAAGACCATAAGGAAATTAATTACAACTACAAGTAAAAATTATATATATTAAACATAAAAATAAAATATTCTTCTATTATTAATTCGAGAATTTGTAAAATGTAAAATAATTGGTCTTCTATAAATCATATGAAAATGTATTTCACGAAAAAATTTTAAATTAATAATAGAAAAATAATTTATTTTTATATACATATATTTAGTTACATATAATTTTTAATTTGAATTGTAATTGTAAATTTTCATATGACACTATAAGAGCACGATTATTTTATAATTAAACAAAAAAATCGCAAATATTAAGGACTTTTGCCTTACATGCTTTTTTTTTCTTTTTTTTTTGTGGGGTCGGCGAACGGCAAAGGTCATAGCCGACACGCTAGAAAATTTAAATGCGGGGGTTAGTGTTTTTTCATTTTCTTTTTCCATTACCACCTTCTATTTTTCCCCTTCTTTTTTTTCTCTTTTTTCTATTTTATGCGTGCGTGTGAGCGTATATGCAACACCCAAGTCCACACGCAGGCGCATAAGGAGGGGGGACGGCCTCACTATTTCCCTCCAAATCTTCCGCTCTTTTGTAGCTCTGAGGGTTAGTAGTTTTCATATACCTCGTCCCCCACCCTCTCTCAATTATCTCCCTTCATCTCTTTATTCCCTCCTCTTCTTTCTTCCTCTGTTTCCTCGTTTTGGAGTTTTATTTCTTTTCGTTGATTTGTATTGGGCTAGGCGAATCTGTGTTGGAGTGATTGGAGATTCTCCAAGCGATCTTTCTCAGGACCGGATACGTTGGACTAATTCGTATCTCGTGGATACGTGTGTCACTTCACTACCGACTCCCTCTTCTTGTAGTGGAGGGGCGTTCGGATGCTTGGTGACCCAGTGCTGCCCCTCACACGTGGTGAAGTGCCCTAATACAATTTTTACAATAAAATTACCATACACACCAATAAAATGTACTAACCTAGGTTGGCGGGTCCAGAGGACATTCCACCATTAAAATCTAACCGTTAAAATGAACCTTTCACACAAATAAATACTTGCATATTAATAAATACATTCACACGACTTCATTCATACAATATGTACAATTAAAATAAGGTAGGCAGCGTGTGGATTAAAACGCCGCTGCCTCACCTCTTACTTATACAATTCCCTACAACTAAACTAAACCTAAATGTGGTGTGTCTGTGGGGTACTCTACATTCCACCACAGACCCGACCACTTTCACTAATAACTAAATTAGTGACGAACGACTAAACGACGAAACCATTCTCGCAAATAAATACATTCTCACCAAAGTAAGATAAAAAAGAACCACGTGTGAAGAGAGCTAGATATGAATGTATATATTTATCCTCTTCAGATACGCAACAAGGTTATCAGTATACTCGCTGTTGTATTTTAATACTCTAATCATCTATGCTGGAAGGCCACACCTGTCACGGTATGGCGCTAGGTTGATGCATTCTTCTATCAGGTGTTGTACTGTCATCCTAGCGGCACCTCCGGGGTCTCTTCCCGATAAGAAGGTGTCCGTGTTAACCTGGTGTGGCCTATTCTCAGTCTTGTTAGAATGATAGCTTTTCTTTTATCCAAATTCTCCGAGACCCACGGCTTAATTGACATTCGGCTTAATCGGGTTCAGATTTTCGGTCATTCCAGTCCAGCGGGTTTGCCAGTTGTCCCAGCTTGTTCTTCTTAAATAATTTTTGACATCCGCTGGACAGATTGGGATATCCGGGTCACTAGGTATCTCCGCCGCTTCCTTAGCCGCCTTGTCGGCCTCTTCATTTCCTTTGAGGGCGACGTGACCCGGAATCCATAGGATAACAACCTCGTTTCCATTAACTTGTATGGCATTTAATTGCTCGTAGAGTAATTTAACCAGTGGGTCGACAGAGAATTTATTCTGGACAGCTGAGACAGCGCTGAGCGAATCTGTACATATCACAAATTTTCCTTTTCCCATACGTTTGATCTCGCCCAGCGCTGGCAATATGGCATACATCTCTGCTGTGAATATGGTGGTCGTCCTCGGGAGAGAGGTTTTCTTAGTATTCTCCCCCGTATACGGCAAAGCCGACCCCCTCGGTGCTCTTTGAACCATCAGTATATAAATATCTAGCACCTGCCAATTCCTCTCGAGAGGAACATAGCTTTGTAACTTGAGAGGGGGTCTCTTCTTTCTTCTTCATCGCCATATCGACCCGTATGGTTGACGAGGGGAGCGTCCACGGTTCCATTTTGGCCTCAGTAACCGGGATTATTTTTTCTAATTGTACTCCTCTCGAGACCATTAATTCCTTTAATCTAACTCCTATCGGTCTCGTACGGGTTCTCAGCCGCCCATACTCCTCGGCTTTTTCCTCATCAAACAGTATTGTGTGGAGGAAATGGGATTGTCTGCCAAGATTCCTGTCTTTGCAGATTTGATATATTTTTGATTAAGTTTGAGGAAAAAGCAACCTTTGCTAACCACTTCTAAGTTCGGGACTTAACCCCAAAGATCATGTTTATGCATATGGACCAGATGTGAGTCCTTTTATCGAACCGAATGCGAGTGTGCGAATATCTACCTGAGCGAGTGGAAGGATTTGAATAAAAGTTACCTGTGAATGAATATTGATAGTGAGTCGTTTCCATACATGAGCAAGATCCTATATTTTTTAGGAATCACTGTTAGCTACTTTCAAAACAAAATTTAACAAAAAATATGGCTACATTGTTATAGTTTTTTGAGGATGTTAGGGATGGTCAGATAACTATAGTTTTTTGTTCCAAAGTCAAAAACGTTTGGAAGGATGCCAGAATCGAAATATCTCAAAAATAAACTGTGGTTATCAAAAAGTAGGCAATACATCTTAATCAAATGTAATACACTGTCAATGCAAATAATATTTTTAATATAGCTTATTATAAAAGATTTAAAGATTAAAAGATTTGATATACCATATTGTGATATCAAACAAAAATGTAAAATGCTTATAATTTTGGGAGAAATAATTGTTCAAAAATGAATCGTCTGATACACCTCGTCGACAGAATTATTGTTACCAATCAACTTATTATGGAGTTTCACATTTATTACAATACTATAATGTAACTATAGTATTGCAATAAACATTACAATAATATAATTAGGGACAGGAAAATAAATGCCTAGTCAAATCAAAGGATTTTATCGCGTATAAAAATTTAAAATTGTGTTAACGACTCAAATGGGGTCAAAAGATGCAGTTCTTTTACTGATGCTTTTATTTATTTTTTAAGGAACTTTTTAAATTTTTACTCCGTCCAAGAAATAAACACCCTTTAGTTAGCAATGAAACTGGATAAGTTATTTATTATCCTTCAATGAAAGGACTGCCCCATTCTACGTAATAAAGAAAGAGTAATAAAGGTCAGAGTTCATGGAACCCTGCAAAGCTGTATTGAAACTTTTCTGACAAAAAAGAAATCATGATCCAGCGCAGACGGAATGTGGAAGTGCGGCAAGCATTAAAGTAATTACATTTTTCTCTTACAATTGTAGGTTTTTATTTTAGTATCGGACACGCACAGATCAATATTTCCTTTAAGTGTTATTAGTTATTTATCTCTGCCGTTCCAAACTAACGAGGAAGATACAAATAAACCGCTGATTAAAAGATCAACCGATGGTGGGCAGCCGACAACAACAGTGCCCCCAATGTAATGACCCGGTGACAGTGTCACTTACTAGTGCAATACATTATTTTAACAATACAAAGAGAACAGTCAGGCCTATTCTCAGATGAAAACAAATGTCTTAATGCAGTGATTATCTGAATGCATATAAACTAATTGAATCGACCACTTCACATATTTTATGTCTTATAATTACGGATGTATTTATTAGCGAGAATACTGTTTGACTGAAAATATATCGACGTCATGTTACGTAGGTTCAGATGTTGGTGTATGGTATCAATGAGGAGTTACCGGAGGATTATTGAAAACCCCGATGCCCACTACATGTTTTGGGCATTCGACACATTCGACGGTAATGTATGTATATACATTTGTGTGGCTATATTATATATGGCTTTGTGTGTATATATTAGTGTGTATTCTGCGAGAATGATGATGGGTGTATGGGGTATGCATGGTATTGGCTATAGGTCTTCTAGTAAGTACAACGTATAATGATCGGTTACCATCGGAATGTACAGTACCATGGTAGTCCGTCATGTAGTATACTCGTTGTTGTATGATTGATATATTGATGCAAAACTATATATGATAATATATGAAGGGTGTAAGGGAAGTGTCCCAGGTTTAAGGAGCGTGAAGATAAAAATGTAGAGGAGAATAATTTAGAAGACAAACAAGTGAAAAACAAGACTGAGAGCCCACTATCACCTTGCTGTTTGTCGGGGAAAAAACAACATCAACAATTCCATATGTCAAGAAGAAATTCTAGAAGCAAATCAAATATTGTTGGTTTTTGGAGGATTAGACCTTGTCTTAGTAAATGAACGTTTTCTTAAAATCATAAAGTCTCTGAAAATTTTCCGTTAGAGTATGTTATTCCTTAAAAACTATAGAGATTTATTGTTGCTTTTGGATTTTCAGTGTGTTCTTGACCTTTTTTTAAAAAATACCCCATATCTAGCAATTTTCTTTTTATTTCCTACAACAAAATGAAGGAAAAAACGAAATATCTCTTACCGCCTTCCCTACAAATTAAAATAATTGCAATGATTGATTGTACTAAGGGAAAAATATTATTAAATTTTTATGGTTGGAAGAGAAAAGCCGACATTATCTTCTTATCAGCTCTGTATTACTGAGAAATCCTTTCATTATTCTCCAGTGGATTCCTATTATCATAAGTAATCACTTGGATACCACGGGACCTTCCTCGTTTTACTACAATTTTTCTCTGGCTTCTCGTCTTAAAAAATTCTGTTCGAATTTCACAATGTTGGTCTTATAAACGTATTTTATTAATGTTATGTAAATTCGACGTTTTAGATTATTTCATTTTTTAAACGAGCACTCTGATCTACAAAGTATACATTTTATTGGTTAATAGAGCATATTGCGTATAAGAACATTGAACATGATTTTCAAGTAGTTTTCTATTTCTCTGTATGACTATAGAATATTTTAATTTAACTTTGGAGTTCGTTGGATTTTTGTTGAAACAAATTTAAATCAAACGGTAGAATAACAGAATACAAATAAATTATCATGCCTATTAGCATATATTATTTGTTTTTGTTTTAACCAAGGATATTATCTTATTTTCTATTAATTTTTCTTTTTCTTTTACTTAGCAAAATAGTTTTCTATGAATTTCCCTAAATAATTAAATACCGTTGATGTTAGATTTATTATTGGGGATCTAGGTGATAGACCTGCAGTTTGGTCGTTTCCGATCTTTTAGAATGAATGATTAGGGATGGTTAGGGGTGGTTAGGGATTTTTAGGATTTAATGATAAAAGAATGTGGTTTACAAACAGGAAATACGTTATCCCAAGGAAATACAACACAAATTAAAACGAAAACAGTTTTTTATATAGGAATGATTACTAAACCCTCTGCTGGAGGGAGTGGCCGGCTGGGATTCACTTGAATACAAGATATACACAAAAATAATATTTTAAAAAATTAACTTAAATATATTAAAGCGCTTCTCAATATAAAATTAAACGCACCGCGAGCTGTCTTCGGTACTCCGTTGCACTCTTTGTAAACCCAACCATGTCTTAACAATCCTGGGAATTAAATTTTACGATCAAACAGGCTCTCAAAGCTCTAGCAGTTCCCGAAAAAAGAACCCGAAACTGGGAAATAATCGGAACTCAGCGAAAAAATGGAAAAGGTCCCTCCCTCGCGCCAAAGTTCCACAATGAGCAGCGCTCAGCACAATCATTTCTCAGAGGGGGTAATTAAGGTAAATAAGTTAACACCTAAGTTTGAAGAACCTACTTAAATTGATAGATTATTTCTGGTTGTCGAAAAATGGCTCTGAACAAGAGCAAAAATCTCTTGGATCTAAGAGCCAACACGGTACAACCTTAGAAATGCCTAGAACAGGATGATTCAAAACCTATAAAGCCGTTTTGGTCCACCTATTCTAACTGTATGGTCTGACAGACGCGTTTCCCCTTTTCGCAATGGGTGGGGCAACACCCTTCAACAACTAAACATGGAGAAATGTCGAAACGCTTCTGATAGGCCAGCGAGAAAAAGCAGAACAAAACAATCGGAAACGATCAAACTACCATTGATATTACTTCCACTACAAGAAATTCAAATATTATGTATTATTGAGTTTAAGAGGATTGGAAGGAGGTCAGCCGATGCCCTAGTATCAGTTGACCTCCTTCCGATCCTCTTAAACTCAATTATTAATTGTAGGTCGATCTCAACATAACTAATTATTATCTGTTACCGTTAAAAAAATGAAAAAGACCAATATTTGACTTTTTATGCAACAAAAAAATTAATAATCAAGTTCCTTGTCTTAACTTTCACTCAACGTTTTGGAGAGAGATTTTTTATGTGGCATTGATAATGCTTAACTTTAACAAAACTGAAGGTTCAGAATTCCCCAAGTCGCGAAATTGAGAACGTTCAAGCCGTTTCTCCCCGGACGTAATATGCTGGAGTTGTTCCTTCGTATGTTTGTAGATTGCAAAGGAGAAAAGGCGGTCCTTTCTATTCGTTTCTGTTGGAATCAATTCATCTTTGAAATTCCACCATCCCTATGCAATCAAACGGGGATCCACTCCAAAAAATACATAAAAGAAAAAAATTATCCTGGTGTACTTTACAAAATTGATAACTTTTAATCAAAGAGGGCAGAACGAGTAACTTTAAAATAGATCTTTTATTAACAATGTCCAAGTTATCTGTTGTTAAGAAGTACAGGTTATTTTTAAAGCATACTTTGTCTTAATTGAAAATGAAACAAAAAAAAATTATGATAATCATCACAGGATTAAACTTGAAAATAACTCAGTTTCACCGATTCTGTGAAAAATAATTATTATTATTTCAGGTCATATTGTTTAATGTGTTAAACGTGAAGAAAATGTAGAACACAATGAAAAACGTGAAAAAGAAAGCTCTTTTTGAAATTATCACCGCGAGGTACGAACATACTATATATCCTGCCTCTTTAAATCGTATTTTACAGCAAGGATCCTCGAATGGAAGATATATTTCGCAAAATGGGCCTAGTCTCCTATAGGTGAAATATTTTTACAGTGCTCATTATTGTTAGTTTTCATTAGTCAGTTTATTTCTAGCGGCAAATCGTATAATGAATATTTATTACCTTCTTGATTATCACTACTTTACGTTTGTATATTAAGTTTCTAACTGTATGAAAGGTTTTATTAAATATTAACGATATTTAGTAAATAGGGTCATTTTTGCCTAACCTGAAAAAAAACTGTGATCACGTCGTTTTTCATGACTAACCTAATTTCCTGTCTTAGTGACAAATATTTACATATATAGTATGATGAGATGACAAATTATCGAACGATAGATATATATAATCTAAGGTACAGGTAAAGTTGGCCAGGTTATAAGCAGGCCGTAGCACCCACCACTGGAGATGGCGAAACACATCTACTAACTAACCAAACCAACGACGATGACTAGGATGATTGAAAATGACCAAAGCACATTAACATATGTTCAACCTCATGAATTATTTATTACCATGTATTAATTTTCAGTAAAAATCAACTTCAGGAACATTGCTATAAGTAAAACTAGAAAAAATATGAAAATAAGTAAATAAGCATTATTCAAAATTCTTTTCAATTAATTAAGGTTTTGGCTGAGATAAAAAAGTCAGTGTCACAAGCGGGATTCGAGCCCACGACCTTCGGCTAAATAAGCCGCTGCTCTACCACTTAAGCTGTCGTGACTTTTTTTATCTCAGCCAAAACCTTAATTAATGGAAAAGAATTTATTTGGTCAAGCGGACGACGAAACCTAATAAAATGTAATAAGCAAAAATGAAATATACTTCACTAAAGCTCACCGTGGCCATTTCATTTGTCGCCGAGAATCAAATAGATTACACGACATTTGAAAAATGGCAAAAAGGAGGGAAAATTCAAAAGGTGGGGTTGAGATGGGAAGTTAAGTGTCCGAGCGGATCGAAGACACGATAGTTCAAGTAGTAAAGTAGCGGCGTTTCTAGCCGAAGATCGTGGGTTCGAATCCTGCTAGTGACACTGACTTTTTTATCTCAACCAAAACTTTAATTAATTGAAAAGAATTTATTTGGTCAAGCGGACCACGAAACTTAATAAAATTATTCAAAATATTCGAATAAATATTTATAGCCATGAGATTAAAGATTGGGTGGAGATGCCACCGAAATTTATAACTAAAATTATAATTTGGTTGTACATAATTTCTAAAGATGCCCATATAAAATTAAGAATCATGTAACAACAACCGAAAAAGAACAAAAAAGAGTAAAACATGAAGTTGTATTGCATGTTACGTGATTTAAGATTAATCATCTATTATGACGCTGAATAATGAAGCGTTAAATATATACATATCAGATTTTTGTTCTTAACTCTTGGCAAAAACAAAAAATCAAGGATAGAATTACAAAAAAAAGTCAAAACCATAGTTTAGTGCAAAAACATTCGATTCTCTGCTATTTGGACTAACAAACTGTTGATAATTGTGCTGTTGTGTGGAAGGTGACATCAGGGATTTAAGCACGGAAAGGCATTTGTTGTACCGTACTACTGGAGATAACAAAAGCCAGAATGGAGAAGACCAAACAACATAAAAATAAGTTATATTACAATTTATTTCATTTAAAAATAATTTTTCTATAATACTGCTAAATAAGGAAAAATACAATCAAAATCATATTCCTAACGATAGCTTGTTTCATGGCAAGGAAAATAATAATATTTCTGATTTCATTAAATTGTCAATCAAAAGTGTCGCACTTTTTATTTTTGAAGTTTTCAAAAAGTCGGAGGACATTGACAACTCAATCATTTTCTACGATTGGAAAGCTTCCTTGATTGTTTTGTAGAGTCAAGAACGTGCCAGTGCTAATTTTATTGGGTAAGGGAATAAAATTTTAATAATCTTGAAAGTAACCGATTTTCAGAATCAATTAACTCCATGCCACTCTATCAATCGATCAGTGAGCGAACCGAAATCAACAAAATGATCTTTTATTTTGTTTTTAACAACAGTTGTATTCCTTCTTTTCTCCTAATGTCAACAACATAAATATTTATTAATGTTTTCTGTATATTTTATTAAATTTTATTTTCAAAAGTTTTCTGTATATTTTATTAAATTTTATTTTCAAAATTCCTAATTAAGTGCAAACAGTTGAATGTAGATCTTTTGTGCTTCTAAGTTATTAATTTCTTCAATTACTTTGGTATCTTTCAAAAAGCACAAATATTTCAGAAATTTTGTCGTTTCCGACAATCTTTGCTGCTTTGGCCTGTCAGACGCGATTCACCGACGCACCTTTCTCAATGGTTGGCCAGCGTTATAAGCAGGGCTCTGCAAAAACGCATCTGACAGAACAAAACGGCGAGGATAAACCAGAAACCACCAAATTACATTGCCAAGACTTCAAAAAGAATCTCGCCAACATTCTTACTTTTTCAAAGCGGTTCAATGACTTTACGAGAAAAGATTTGAAAAGCCAAATATGGCTCAAGACTGGAATGAAATTGGCAGGATTTCTTATAGAATTGATATTCCAATATAAAAAACAAAAGCACACCAAATGTATTCAAGTGAAATAACAAAAATTACCACTTATCATACAAACGTTCTGAAATGAGATGTACGCGTTTTTATACTTTCTAGAAAGAAAGGGCTGTTCTATTTTGTATTTATTTAAAAAATACATTCTGACAAATACACTTCTAACCGTTAGACAAGATTACCTCCACTCCCCTGTATGTGAATCGTTTAACGTACCATTGCCATCGATTTCCTCCCCTCGTATAACCGATTCTCCACATCGAAGTACGTTGAGGTAATTTGAAAGTATAAATGTAATTGTGATTTGCATTTTGTAAATTACAAATTTATTCATTTCCCAATTTTGCTAGGGTATACATTGAATATTTAGAGCTATGAGGGTATTTATTTGACTCTACAAATGAAGCCATGTCATAGAATCAATCATTGTATAATATTCCATTCACGACCTAACAGAGCAATATTTATTCAGCAAACATTTCAGAATATGTTGATGTAATTCCTTATATTCATTATCGTCATCAAGCTCAAATTCACTAGAGAACGTGAGTTAAGGCCTGGTAGAAAATGAGGAGGTGACAACCAACACAGGGGATGAAATATAGTAAATTACTTAAATCAGAAAATTCTCAGAATGACTCAATTCTAAAATAACTCGACTAAACTACAATATTTGATCACAAAATATCTATTTGAAAATTGTTATAATAAACCATACACAAAGAAGTCAAAGAAAAGCTAAAATTATCACAATTATTTCTGGATAATAACCACACGAAGAAAAATTCTCCAAAATTTTATGTAAGGTCGTTTTTATGTTTAACTAATTCTCATTAAACAATATATTTTGATTCTAGAACAACAATAACTGTATTTTAAAAACAATGGGTGCAATAATGAACAAACTTGACCTATAGTTGTATTGTAGCTTATATACGAAACAGTCTACACATTTAATTTTAATTAGTGTAATAAAACTCACCTGAATTTGGTTCCTGGCCGGAGTTCGGTCTGGCTGATGGTGCGCCGTCTCTTGCTTCCACTTCCAATGCGTACGCTCCCTGCTTTTCGCGATCGAACACCACCTTCGTAAAGACCTCTCCGGATTGTTGGTTTATTTCGAAAAAGTCTTTTCCCTCGTTTCTCGGCGAGTCGACAATAAAATAATATACCTGGAAAGTAAAACGACACGAGTGTTATAACAGATATACAATAGCGACCAGTATCTGAAAATTATATAATTTAGAATTTTATATTTGTCCTGGATAACTTATTCTCGCATAGTATCCGGCGATATTCAAATCAAAGAAATTATGATTTCTACCTACTAATTGACTTAGAAATGTCGCAAGCCATCTGACTGAAACACACCTAGAATAAGCGGACCATGAAAATCTACGCGACAGCATGGCTAGCTTTTTATTTTTTTCTTGTATGAGAAAAGGCACAAAAATACACGGCAGAAAAGGAAGCAAAATGTCAATATGAATCTAACCAAAAGATACAACGTGAATTGGCAGACTAGAATGATCACAGATCAAACTGCAAACAAATAAAAATAAGTTTATACAGAACTCAGTTCCTTCCTTTTTATTTTATGTATTATTGTTTTGCAGTATTCAGATATGATTGCTTTCTACGATTCGATCTTTGTTTTTTAAATTAAACTCTTTTCCATCAGGAAATAAGAGGAAAGAGGTATTACTTAATAAATGGGATTGAAATGAGAATTTTATGATAGCCTAAGATAGAAGGTTTGGATGTTAGAGCGTGAAATGACCTTAGCCTTAAAACGCCCTTAAAAATTAATAATAATAATAATAATAATAATAACAAGGTTTAAAAAAAGATAAATTTTCAATTTTTGAATTTGAATTTATGAACATACCTGTTCTTATAATTACATCGAAATTATCGCTATTCTCAAGTAAAATTTCTTAATATATAGCATTTTTTTCAAGTCAAACGAAACTTTTTTTTTCTATCAAATGAAACCTTTTTCCAAGCAAATGAAACCTTTTTTTCAACCAAATGAAACTTTTTTTCAATCAAATGAAACCTTTTTCCAAGCAAATGAAACCTTTTTTCAAGCAAATGAAACGTTACTTCAAGAAAATGAAATCCAAACATTAGGGTGTTTTATAAAAAGGCACAAGTAATTCAAATGTTAGTAATTTATGCATACATTTTTATTGCCTCAAAAATGTATTTAAAGTTTTGTAATTCAAATTCAACAAATTCAATATAGGAATATATATATATGTATTAATGCAGAGGTCTTCCTGCGGCAGCTGCCGGTAGTTTTAACATAAGTCTAAAACGTAATTGGTACAGTCAGTACTTGTAATTGTGTTGACACTGCCGTTGATGATCTCTGGAAGATAATTGTTGATGTTGGTAGAATCGCTTAACATCCTTCTCGCACTTGTTTTTAATTTTGAAAAGGCGTGTTCAGCTGGGTTCAGCATCGGTGAGTTATTAATAATAAATAATAAATTAATAATAATAAATTTTACGAAATGAAAGGGTTACCAATGGGGTCTCCATTATCCCCACTTTGTGCCGAAATATTCATGGATAATTTCGAAAAAAACCTTTTCAAATTAATTAAATCTGCTCATTTTTGGAAACTCTATGTAGACGATATTTTATGCATATTGTCGGTATTGTCGGTATTGAGATATTATGCGTTTGCCCTCTACTGTTTTTTAGAGGATCTCAAAGAATTCCTCCAGCTAATTAATTCTCAACACCGTAATATAAATTTTACATTAGAAATTAACAAGGATGGAATTATAATAGTTATTTGTGTTATAATTCCCGCTTTTCGCACGTTTAAATTGAGCGCCATTAAAAAACCAGCTTCTCATTGGAAAGTCGCGTTGGCGGGGGTATCAGCGGGTTCTCTTTTGCAATTCATGTCGAGAGACGTGTTTGTAGAAACCATTCAACCTGATGATGAGCTAAAGGGCTCGAAATCCGGATTGTTGTGAAACAACTTACTGTGAGTAGGAACCATCTTTTTAAAAAAGATTGAACTCCACACCCATTCCATCATTCATAATTTCTTTCACAGAAAGTTGTTGCTCGCTCAAAAACAATTTTCTATCCCACTTAATTAAACTTCGACGGGGTGGATGTAGAAAAGTTTGATGAATACGGATCTTCACAAGAAACATTCTTGTACCTAAGCCTTATGATTTTTTTTGGGGCCTTTTTTTCTGACTGGGGCTTCCGACATCTAGGTCATTTCAGCCCCCAACTAAGTCTATATTCTATTTTCACTTTCAAACACTACATTCATACAAATAAATACATTCATACACATCCATACAATACACTCATTCCGTTTGGTCGGTGGAGTACTTGATAATCCTCCACCGACCTATACTCAAACTAATCTAGATTGGGGTGATTCAATTATTGTAATATTCACTTTCAAACACTATACACTCGTATTCAATCATCATAAAAATTATTGTTAGTACTATAATGACATTTATTTATTCCTCTACATAATTATTATCATTAGGTTTTAGGTTTCGTTTGCTTGAAAAATGGTTTCATTTGATTGAAAAAAGTTTTATTTGATTGAAAAAAGTTTCATTTGGTTGAAATAAAGTTTCATTTGACTGAAAAATGCTATATAACGAAATAATATTGAAAATAAAATAAATTAGTGCTGCGATTCTCTACAATGTATCTTCATTTATTTCATATTTGCTGTTATTATGGATGTAAATTTATAAATATTTTTGTAAATTTATTCAATTAGTCGTTAAATGTTTGTATATAGAAAAACTTCGAATGTCATTTAGACTTTTCTTTAGTTTTGTCTGAAAAACAGTAAGCCTCGTAGAAAGCACTCGCAATAATAAAAAGCACTTTCTTATCGCACATGTGGATCCTTACCTTAAAAGCATCAGAGATGCTGCTAAATAATGAAATATCGTTACAAATTTATAAACAATACCCCACTACAGCTGTCATTCTGAAATATACAATGTTTGGTCTCATACGGGCTACCTTTACCACGGAAACATGGGTAAAAATAAATCGTTCCATTATTTCAGTTGTCTTGCTCGTATTTCTTATACATACCAGCTTATACATGTTCATCAAATAAAACATGAATAAAAGTGTTTACAAACAGAGATCATGCAGTTGATTATCATTTACGCTTCCATGCCCGAATATCTTTCGTATCTTCCTCAATTATATTATTTTATTTGTTTATTTTTATGTCTACATTTCAGCAGGTTTGATTTACAAGAACACGAAAAATTAAACAGCGCACAAGAATTTTTGTTTTTGCAGGAAGCAAAAAATTAAAAATTAATCTATTTTTAAACCATGTTATTATTATTAATATTATTAAGCCAGTACACGGCCCCTAAGACTAGCCAGGTAGGAAATCCCGGCACTCTAATAAACAGGATCGTAATCTCTTTTCCTAACAACGGACTGTCCCCGATCTGTGCCCTTCGCACGAACTTGCTATGACGTATAGGCGTTGAGGACGCGATGATTATGCTGGAAAGTCCCTCGAATGCGTGAGTAGTGGCGATTGGATGGGAGCGGGTAGTGAATCGGTTGCTGCTATTCGAGTGTGCTTTGCACGCAGGTGTAGGCTGAGCTCGTTTGGCGGATTTTACCGCCCCACTCTAGTGGGTGGTTATCAATTCCACTTTAAACAAAACCGCGGCCGGAGCGGATCCGGTAGTTTCTACGCTTGGGAAGCCCCAATACTCTAGGAGATAGAGTGGCCTTCTCTATCTAGGGAGTGCGCGGGAAACCAGGCTGAAGTATTTCGGACTAGGTAGCCCTTTGCGCGCGGCATACGGTCCGATGCTGAATGCATGCCAGACCACTCGGAATGGGCAAGCGGGGAGCGAGGGCTGCCTTGGCCCCTCGAGGCCGGGACAGCCTCTACACCAATGCTGCGGCTGTAACACTCATCTGTCGTATGCGGAGGTGCGTCAGCTCTCATTTTGAGAATCAAAACGTCCGATAAGGCCGGAAAGACTAGGTGCGTCCTTGTCCTTGTAAGGACGACCGAGTAGCATGGGGGAACCTAATGTCCTCGATGGCTGCGGATAAAAACTTAGCTCTTCTACACTATGGGCCAAAACAAGCCAATGCATTGGGCACTATGCCACGCTGACCATGGACTTAGCTCCACACACAGCTATTACATGAGCTAATACATAGGCCAACAAGATTGGGCCAATATGGCCTCAGTGGCCATAGTAGCTTAGTTTTCCTGTGCCGTGATGGATGCCTAGGTGAAGTAAATCGCTGCTGCTTTGTGTTTGGCTAAGGTATATAATTGCTATTTACATGTAATTGACAGAAACCTGGCTGGAAACAACAAACAATGGTCGACCACGTTGGCACAATTTGGGGACCCGACACCAATTTACTGCGCATATTTTTCGCGCAAATTGGCCTCCTTTGATTCGTTTAGTCAAACCGCTCCCAAAGTCAATGTTCCCCAACATCATTTCCAACCTTCGCCAATATGGGCCACTGCAGGTCAACTCCCCTCTACACAGTGGCCCAACCCCCATTATGAAAATAATGCCAGAAAAGGAAAAATTTAAGTCAAAATAAATTGTAAGATTTCCTCTTGAGGTTTGTGATATGAATGAATTTGTAGTACGGTCCTTTTCTATTATTTTGGCCTGCCTTTCAGTTATGGAATAGGAAAACCCAATACGCAACTAACAGGAAAGGTGTGAGAAAACTATAAGTCAAGATAATTGACACGAGTACTTGAAAACCTGGCCTGCAGTAGTCAGTTGAAGAATTGAATAACGTCAATAGTTCAGCGTACAATCCACGACGATGGCAAAACGCAAACGGAATCCTTGAAATACGTTTATAACTCTACATTGAACATCAGAACTTCTTAAAATGCCCGTCCAGGTGTTTTAATTCACTGTTCATTATAAGTAGAAAAGGTTAGTGGAAAAGTTTCAAACTTGGAACAATAGAATTTGGTCAAAGAAAGGGCCGGATTTCAAGTTAATGGGCCGAGCAAAGATACACAGAACGAAGCCGGTTCAACTTCCAACCCTTCGCGAGTGATTAACGAGGAACCTCTCATCTTTTTCCCTTTCAAAGCAAACCAACACGTGTAAAGGGTTGTTCATCGCGTAAAACCGCTGGGACTGTAATGATTACCAGCAAAACTCTTTGTTAAGTGGCCAACTAAGTTTCGTCAGCGATTTTCCTCTTTTAGAAAGGAAGTAACCCAAGTTTCGTATCCCTTAATTAAATGTTTATGCCCGAAAAATTTCACAACGAATCCGGTCTAATCTTCTTAGCGGTTCACACCCCACTCTCACGGGGAAAAGTAAAATACACATTTTTAACGAATTTGAGTCAAAACAAGCATAAAATGTCATGTTCTATTTCGTTTAGTCCCAAAATAATAGCCGTAAGAAAAAATTATAAAAACAAAGGGTTGCATGTTCAATTTTGTTCAATTATTCCGCCCTAACAAAGCGGACATCAATAGTTAAAAGGACCTTTGACCACCACTTTAAAGGTCCTTTGTCCTTGAGAAAAGCGCTATCAAAAGTGGCCTGCTTTGCTCGTGCGGTTGGAAGGTCCGTGTGAACTGACGACTAATTAACAACAGGTGTGGCTTTCTCTTGTCACTATCCACAGCACCTTATCCAGCACTTTGTTTTAAATGAAAACCAACAGTTAAATAATGGACTACGTGAAAAGTTCAATAAATACTATAAATCATTACGTGACTAAAAAACGGAACAGGTACGAAGTAACTACAAAACAAACACTGGTTTGACTACTAACGTTAAAGAATACACATTTATATGAAATGAATTTCCAACTTGCATGCATTACGAAAATAATGCAGTTATCTAAGTAATGAAACATTCAGAGTTGTCAAAAATAACGCTGTCTCACAACCTTTCACAATTAAAGCTGAGCTCAACGGTTTAGGCATTGACACGGCGCTCATCACTGTAAGATAAAGGTCCCTGGTTCGAATCCAGCGGCCCTGCATTCGAACCCGACATACAAATGGGCTTTTTTTTTCAAAAACACCGGCACCCTGAGGGTTTATATGACCTCTGCTGTTGCGAACCGTCGTAAAAAAAGGTTCAGTCTTAGGGCCAATTATTTTTAACATTTGTATTAATTGTGGTGTTCGTACGGTGGTGATGGGAATTGGTCAATGGTTGTTTTGGAAAGAAAACGACTTCGAATCTTTGCCGACGTTTCGTTTTAATTCAAATCTTTATCAAGGCATCCTGTACACATACCATAACATAACACTAGAGATCAAGTGGTAAGTTCAGCTTTTTTGCATTCTTGTATATAATATATATGTAATTCTGTAATAATAAATAATAATGTAATAATATACTATATATGTACAGGATGCCTTGATAAAGATTTGAATTAAATCGAAATGTCAGCAAAGATTCGAAGTCGTTTTCTTTCCAAAACAACCATTGACCGATATTCCCATCACCACTGACACAAACACCACAATTATATTCAATAGTCATCACAAGTTACATTTTTATTAATTTCAATTAATCCAGCATAATTCCTATTATGGTCTATTGAGATAAAAGTAAATGGATTTTTATTAATGCACAGCCTAAACTTTTCTGCAAAATTGCGATGTACGCTGAAACCTTAGATTTATATTGCTCATCATGGAGGGTTGCTAACCGCAATCTCCACAAGATTACAAAATTCTGTCTTAGATAGAAGCTCAGGCTTAATACATATTTTTACTATATGAAACCCTCTCTTTAGAAATAAATTAGAAGAATGACTCAGTAATCACCTCGAACTTCAGAGTAAACAACTGCAAGCTTATTGAAAAACGGAAGCGTGCCATAAAAAGTTTTGTTTCCACTTTTCCATAGCAAATCAGGTTTGAGCCTCAAAATTAATATTATAAACAAAATTTTTGTAAAAGCTTTTATATGCCTGCCAGGCCTGGTGTAAGTAATACGAACATTCAAAGCATACAGACAATACAAAACTATTTCTTGAGGCTCATAATGTTAACAATATTGCAGCACTCCAATAAATAATTGAGTCAACACTCCCACAGACGATGAAGATCCAAACTGACTCTTCAAAACAAACGACTCATTTGTACTAGTATTTTGAGACCCACTTGGACATAAGGCATTGCCCATTGGGGTTCAACAAAACGTTCATGAGAGTTTCCTCGGTAGCATTGGTTCCTCCTCACAGCTACATTACATGCTTGTGGTATTTTACTTGTTACTTGTGGTATGTTAATACATACATATTTATCTGCACTTATTATATTTATATTTATATATTTGTATTTTTAATTATATTTTTCACGTTTATTTTGTGTTTTAAAATGTTATCAAATTTACTTGAGCGGAGTAATTGACAATTCTAAACCAATAAATCAATTAATTTTAAACAACTTCAATAAAGAAATTGATAAAACTGATACGGAAATATAAAACAAATAACAAGTCAAAAGACAAAATGTTATACTGCCATAACACAATTAGTCATATAAACATTTATACGAATGTTATAAACACTATTTATGGCTCCTATACATTTTTAAACTTTTTTTTTATTTTAGCATTATACTTAACCATCATGTATAACTGGCATGGCTAAAACTATCTCTGCCATCACAGAAACCTCTCAAATTTTGAAAAACCATTTAGGATAATTATTAAAAAGAGAGCAAAATGATAAGTAGAACAACCTGGAGCTCTTGTATGGTACAACAGAGGAGAAGTGGTATGGGTATGGGCATAAAGGTGCCTAATTACGAGCTCGCATAGCCCTTGGCTCCACCACACCACCTTTCAAGTCAAATTACTAGCTTTGAAACAACACATGAAATAAATAACAATCAATCAAACAACAATCAAAGAATTATTATTGCTGCACCCTTGAGATATTCATTATTTATTGCTTTTTTTTTAATTTTTTATTTATTAATACAGGTAGTAATAAATAAAAAAATTTAAAAAAATAATGATAACTAATTCTTTCAAACAACCAGGCAAATCTAAAGGTTCTCCAGGGCCACAAGATCAATTCAAAGTTAGTTTGGAACTGTTTAAATACCCCAAAAATACTTGGATCTTCAAACTGAATAACGCTAAAGTGGGTCCCGGTCATGTGGGAATTTGAGGTAATGAGGTAGCAGATATACTTGTTAAAACATAAAATAAAATAAATAAATAAAATAGCATCAGAACAATGCCTAGGCCCAAACCCACTAACAGATACTGGAAATGTATGCTATGCATGAGGCTAGCAAAACGATTACTTGCAAAATCAACCCAATGAAAAAAGAGGAAATCCTAAATCTCAAACAAGTATATTTACTGGACATGCTTCAGTAAAATACCATTTGTAAAAAAAATGAGACAATCAACAGATGACCATTGTCAATTGTGACTAGATGTGACAAATACGACAGAAGTACCTACACATAGAATAGCTAAGAAAAGGCCACAGTAGATGCTATTCTTGGGCAATGTTGTCATAGATACCATAATTTTGTAAAACAAAAATATTTGTTAATCATTTCCAACCTGGTTGTTAGGAAATGTTCCATCTTTGTCCATTGCATTCACTTGGGTGACTTTAGTGCCGATTGGTTCACCTTCTAGTACTGTCTCTTGTTCTCGCTCAGTAAATAGAGGAATTTCATCATTAACATCCTCGAGCATGATGAAAACCGTAGCTTCTGATGCCAGTTGTTGGGCACCATTGTTCTGCAATTATTTGTAACGTTAATATATCATTGTACATGTTGCATGCATATCAGTACACAAACCTCCACTCGGATCGTGAGGTTGTATTCTTTAATCGTTTCATAATCTAATGGATGGTTGACTTTAATGTCTGCCCAAGTAAAACCATTGTCATTGCGCTGCTGTAGGTAAAATGTGTGGAATTTATTTGTCTGAGCAGTCGAACCTGGCATGAGTCTGTAGTACACTGTAGGGTTATTCTCAATTCCCGAGCTAAACCCCCACCCAAATAAAAAAGCATGAGTACATGACCAAAATTAATATTAAAATTTACTATAAAATTATATTATCACTTTATCACAAATAACTAAATTATGACATTAACTCAAACATTATTTCAACATAGTTTTAACTATTAAAAATATGTTAAAATATTATGTGTCATAATTTAGATATTATATTCAATGAATCAATAAAGAATTTAAAAAATTGTCTATAGACAGTTATAGCTAAGCAATCATGCAATGTCACAAAACGTTTCTATGAAACTTTTAAAAAAGTTAACTTTTACACAAATAAAATTTTGAATTTTCTATACTATTTCTAACAGAATTTCTTCAATTTATCATTGTTCATTTGTAAAATTACCAAACAAATAAATCTCTTTTCATTAGTACTTTTCATGCATCTAAAGAAATTAATTTATTTTTCCAACAAAATATAATTTAAAAGTATCACAATGTATCATTACTTCTCTACATCGATTAAATTACATGCCACATTAAAACGAAAATAAAATCAAAATTAAATTTTATAATGTCCTTGAATGTATCAAAAATAAAAATTATTTGAAAAAAATACACCTTTTTAGTCACCTCATTAAATTTCCCCCAGCTAAAGAAATAAATTATTTCTGTAAAAATAAAAATTAGAACGAACAGCACGATAAAAATTGGAGACATGACTTTTTGAATTAATTATTTACAAATTTGTACAACACACCCAATGTGACCCAGTAAGGTGCAATTTGTGCCTCCATCACCAACATATTATTCTCCAATTGATATGATTGACTCGCAGAGAACTTTTTGGACTTGTAGGAAGCGTGAGAGTTTGCAGTTGTGGGCATCAGGTTGGTTAGGAACAGTGAAATTGCAGGCAAAGAAAATTTTGTTTTGTTTCATTGTTGTCTCTAATAAAACCATTACAGGAAAACGATGAACCACACTGTTCGTGCGAATTGCCAAAGGATGTACAACCACAAATTTGCGTGTCTATTAGTAGTTTTTATCAACAATTTTTTATTTGTTTAGCAGGAGTTATGAAAAATCTTGTCTAGAGATCATGCCTAAAAAAATTAACAAAACAAAAAATCCTGCGCAGTTAATAAAATAAAAAAGATTTTAACTAAAATTTAATTATCTCACTGAACCAAATAGGTATGTGAAAAGGTGTTGAAGTGTGCACCTAGGTGCCCAGTACCATTTTTGTGCAAAATTATGAAGTTGTATTTATCAACTTTATATTAAAAATAATGATTTATTACGATGAAAATTGTTAAAAAATCATAGCGCAGTTTAGGCAGATCACCCAGACTATGTTTCAAAAAAGTGTACACAGTGGAGGATACACAGAAAAAATTATATGAAAATAAAATATTGCAATACAGCGTGCAAAACTAAAATAATAATTTTCTTAAAAAATCAATTGAAAAATTTACACGTGCACACAAAAATTACATTCAAAAAAAGGCAAAAACAAAAATTTCCCCTTATCCATGGGAGGGAGGGAGGAAAAAATCGTTTTGTTGTTGTACGACACCTGGCTTTAACAGACACGACTTTTGCTCCGACGTTCATGTTCTCTTTAATGTAGATAGGCCCGTAGACAACGTGGTCCCAGACAGGTGGGTTGTTGGCTCGATCAACGACATCAATCTGCACTTCTACCGATCTCGAGAGTGAAGGGAAGCCCTTGTCCTGTGCCTTAGCTTCCAGTTTGTACGTCTCACGCTGGAGAGAACAGACAAGAAGTGGGGCCGGATAGGTAAGTGTGCCCACCAGAAAATAATCTGGTGGTGAAGAGAAACAGACCAGATAGATTTAAAGTAGGGACGGTATTGAAAGGATGAATTTCTGGAGAGATTTCAGGTCATTTTGAGGTGGTTCAAATATATGGCTATTAGGAATAAAATAAAATAAAAATGATTCGTTACATTACTATAACTATAATGGTCATGATAATCCCACTGGGGAAGATCCTTGACTTGATGGTACTAAACTCCGAAATGCATTTCAAGAGGAGGGGGCATGAAGTTTTAAAAAATATCTATTTTCCTATAAAAAATGTAGGTCTAATTAAATCCCAAACCTCATTTTCAAGGAAAATTTGTTTTCATTAAGATTCTAACAATATTAAATTAAATTAAATATTACTATTAAACAGTTTTCAAAATAAATATTCTGTTATCAGGGTTTAATACTTTGAAAAAAGTCTTACCATTATGTGGAAAGCCATTCCTCAACTTTGAAAAACTGTAACAACTAAATCATGCACTATTAAAGTTAATCTTTCAATTAAACCTAAATAGGATGCTCTTGTAAACTAATTGGTACAATGGTGATTTTGTTAAATATATTGACATGCTAATATCAATGAGAAAACATCTAAACAAAATTTATTTTGTAGGAGACTTCTTTTACAATGAAAGAAACCTTGTGGTCCAGGATCACACTATCATATATAAACCATATTGGGTAACGTACGTTTAATTCTCCAGTAATATTTTCCTAATACGATTATTGTTTTAATAAACTTTTAAAACCTATAAAGCTGAAAATTGTCTTTCACTTCAAACCCTCCAAAAATCAAACATAAACAAAAAATTATAGTCTAAATATTTGCTCATCAAAATGCAAGGTGTCTGGGATCTTCTTTCAGTCAATCGGGTGCACTCAGGCACGAAGTCCTTTCCATAATTTTAACCATTTCAACACGAAACCACATCAAAATGTTTCATTAATCCCTCCAGTTTAGGATTTCAGTTAGGAGGGAGTAGAGGAATCGTTCAACAGATATAGTTCTTTGCCCTGTGGTCGTAGTTTTATTTGGGTGGTCGAGCTGTTTTTTTATATTTCTTTTTCTTTCTTTTTTTTGAATTTTTTTTAACTTTTTGCTATGGTTTGTATTGTTGTTTTTTTATTTTGGATACAAACCTTGCTTTGACCTCTGCGACTAATGATCCGACAGTGACATTCTCCTTAATGCGTATCGGGCCATATATTGATTTGTCCCAGAGAGGTGGCTTATTGTTTCTATCTACTACATCCAACTCGACGTCAACATCCGCGTATGTCGGAGGGTCCCCTTTGTCAGATGCCTTCACCCTCAGACGATATCTCTCACGCTACAAAAGACACAATATTTCTTTTTTCTCCAACCGAAAAACAAAAAGAAGAAATAAAAAGAAAAACTGAAATAAAACTCACCACTCCATATTTTGACAAAATAATTTTAACAATCATAAATCCTATTAAAATTTTTTACAAAACAAGGTCCCCAAATAAAAAATAAATGATTTGACAAAATCCCATTAAATATAAATAAAATAACTTATAGCATAGCTCATTTCATAATTCATCAATGAATATTTCCAGTATATAAAGGACTACAATAAATTAAACATGTTAAATTATTTACAAATCATTTTAAATGTAATTGATAATGTATAAAAGTTTTATTTTACGATAGATTTATAGAAATGAAAGAATAATAAACATGTAGTATATAGTTTTGAATAATTACAGCCAAATATTTTGATTAGAGTAGTGCATAGTTCCCTAAAGAAAGCATGTTTTCATTATTTAAAAAAAGTAATATATCTGTACTTTGCAGGATAGCCTAAGAGTCCATACAAATAACATCAGGAGTTTAGACATGGTTATAGCATGCCCATATTTGTTTATAAAATACGACATAGTAACAATTAGTTACAACATTTATTAACAAAACAAAGTTTAAGGTATTGTCTATTGTGCCAACTATAGTGTTAGGGTAAGGAGTCTTAAAGCTACCCTAAATAAATATGTTCAATTTTTTAATGATTTCTTTTAAAATGCTGATTTAAACATTGGGTTTTTCCTCCCAAATCAAAAGGATTATTTGTCCATGTATTTATAAACTTATGTTTTATGGTTAATTAAACTTACATATGAATAAAAAAATATCACAAATTGGTGAAGTAAGGAACAAAATTTTGTATCAATAGCAATACTCTAGACCAAACTAATTTGGAATTGTAAAATGATAATGACTAATATTTTGTTTACAATTAAACCACTAACTTTCCAATTATTGCAATAAAGAAAACAAATTTAATCACAAATTAAAACAACAAAAAATTAATAAAAATAATCTACACAAATAGTTTACAACGAGGGCAATTTTTCAATTCCTGATGGACTTTGAAAGGTTTAAATAAAGACATTAAAAAGGCCCATTAAACATAATGAGCTATGCTATGAATTTTGGCAGTATTGTCATAATAAAGGAGAAAAATATTAAGGGTTATTGCTACATTAATTTAAGCTGTTAGTGTTAAGCTGGTCAGATTTCTTTTTTGGTTTGGTTCTTTTGGCTACAACCAAAACAAATACATGGAATTAATTTCTTTTTACTTACAGGCAGGCATCCCTTTACAGCGATGAGATATTCAGCAATCAAACAGAAATTGTGCAATTAAATAAACTTAACAATATTAAAATAATTAAAATAAAAACCAGAAGTGAAAGGAAAAAATTTTTTAACAAAAAAAAGGGAAAACTGTGATAATAGTTTGAAAATAATAACAACTAAAATCACAGGATGAGGGATAAAAATAAAAGCAAGCAAAGATCCATGCAGTAAATTAAAATGCATCGGCCATAAATAAAATTAAAATGAAATCAAGAAGGTGGAAAGTTAAAGGATTGTTAGATTGATGGATTATAGGATAAGGTTTTTATAATCTGTTACACTGTTTGTTCAAAAAGTAAAAATTAAAAAATAAAAATAATCCCGCTCACGACCGACAAAAAATCACGGAATTGGGTCCAAAACTTGCATATATGACCCATCGCATTCACAAGAAAAAATGTCACTTCCGTCCTCTTATCCTCTTTTCTTATTAGTTAATATCTGAGCAGGCAGCAGGCCAGAGTTAGGTTTTTATTCGGTGTTAATAGGTTCAAAATTGTAATATAAAGGTTCAAAATTTTAGTTTCTATGAACTGAATTCATCCCTGACTTACACAAGGACGGCCAACCCATAAAACACCACAACCATCTTCCTGTCAAAATTCCAGGGCAGGCAAGAAAAAATCTTTTAGTCTGTTCCACCACATAACAAGTAATCTTAAAAAATCATTGTACAACAAAAATTCATAAATCGTGTCAGTGCTTTGCCAAAAAGTTGTTTCTGTTTGTTTTTTTTTTTTCTTTTTTTGAAAAAAGTAAAGCAAAGACACTTTAAAAAATGTATATGTGTGTACTTAAAAAATCAAAAATAAATTCAGTACACATTTTCTGTAGATGGCACAAAAATACAAAAAAGCACAAAAAAATCTCCACAAAATTATTTTTTTTAAAATGCACAAAAAGCACTTTTTAAACTTTTTTCTTCAAGGAAAGATATACGTATCTTAGGAATTAACAAAGTAAAAGTGCAGTTATAGTGCATTAGACAGAAAAAAATGAAATGACCCTCAGTAATAATGGCCAGGTGAAAGAAAGGTCTAGACGACCTGTTAAGAATAAATAAACATTACTTAGTTTAAATATAACTGTGCCGTATAAATCAAACTTATTAATCAATATACAAACAATCTCAAAACACAGCAACGCAAAGTAAATGTGCGCTTCAATCAAATGTTATATACTGAAAAAACAAAGCAAGGAATGTCCCATCTGTTAGTCAAAGACACTAACTGATGGGGCCGAGTGTTTCTTCCATCAGTATGTTTCTTCAAAGTTGGAATACCTGTGAAATTGTGGCAAATTGTGGTCAAAGCTCTCATTCATAGAATCGCAAGAAAATTGATAATCTGTTCTTTTGGATGCTTTCCATAACAACATGCTTCATTTATTTTTCAGATGCATGTTAATGCCCAAACATATTACTCATACATTTGCTAATAACGTTATACAAAATTAAAATAAGAAAAAACATTATTATAATTAACTTGTAGACCTTACAAACAGATGTTTTCATACAATACATATTAACAGAAATATAATTAATAAATTGTGAATAACAACACTGTAGCTCAAATTTTATTAGTTGTAAAACTACTCCTGAAACACTTAGTAAATTATTTTATTTATGCCATTTTGGGATTTTACTTAACTCATTGAGGAAGGTGAGCATGATATCGCGCTCTTGCTTTCCCCAGTGAAGAATTGAGAGCATCCCATCAAGCTCACACCTTCCTCTATTGAGGTATGCGAGTGTGGTATTAGACTATAGTCACTTTTAGATTAAAGTTCAAAGAAGCAGTGTGTTGATTAAAATGGTAAAAAGTGTTTTTATTTTTTATTCTTTTCTTTTTTCATTTCCCACGCTCATTAGCACTAAAGATAATAACTTAACAGTAGTTCTATGAACATCAATCTGAAAGTGAAGAGAATAGAGTGCAATATCCTCCCTTGGGGTATGAAGAGTGCAATATCATGCTCACCATCCCAAATGGGATAAGCATTTTTCTCAAATTTTCTAAAACAATTGAAAACTGAAGCCACAACCAATTCCACAAGTCTCAGATAATGTTATGTCTGTATAGTACTCAAAACTTTCTTTTTACTAAGAATTACATTAAAAATTAACAGCTTGTAATTAATAAAAGTGTATCATTAATAATAATTAATAAAAGTAAAATAGTACCCCAAAAAATTGCATTTGATGTTCAATTTATAGAAACGTTTTTATATATTTTGCTTTTCAAACTAAACTACGCAAAAATGAATAGGGATATTTGTAATTTATGCTTATTCTGTTAATTTTAATTACATTAACCAATATATCCGTGTTAGTTGAATAAATCAAAATAGAAAATACAATCCAAAAACAAAAGAATTGCTTATCTCCATTTTTAATAACAGATTTACATAAGAATAGTAATCATGAAGAATACTCATTTTGTCTTTTCTCCAGTTGTATTCTCTTTAACCATGGAAAGACATCATCTTGAACCAGAAGTTCGCAACATTATTGTGAGAATGAGCCATCGAGGTCACCGGGAAGTGGATATTGCAGAGGCAGTTGGCGCTCTCAGAGCATGGTCTACCAGGCTTTAGTTCAATTCCAAGAGACTGGAAGTGCCAATTGGAGGAATGGGATCTCAGCACATTATGACGCTAAGGGAAGATTGTCATTGTTGCAAGACGAACCCTTGCCCGCCAGATCCTAAATGAAGTAAAATATGTTTTGGCAAGGCAATCAGCATAAACGATTCCTAATCTTTTATATGGTATGACATCGTATGCCCCTGCAAGAATGGCATGCCACCAGCCTCTCAGGAGAATATGGTGCAGCGAGGGCTTAGAAGAGAACAACAATTGGAAAGCTGTTAAGTTTCCTGATCAGTCACATTTCAATCTGTAAGTCCCAGTTTCTTCTGTTATTACTATACAGACAGAAACGTGACTCATCAGTAAACATATCGGCATGGAAATTGGTGTTCTCTTCTAGGCGCTCGCTGCACCATATTCTCCAGACTTGCTAATTGCGGGCTGTTGCGCCAGGTCTTCTCCAAGGGGCATACGATGTGAGGCCAACTTCCCACAAATGATTACAAATCATTTGTGTTGATAAAGGCCTTGCTAAAACATCTTGTATTTCATTTAGGACCTGGTGGACACTGTGGAAAGGGTTCCGTATTGCAGCAATGACAATATATCTGTCCTCCCTTAAGGTCGTAAAGCACTGAGATCCACTACCAGGCCTCCTATTGGCACTTCCAGTCTCTCAAAATCGAACTAAAGCTTAGTAGATCATGCTCTGAGAAGCTACTAAGAACAGCCTCAGCAATATCCACTTGCCAGTGACTCCGATGATTCATTCTCACAAAAATATTGCTCAAAAAACTTCTGGTTCAAGATGATGTCTTTCTAGGGTTAAAATGAATACAACTGGATTAAAATGGAGAAAAGATGAGAAAAGGTGTTTGTTTACAAAATGAGTAATTTTCAAGTTTACTATTCTTAAGTAAATCCGTTATTAAAAATGAAGGTTAACACTTTTTTTTGTATTTTCTATTTTGCTTTATCCACATAACACGATTATATTGGTTAATTTAATTAAAATTAATAGAATAAGAATAAATTGCAAATATCCCTATTCATTTGTGCGCAGTTTATTTACACATTGAACAAGAAAGCAATTGTTTTCTTGATTATGTAGTATAAAAAACTACATTTAATTCAATAATGATGACTACAAACTAGGTTTAAATAAAAGTGTTTACAGATAATTTTTAATTTGTTTTTTCTTACTCAGTTTGTTGTTTTCAACTTTTCGGATGTCAAACTTATAGCTCATCTCAGGTTGAAGGAGTCACCTACCTTTTCTAACGATTTATTTGCAACAGTGAACCCGCTGACCACCCGCCAACACGACGTTCCAATGAGAAGCTGGTTTTTTTGCCGCTCAATTTTGAACGTGCGAAAAAGCGGGAATTATAACACAACTAAATATCTTAATAATTATTTGGAGAGCGTGGTGCGATCTGGTGTGACGTAGTTTTAGAAAACATTTTCTTTATCGTGCCAACGATTCGATCTTTATTGAAATCATCTTCAGGGCCTAGGATTTATAAACATTGTTTAAATTATACAAATACATTAAGATGTGAAAAAATGAATTTATACAATGATAGAAATTTTAGATTAAATCAAAGTATTTGTACTCACTCAAAGTGTTTGTACTGTTGAGACAAAAATTTCTATCATTAGATAAATTCATTTTTTCACATCTTACATGTATTTGTATAATTTAAACAATGTTTATAAATCCCAGGCCCTGAAGATGATCTCAATTTTTTAAAAAGATCGAAAAGTTGACGATAAAGAAAATGTTTTTCTAAACCTAATCACACCAGACCGCATCCCATGATCTCCAAATAATCATTAATTAATGGTCACTAAATACCACACATTATCTTAATAAATAATTTTAAATTAGCGATTAATTTGTATCTTTTATTTATTAATTAATACCAAAAATAAATTAATAATAAATTAATGATAAAATTAAATAATAAAATTTAAATCAATTAATTTGTACATCAAATATTAATTAAGTACCTATTTAAAATAGAAGGTAATATTATTAATGCATTTATCTCCATGTTTAATTTTACTTTTTTAATTTCAAATTGCACAACTGTTAACTTTCCTTTTAACTGTTTTAGTTAAATGTTATAGATATACCTAAACCTGTGTTTTAATGTCATTTGGGGTTGCTACTTTATTCAGAAATAACCCTTTTAAAGAAAACTAATAAAACAAAAACTTACAGAGTTCTATTAAAAAATTTGTAAAAAATGATATAATAGACCTCTTAAATATATGTCTACTACCTAATTATTGTAAATTCAGTAATACATTTTATGAAATGAAAGGGTTACCAATAGGGTCTTCATTATCCCCACTTTGTGCTGAAATATTCATATATAACTTTGTAAAAAATCTTTGCAAACCAAACAACAAATTATTTAAATCTTACCTTTTTTTTAAAATGCTTTGTAGATGATATTTTATGTAAATGGGCGGGAACACTAGAGGATCTAAAAGAATTCCTCCAGCTAATTAATTATTTACACCCTAGTCACAAATTGGAAGTAAAGATGATTTGTGTAGAGATTAGTGACCGTTAATCGATAGTTATTCAGATATCGTGAGATGCGGTCGACCGCATCTCACGATATCTGAATAACCAAGTAAAGATGATTGTTCACTTAGAAACATCCTCTCTCAAAACCTAAAGACAAGGTTGACAACTTGACAAAAATCAAGTTTACCAACTTAATTTTTATTACTGTGATATTAAATATACAGGACAAAGCGGCAAAGAAATTAAAATGAGAGTAAAATTTCATAGACTTGCCTAAATCGAACAAATTTTCTGAAGTTAATGAACAAATAAATTAAACAAAACACAATTTCAATTAAAATTTAAATACGACAGCGTTACGTCGTTTCAGCAAAGGGGTGGAACTAAACTGGTTTGAGAAAATTGAAATTAAAACATGTAAAATTAAACATGAGATAAATGCATTAATAATATAGTAGATTTTGATCTACCTCCTATTTTAAACATGTACCTCAAATATATTTGACGTGCACTAATTTAAAATTATTTTCTTACAGCATTTAGCAGGATAAATTTAGTTCACGTTTTTCGCACGTTCAAAATTGGGCGGCATTAAAACCACCTTCTCATTGGACGTCGCGTTGGCGGGGGATCGGCGAGTTCAGTCTTACAATAAGTGTCAAGAAAAGTGGTCGTTATTCCTTCAACTTGAAGATGAACTTTAAGCTTGAAATCCGGATCGCTGAAAACAACGAACTGTGAGTAAGAAATATCTTTTTAAAAAAGATTTAACAACATACTCGCCCCACCTTTATCATTTCTACAGATATTTTTGTAAGATCAAAACCAGATATATTCACAAAACATAAGGAATTTTTGGGGCAAACTGTTTCTGATGGAAGAAGCCTCGGCACAGTTATAAATCATATTTTTATTTACACATTAACACTACCTCCGTACAATATTACCATAATAGATGAACCGAAGATGATTGGGGTCAACTCCTATCTTGAATATTAATGGTTTGCCTTGGAATATGTGTCTTATGATGATATATTGGGTACTTACGTCCAAAGGTTTTTTGAGTACAATCCACCCAGATTCGGGCTGAATCTCAAAATACTCCAGATCCAACGGGTTGCCTGGAGCGGAAAGTGTGTAGACGATTGCGCCATTGTTATCGGCGTCTTCGTCTGAGGCTGAAACTCGAAGGATGTTTGTGCCTATGCTGGCATCTTGTTTCACGTTTTCTACATATTTCTGTCCGGGTTAAATTTTTTTTAAATTAGTATTCAACGCCTAGTGATATTTGAAGTGTTATTCACAATAATACCTGTCGATCAAAAAGTGGAGGGTTGTCATTCACATCCGTGATTTCCACTGTGAAAGAGCAAACACCTTCTAGTGATGGGTCACCCTGATCGGTAGCTTTTACAGTAACGGAGACGAACTTGCCATCATCACCTTCTCTATCAAACACCTAAATTTAAATTTTAAGATAAACTACACTTTTCTTCAAGGACATTTTACCTACAACTTAACATATTAAATTATAGTTTTGGTTTTGTAACTGTTAAAATGTAAATTTGAGAATATGCATAAGAATAGCAGAACGTTTTTATTTATTTTACATGTTCCTTAAATTAATACATGTACGTGAATACAATTGTTTCAAATAGTTTGACCTAATTATAAATAAATGAATTTATGGCAAAGTGTAATTTCATAAGTTGTTTAGAATTGCAATTTTAACAATTTTTATACAACTACGAAGACTTCTAGAACCAAAATTTGACTTGACCGTCAAAACTAAACTAACCTCATACAAGACTTTAATGAGACTGCTTTGAACATACGGTGGAACTGCGGGGTTCTGCCAAGACATCCAATATCCAGTGCATCCAATACTTCGATTCATAAGTCCTCAGACAAATTGTCAAAACTATTTAATACATGAGATACACTAACCTCACTATCCACAACAGCCTCAACATTTATTTTGTCAACGAACTGATCTGTTCCTACTTCCTTAAGTTTCACACCAACTTCTTAATCCATCCTAACCCTTCTGTCTGAGCCCTGTCTAACATTCCCACCTGACAATCCGCCACATCGCCTTAATCGACGATGGCCTCAGGACCTCCTTGCCCCTCAATCCCTCACACTGAGTGCCAGCATTGGTTGGTTTCTTATGGCATGTGTCCTCCGAGCGCAGTGTCGGCATTAGTGTTAGTGTTGTGACCGTGTGAAAAAAATGCTCTGTGATCACATTTGTAATATGTACGATTATGTATAGGGTACAAATAAAATAATAAAATAATTTAAAAGATTTAATAAAACACCATTTAATTGATCTTTTAGTTTTAACAAGATAAAGAGTGAAAAATATATATGAAAATATTAGAAATATCAAAACCACAATCTAAACACAACAAATAATGTTAGTTAAGTTGTAATTTTGTCCGCCATGAGCTTAAAATCTATTTTATTTACAAGTTCACTAAATATTGGTAAATTTTCCTTTTTAATTAGTTCCTTTTCGGGCATCGGCACTGCTTTCCTTGGAGAATGTATACTCTTATCATTAAATATCTGTGGTGGTCGAATAAGGGACTGTCATACAATATATGATCAATGTCCTGGACAGCCAGCCCACATATGCATTTGCCAGTTTCTTTTATTTTGAATTAGTGGAAATACTTGTGGGCCATGTCTTGACAAAATCCTGGTGAGACTTGAGTGTAAATGGTAAAACATCTTTTATCACTGTCCTGGATGGAATGTCAGGGAAGAATTTTTTAATGTTTTGACCTTTTTCCGAAGTGTGCCAATCTTTTATGCCACTTATCCATTGCTTTGATATACCCAATTTCTTTCACATGTCTTTTCGGAACTTTTTTGCTTACTGTTAGAATTAAACCAGTAGCTGCTTCCTTAGCTAGATGGTCAGCCTCTTCGTTTTCAGGAATTCCAATGTGTGCCTTCACCCAGCATAAATGGATCACAGACCACAGCATGCTAAGACTTCTTATTTTCATATGAATTTCCTCGACAAGCATTCTTTTGTTATATACATTGCAAAAAACAGCTATGGCTACTTTACTGTCCGTTACAGTAAATTTTAGTTGTTCATCTTTCCTTATGGATGTAAGTTCCTCTGCTCTAAAATCCTTTTCTAAATTGCTAACAGTTCGGCCTGATTGAACATATTTTATTTATGTAGTCTGAACTTTTCCTCATATATTTTTTTAGCCTTATGATAATATATATACACGTTGTACTTCATTTTGCTTCCATCTGTGTATATATAATATATCTTATTGTCCCTTTGATTAAGAGTTTTTCTATTCTGACAACCCCTGCTTGGTGACTCTACTTCTTTTAAGAAATTTGTCGATCAACCTTATGCCCCTCAAGGTTAATAATTCCTTGGAGTCCCCTTAGTGTCATGTACTGTTCACCTATTTGCCTAATTTTTATTCCTAAAGGTATTATGTATTATAATACTGCCTGTAGTAGTATGTATGTAGTAATACTGCCTCATACGACATAATGCAATCACCTTTAACCATTCTAATTGCAATTATTCTGTGGACCCTTTCAAGCATTTTGAGGTTAGGTTCATCATCGACTGCATCCATCCATATTTACTCTCCATACATCATCATTGGAGAACGCACACTTGCCCACTGAGAAGACACCTCTTCATAATGGGTATTCTACTAGATCCCTTTTGCCGTTTTTGTGAAATAAAAGAAGAAACAGCAAGGCACTATCTCACAGAGTGTGATTGGTACACTAGGTCTAGATTCGAAACTTTTGAAGGAGAGGACATCACCAAATCACTCCCCGAGATAAAATGGTGCACCCTGCATAATATATATAGAACTCCACCAGATAGCAGAATATCCTATGTGACTGCGAATTTTTGCTTTTATACAATACAGTTCTTTAGAAAAGCAACAATGCTTAAAGCTTAAACCTAAAGCTTAAGTGTAAGGAAAGTAATCAAACTCCTACAATCTTTCCAAAACATAACATATAAAAGTTGTGTCAATACCTAGGTTAGGTCGTGGCAGACATACTTTTAAAATCTCCAAAGAACCCGAGGGTTTAAAAAATCATGAATAGCCAACATTGTAACCAACCTTATTTGTTGTAACTTCTCCGGTTTCTTCATCCACAGTAAATTTAGTCCCTTTTTGGTTAGGCTGTTGGACGATTGAGTACTTTACTTGTCCATTAACACCTTTATCTTCGTCTGTTGCATGAACCTAATAAAAGAAAAAGTATTAATTATTATTGAAAATGCAATCATGACATAATATTACAAGTGAACAGTACCTTAATTACAGGACTGCCATTTGGCGCACCCTCTTCAACCTTGGGGTAGTATGTTCCGCAGTCCTTGAAAATGGGCTTGTTGTCATTTACATCTGTGATGAAAACAACAACAACAGCAGTGCTGGTGTGTGTCGTTGAGTCACCGTTGACACAACAAGCCCCATCATCTTTTGCAGTTACATTGAGTTCATATTTGTCCCGATCAAGAGAAATAGCTTTCCCATGCAAACGGATAACGCCGGTTATTTCTTCTATAACAAACTGGCCAGATGAAGTTGACCCTCCGACGAAACCAAATCTAAATTAGATAGATAGATTAATATTGTATTTCAACAATAGCTATTACAGGAGGGAGCCAAATGGCAAAATAAAGATATATACATCATTAAAGATATGTTCCAACTTAAATTGACATGACACTATTTACAAAAGTAATTAATAATAATAATAATAGCATGTAAGATCTAATCAAATTACATCATCAAATACATGGCGCTTAACTTAAAATCAATAATTACATGATGCAACAATAAAACATCATTCATTGACAACAAAAGCTCTCAATTTAAGTGCTTCATAAACAAAATTGAACACATCAATTGCCTGGTTTTTGCTTCAAATTTTAGCAAGAACTCAAGTTTGTCTAAATTGTTATTATTTACGTGTTTATCTATGTACTTCTTTAAATAAAAGGATCTTTGAGGTTGGTAAATTGGACAATGTAAAAATATATATTCCAAGTTCTCCTATTCAAACAATTTACATAAAGAGCACATTGATTGTGTGTCAATTACATATTTGAGCCCATTTACAAAAAAATTGATTTCCTTAGCACTAGATAGCCTTAGTTGTATAAGTAATCTTTGCTTATTTAATGACAAATTTAGTTGTAAATAATTTTCAAATTTATACAGGGAGCTGATTTTTCTATAAAAAAGGGTTAAATTTTGAGTTTAGCACCTTTTCTATGTCTATTGAGTAGAGATTATTTTTCCACTTCGACAAAATACTTTCTTTTTCGCGTTTTAGACATTCAGGGTCACAAAGGCACATCTTGTTACAACCTATACCAATCAATAACTTCTGTAATTGATAAAACCAGTCCCTATAATTTACTTCTAAATCACATGCTGATGAATTGGCCTTACGGAAGACATCATGAAAGGAACTTCTCAAAAGCGAACCATTTTCCGTGCTCAATACTTTTATCCACAAATTTAAAATAATTTTTAGCAACTGCACAGTAATGGGCTCAAGTTCAATTGCAATCCTTACATAGTGACTAGGAGTATTTCTGGGCAAATGGTAAAGTTGCTTAAAATACCATACTTGTAATTTATCCATTTCGTTAAAATGGCCAAGGGACCACAATTCCGCAGAATACAAGGATGAGGCAGCAACAATAGAATCAAACAGTCTCTTTTTCGTTTCTAATGAACACGATCTACCCTTTATTAAGACGTCTCTACACTTCCCAAGTGCTCTCAAGCCTTTGTTAAATGAATTTTTCTCTGCTGAGTTGAACTTCCCAACACAACTAAATGGAAATCTAAATGAAAATTCATCAATGTCAACAGAATTATAACCAATTCTTTACCTTCTTATATCAGAGATAATCCTTCACTTGATTTATTTAATAATAATTAAAAGGAAGAGAGTAAGCTTTCAGAAGCTTTACCAAACATAGAAATGGTAGACTACCAAACATAGAACTTTTGCAACTGAAAAAACTATTGATAAAAAATATTATATATAATTTTATAATTTATGAATAATTAATTAATAATAAACAAAATAAAATGATCATTAACATTGAAGATGGTAAAAAACTAAAACACTTCTGGCAGACAAACACACTAGAGATAAAACATGACAGTAGCAGACAAAGTCTTTAGAATCAAAGAAAATTCATCTTGTCCAAATTTGTAAAAGTCAGATGTAAAGGTTATTTTCAAGGCAGCTAAAAGTTGAAGGTTAAGAAATATACATAAATAAAGAATTATTATAGAACTTAGAGGATAAAGCAAAGGAAACTCGTAGTCATGAGCAAAACCATGAGAAATCCCAGCCCAGAACCACATGGGAAATCAAGACATACTAATGCTGAAGATGGTAAAAAGATAAAACAATTTTGGTAGACCAAACCGGCACAATTTAAAATTATCGATGACAACCAAACATCACCCCACAAAATGATGAAGAAAGTTCACAGTTATATAAATGTAACTTTTCATCTCTGATCATCATATAAGTGCGAAAGTATTTATTTGTGTGAATGCGTATTGAATGTGTGTTCCAATATTTCCACTTGGGGCTGAAATGACCGAGCTGTCGGTGAATTGAATAGCTTTCTTTTTAACATTAATAATGTGCTTAAAATTTTTATGGGTTGATTTGAACGATTTTTAGATCATCAAAATTATCTAGCAGAAATAACAGAAATAGCAAAAAACCAAAGTGTGATCCCTGTGGCCTCCAGATGAAACTGAAATAGGCTTTGATTTAAATGACTTCAGTTTCTTAATTTATTTGTCTCTTAATCTATTCGACTGTCATGTTCTGGATCCTTTAAATTTTTAAAGTCCTTTAAATTGTGTAGCAGACTTCAACACAATATTCAATAGATATCAAAATGGCAATTTAATTCCAACACTGCATGCATATTCAGCTTGATAATTTTATGTAATTATTACAAAATGGTCCAAAATTGAATTAATTACTGTGCATAATCAGTAGTAGTAAAACTAGTTACACTTATTATTTCTTCTTACATCCAAGGGTGGGTGTCAAAATGTTGTACTCATAAAACCTATAAACTCGCAAAATTGGGTATTGAGATTTTTTTTTATTATATAATTTAGCAGCCTTGAAGAGGGAGGGACCTGTGGAATAGGCCAAAATGCATTTACAATAAATAATTTTAAAACTTCAAAGCAAATCTTGTCGAATTTGTGGTTTTTATGAGTTCCAATTTTAACATCCAACCCTTGATGTAAAAATTAAAAACAAAGGAGGGAAAAGTAAAAACGAGTTGTAATTATTCCTGCTTATTTTCATTATATTATACATATAATAATGGAGTAATGAATATTTAGTTTTAGATTGTAGTGCAATTAAATGGTTATCTCACCTCACATTATCACCGTCTTTGTCGGAAGCTACCACAGTTGTCACGAGGGTATTCGGCCCTGCGTTTTCGTCAACGTTCGGGGTGTAGACTTGCTGAGAAAATTTGGGCTCCTCATCGTTTTTGTTTTTCGTATAAACTCGAACCGTTGCCGTACCCGTTTTCGCAGGCTCCCCTAGAGATTTTGTTCTTTATAATTATCAAAAGACCAGAAAAAAAGGCGTTTACAAAAATACCTTTATCTTTCGCCGTGACCACGAATTCGTAATAAGCGTTGTTGTTGTCCGCGTCTAGTTGCTTGTTGTTGTTGACAATGCCGTTGGAATCGACTGCGAAATGGTCATCCGAGACGTGGTACTCGATTTCGGCATTTGTACCGGAATCAGCGTCCGTCGCCTTCACCTTTAGTATCGACGTTCCCAGCGGGATGTCTTCATCCACGTTATGCGCTTGGTAATCTGGCAATTCGAACTTGGGCGCATTGTCGTTCACATCAGTCACTCTTATTGTCAACTGTATGTATGTATTTCAAAATTAAAAATAAAATAAAATAAATAAACAACTGGTTCAGAAGAAGAAACCCCTAATGATAGTACATGTTTATAGCGATAAATTAATAGAGGAATGCTATTTTTTCCCAAGGCAATTATATCAACACAGCTTTACAGTCTATAATTAATACACTAAAGTATTAAGTACTAGTACTAATTAAAAAGGAGATTGTAAAATGTCCCATTATCCAATCAGAAATAAAATTAAAAAAAGATGGCATTACGCGAAAAAATCTCTCAGCGGAATAATTTCCAGTCGAACCATATAAACTGCTTATTATTTAGGGGAGTATTTATTTATTATTAAATAAATTTACCATTTGTTGTAATCCAACTTACTTCTACGGACGTTGAAAAACCTCCGCTGTCCTCTGTGGCAGTCACCACTAATGAGTAAACATGAGGTTGTCTTAAATCTTCGAAGTCCAGCTCTTTAGCCAGCTTTACGATTCCTAAATTAAATAAATATTGTTAGCGTCAATATAATTAAAATATTAAGTCATAAAATACATGTTATTTTGATTATTTTACCTGATGTAGGTCCGATGTTGAATGTACCAGCACCCTGTCCTTGTGCTTTCAGTGTGTAACGGATTTCTCTGTCTGCAAAGGATTTCGCCTTGACGGATATAATGCTAAAAAATAATTTAAACATTTTTAAAATTCGAGAAAAATTGGTCGCTTTATTTTATTTTTATATGTATCACACGAAGCCCAGATAAGAAGTTTGATAAAGTTCTGATTACCGACAAGAAATCTTATAACGACAAATTAATTAAACCTAGCAAGCCGACAATGTCCATATCTCTTTTAATTAAAGAATAAAATCTTTTCGGCCGAAACACTTTGAACACAGTTAATGATGACAAACAAGGGAAAAGACGTGCTATGACGAAACCTTTGAAAACGCTGACAAACAATATAAGCAGAGTGAAAAAAGAGGGGCCGTAAAGGGAAACCTCAAAATAGATAAATCAGACAAACGACGGCTGACATACGAGACGCCAATTGAAAAGTGGATTTGCATGTAAATGGGATAGGATTGAAAAAAAAACCACTACTCCGGCTACAATCGTGGTGTAGTTAATTGCTTCCTGCGAGGTGCTTGACGCCACATGGTGAGCCACTTATGCTAACGACGGCTTGCGTAAAACGGGCTTTGTCCCTAGAGTACGAACAACCCTTAGGAAAGCATTTACCGCCGTTTGTGAAAGAATGCCGAAAATTTCAAAAGAGAATGACGGTTATACAATTTTCATTTTTCTGATTTTGTACTTGTATGAATTTCTCTCACGAGAAAATCTTATTTCTATTGACATCAATCTAGTCTGGACGGTGAAGATAGATGATTTTGATTTTTAGCGCCATTGTTCTATTGAAAGATGTACAATCTTCTTTCACAAAAAAATACTTATTTTATCTTAAAGAAAACAGACAAACAGACAATAAAACTTTAACCTTCTTTAAACATTTTCACTTGTTTTTAATATAATTTTACGTACCAACTAATTGATATTTTCAGTTCAAAAACAAGCCAGACATTTGTATTTCCTTTACAAATGTTATTTTTATGCCGATTCAACTGTATTAAAGAAAAATAAAAGTGACATTTCTATCCTGCTTATTACAGGTTTAATTAAACAGTTAATTACAGTCTTGATACGGTGATATTTCCACACAGAATTTGAATTGTTAAGAATTTCTTTACTGAATGAATGAATGAATAATAGTATTTATTTACATGGAATACAACAAACTCAAAATATGTTACAAAATACTTTACGGCATAGACAACAGTCCGTCAGCCGGAGTGAATTTCTTTACTGTCTGTTTGTTATTTAAATCCTGCGGCCTTGGAGATGACTGAAGGGTTAAAGACAGTCTCGTACCATGTCATTACCGTTCCAGGTCATTTCGACATAGCTCACAGTCTAGGGACTAAGTACATTCCTAAATGCATTCTTCATCGAACGTTAGAAGTTGATTTTTCCAACTCCAAACGTGGTAAAAGTAAATTTAGCCTGGCAATAACCAACTGGTAAAAAGGGTCATTGCTGCCCGTTTTCCCGTTCGTCGAAGCGCACACCCTTGACAGCCGGTTAATTGCTTGGGGTCCACCCCATGTATACGTCTTTCCGATGGGCCTCTCCACCACTACAATTTTTTCTGTGCCAATTTGTTGCTGACATTGCGCTAAAAATTGTATGAACAATTGTACGCAAACGGTTCTCCAAAAGGACCATTTTTCAACGCGTTTTGTTTTTGTAGCTAAGTTTCATAAATACCACAATGCAGAAGGAAATCAGCCTGAAAATCATTTTAAAAGTGGTGAAAAAGGAGAAAAAAAAATTAATGATACCCTCTTTTGTTGAATTATTTTGTTTTGTTATAGATTCGACTCAGTACACAAACACCTCCAAATTTCTCCTATTATTATTTTTCTAAGAGTTTTCTAAGACGTTACTGAATTGAACAATGAATCGTCTTCATAAATGGTAGCAACGTACCAAAATACATCAGCATTATTAATTTGCAAATTTTTGCAATTCAAAAATAACCGCGAAGACTGTTTACTTTTCCATAAGACGATTCCGTACAAAGTTCAGTGAACATTGTTCGACTTGCCAATTGGTTTATGAATCTAAACGAAGCCAGGATCTCATTATAGCGAACATTGAAAGCACTAGTTAACCATTGATCATGAATCAGTGATCCGCTAAATAAAAAAAGAGAATTATTATTTCTCATGTTCAGTCTGTTTTTAAATTAAATTAAGGTCGCTTCGAAACTAAGAACGTTTTGTTTAAAGTAAAATATTAAGTATAAATTACTTTTATTAAAAATTATAAATCATTATATTCTAGAGATACATCCTGGAAATCAGTTCATCTTAACAGATTTCCTAATCCTCTAGGCAAGACCATTTTTTGGATTTTAATAGCTAAAAACTCGTACTTCAGGTGTAAAATAGATTAAATGTAAAAAAATTTTTTTTAAAATTTCTGTTTAGGAATGGAGTATTGTTTGAAGTAGTTGCCTGAAGCTGAAACCCCATTCCATTTTAGAATGTTTTTCTTTGTATGACAGTTAAAGAGTGCTTAAGTGTTAGATGTGAGGTAGAACCTCATGTAGTGAGGTAGAATGAGTACGATAGAAGATAAATTCCATCCATTTTGGAAAGTGTTTGCTTCAAAACTTGCAGCTAGCAGCTCGTAGATTTTCGCTGTTTCTAAAGCTTTGAATATTAGGAAGGGACATCCATAGATGCTAGGTCATGACAATGGTGACTGCGGAAAAAGCTCTATTCCAATATTTAATATCTTTAGAATATTTTTTGTCTGATTGGCCTCGATAGTAGCAGCGACTACTAGACTAATACAGCGTCGCTGTTTTCCGCAGATCTGAACCTTGCAAAGAGGGACAGCGATAGATGTTCGACAGTCGAATGAGCCGGGAAAAGGTAGTGACTGCGGAAGAAGCTCTATTCCATCCATTGGGAAAGTATTTGCTTTTTTAGACTGATTCCAAATAATTTTTGTAGATCTTCCTTGACACGTAGATTGACGCTGTTTTCTACACAGTTTCTTATACAGTGAATGTGAGATTGAATATTTCGTAAGGAGAGCCATAGATGTTCGACAGTCTGAAGAATCAGGGCATAGTGCAAGATGAGTTAAGCAGAAGCTGAATTCCAACGATTTCAGGACTTTTGCTTCTTATGGCAGTTGACAATGAATGTTTTTGGACCTTCAGCATAGACAAACAGCCAGCCAGTACATCGCCTCTGTTTTCCACAGATTTGATCTGCCATAGAGAAACAGCCATAGATGTTCGATAATCTCAAAGGGGAAGGTAGAACTATGTAGCATGTCTGCGACATAACACACATTCCATCCATTTTGCAAAGTTTTTGCTTCATCCAGCTACTAAATCGCCGCAATTTTTTACGGATCTCAGCCTTTAAGAACCGCCATATTTGTTAAACAGTCAAAGGAGCAAGATTAGAACTGTACGGTGATTACATTAAAGCTCCATCCATTTCAGATCTTCTGTTTGTTCAGATACCGAATATTTTTTGTCCGATCGGCCTCGATGGTAGCTCGTAGACAGTCAATCTGAACTTATTAGCAGTAGGTGTTCGAAGCTGTCTGAAAGTCGGAAAGATCCCGGGGTCATGGTATTGTATAATAGTGTGTTTGTTGATAGAAGCACGATTCCATCTATTTCTGAAAGTCTTCTGAATCCCCTTTCATATGGCAACTGAGCGGTCGGACGTATTCTCGCTGAAATAAAACTTTCTTTTGTTACAACGTTAAGCTCGCCTCTCTAAAACTTATACGCTAATGAAGCTCACAAATAACAGGAACCCTTCTTGAACAAGCTAATATTAGAGTACTTAAACATATTTCTTTAAAATTATCGAAAAATCTGGTAGTATTGTCTTTTATTCAGAATGACTTCCTCTTGTCGCCGGTGACAATTCTTGTGATGAATTTTCATACATGAATCTTCCAATTGATATTGAAAAAACATCTGACGTCTGAGCATTGTTGAGCTACTATGGCACTTTTCAACATGCTTTATTTTTTAAAATTTTCTAAAATCTTATAGCAATTCACACTTCGAAATTAAGTATTTTACCAACCGGGTGCAAAGTCAACTTGCAAAGCCTCATCGTAAGACGCAAGTAACCTAAGTATGGACGAACTGAACCTCCCCTCGGTTTGTGGACCGTCATCATATGGACTGACCTCTGCACACTCCAATTATTGAAGTATCATATATCCTCCAAACAATAGTAATAGCAATATTATTAATAAACCAGGTGGGGAACGCATTTTTTTACAAAATACAATTATTATTAATGGTGGATGTTAGTCTGCGTACTGAGAAGACAAGTTGAACTGACCCTAGACTGTAGAAGGACCCAGTAAATTACTATAGCCAGTTCAGCATAGAATTATTGATTATAACAATCAAAGTATGCATTGGTGTTTTAAGATACTTCTAGTTCTACAGACGTTCTATAAAAATGATGCTATATTTATAAATCGATAGAACAAGAGTGTGTCGTGGTATGATATGAGAAAGAAATACCAATTGATTTCCACTGTTTCCGATATTTTATTTACCAAGAACAACTTGTGAAGTTGTCAGGATTGTTCTCTCATAAAAACACAATTTCCTCAGGTGAGCGTTCAACACTTGCCAATCGAACGTAATCTAGAGGTGGTCAATAGGGTTTTCTAGTTAATTAAGTGTGTTGCAATTGACAGACGGAATGAAATTGTTAGGAAGTGAAGTTAGGGCGACCCACCCTTCAACCCCACCTTTCCAGTTCGTCTCACCCAGCGTTCTCCGACCCTCTATCACCACCAGGCCCGGGCTTTTTCTTTCAACACGTGGCTAACATGTGGGGTTGGGGAACAACAATAGCAATACCCTCTTCCGTTTGCCCTCGGCCCCAATCAAAAACTTGTGACCTTCACCGTTCCATGGGGTCGCAACTATTCTGTGCATTTGGCTCATTTCACTTCAACGATAAATATTCGACTACGTAAATATTTATGAACACAGCTGAGTAGTCCTTTTCGTCGCATGTTAACCCAAGACGGCAAACATACTTTGTAATACGGTTGCAGCATTATATATTCAAAAGCAACTTACTCAGAGTCCTTTTTCTGGTTTTCTGGAATTTCAGCCTCGTATGTTGGCATGTAAAATTGGGGCGCCCTTTTTCCTCCTACGATAGACAGCCTTTCTTCTGGTGTCGACTAAGAAAAATAATTAACATTAATAAATTGCATTTACCTTCTCTTTACTGAAATAAAAAATAATTAAAAATGCATCACCACAGATTTCTAATAAACAACAATAACAACTTTGTATCCCAATATAGCCGAACATTTGTTTGAATTTTTATACAGTTTTTCTTTCTATACAGAACCGAATTATCAGCCTCCTTTCAACATTTAATAATTTGATTGAGTTTAGATTCTTTAACTTGATTCATTTTAAGAGTAAGCGAAACAAAGATTATAATTCATCCCAGGTAAAAAATAGTTCTTTTGTTCTGCTAACCTGATATCGCCTTTCGTCCACTCGGCCGTTTTGATCCTCAGCTTTGACATAGAGCACGTACTCCATGTCAAGTTGGAAAGGGTCGGTTCCACGCGTGCGGACAACGCCGGACCGTTCATCCACTTCGAACCTGCCTCCCGCTAGAAAAAAATTGAAAAATATTAAACTACCGTATTAAATGTAAAACAAGTTGAATTTGACAACAGGTCGAACCACCTTGCTCAATCTTGATTCAATGGTATTTATATCTGGGTGGTTTAATTGTTAGATATATCAACCACTTTTTTACTCACGAATAATATCAATCACGGTATGGTCTCTTAAATTTGACCACAAATTAACATAATTAAGTTTTTATACAAGATTTAAAATTTCTTTGAAGGCCGACAAAGACCCCAACATTGCCAATGTATGTAACTGTACCTGGTTACAGTTCTTGACAATTTTAAGACTTAGACGGTCTTAAAACGAAGTATTAAATCTATTAAAAACTTAATTACATCAATTTCTGGAAATATTTAAGATTGTTTTGCCCTGACGATGACCTTAAAATGGGTCGGATGCTTGGAAGAAATCGTTGAATTTGCTTTCGCATCGAGTCCTTACGGATCCAGATTATTTATCAGGGTGGAAAAGCAATGCTTAAACGGTCTGAGGTGCAATTTTCTAATAAAAACTAATTTATTGAAATTAATTTCAATTTTACAATCTAAATGTAATGTTATAAATGAAAAAAATATTCTGTTTTTAAATAAATAAATGAACAAAATAACAAGCCGATAAGAAAAGAAAATTTATTAGGTACAAAAGAGTTAATTTGAAGTTAAAACGGATTAATTCCAAATTAAAAATGGTTAATTTAACGGAAATGACGTAAATGCGGTGTTCGAAGACGTCTCCTTAAACCCCAATTGGGCAGTTTTTGGCGGATATTTCTCAGTTGAACTGGCATGATATTATAATAACATGTTCGGGCGCATGCTAGAATTGGTTTATGTTTTGAAAACCGTTGGGATTGAAATTTAAGACATATTACGACCCGACAGAATAAAATTAGTAAATATCCAACCTAAATAGTGAATATCCACCTAGAATTGTCTGATTGGGCAGTTGCGTTGGGGCTAAAGGAGGCGTCTTCCAACACACATTTGACTTAAAGTACATTCGTAATACATAACATTAAGCTTTGTTTGCTTGGTTTTTCTGAACTTTGCAAATTGCTTCTATTGTAGTTATTATTTTATTTTATTCTATATTTTAGGAAAGTAGATACCTAATACATTTTCTTTTCTCATCATTTCTAGCTTTATTTATTTAATGTAATACGGAATAATTAAATAAGGAATGATTTTTTTATAGAAGAATTAATTTATTAACCCTTTTACGTTATAACCCCTACACGTATAATTGAATTCCTTAATTGTGTTCGGAGAAATTCGTTTTATGTAATTAGAAAATTAAGCAAATTTCACCAGAGTCCAGTTAAGCATTGTTTTTCCTATGGTGGTTCGAAAGTTGTATATATTTTTCATAAAGCTATGTCAACATCGTTGTCCCTCCTTGGTTTTAATTGTTTTGTGACGTTTTTGTATATTATACACAAATATTGTATTGTATAAGCAATGTATTATATAGTGTTGGTATCGTTTATGGTTCTACGACTGTTGTGGTGTTCTGTATACAGTGTGAGATTTGTTATCACGCAGGTCAAATTTCCAAGTTAATTAGAAAAAATTTAAGATTACAGAAAATGCGACCTTTGTTCCGGTTTATAACATTTAAATCATAAAACTCTGCATATTGCATTACATAATGGTCATTTAATCCTAATTTATAATAACAAATTTCTGAGAATTTCGTCAAAATTGTTGTCCCTTCTTGATTATTACTTGGTATTTCTGCCCTATGACTGGTGAAGTATTCTATATACATTCTTGGATGTGTTTTAACACACATCAAGAAGTTAAATATATTTTAATTAGTTAAATAAAACACAGATATATTTCTTATTGGATCGGAGTAGGCTTGACACTTACTTCTGTCCCTGACGATGAAGTAATGGATGCTGTGGTCTGTGTCGGGGTCTCTGGCTTGTAAAGTGAAGACAGGTGTGTTCGGAGGTGCGTTTAACTGTACGACTGCTTGCATTGGTAGAGGCCTGTTGATGAAGTAAGGAGATTCATCGTTGACGTCTTTAACGTGGATGATGACCCTCTGGTTATCCGTATCTGTAAAAAAAAAATTAAATATGAATTAAAGGTGCGAAATGTAACAAGTGATAAATAGTAATTGCAAACCTAACATAAATGAGAATATAAGACTGAACTTAATTATACTTTGAATTTCCAAATTACTCGACTGTATAAACTCTGTTAACGGGTTTTAAAGGACTTTTGATCTCTCTTCATCAAGTTTTCCCTGACCCAAAACGAAATTGATGCCGTTTTTGAGATTGCTCGGGGATGGGACTTCTTGCTTTAAGGTGCAAAAGAAGAATAAAGGTTGATTAAAACGGGCTAACTAGTTTCGTTTGGTAATGGTGCGAGTAAATCCGAAATAAAGGGTAGGCTGTCTCAGCGAGAGGGCCCGCTCCTCTGAAAATTCTAATTTCCGTTCCTACTCCGTTTTCTCACAATTGCAAACCTACTAAAGCTGTCCTCTCAAAAGGATTTCTTAGCAACATAACACCTATTGTCCTACAAAGGGATCTTTAAAAGGTTTATTATCACAAAAGTGCGGGGCTTACCTTCCCTCGGAACTGTTCCGCACGTTCCCCTTAAGGAAAAGTTTAATAGAAAAACTTTTATTTGTACAAAACGCCCTTTACATCTTTAACCGTCTTTTGGTATGTTTTGTTACGCTTCACCTTAAAACTAAATTAAAAAATGACTTATATTAAAACAAAAATACAATTGATAATGATCTATGCCCACCGAAAACAACCCAATTTGAATAAATATTGTCGTAATTATTGATCGTTTTTCCTTTTATTCTCAACCAGATATAATATGAATCAATGTTCTGTATTTATTGTTTAAATATAAATTAACTGATATACAGAGATTTAGCAGTCAATTTAACGTAAGTCGTGAATGATAAAACTAAATAACACAAAACTGATGATCGATTGCTCAAAGAACATTCTATCTTTCTGACTCGGTTGCCACGATATAAAATAACAATGATTTGAAAAATCAGACAACTGGATCAAAAAGAAGGACCTATAAGATATTTAAAGCCAAAATGTGACATGTAGACAATGAATATCAGTAGTAAATTATGAATGAATTATGAACAAAACTAACGTAATAATTGGAAGTGTAAGTAGTAAATATAACATAACGAGTCAATTATAAACGAACTAATACAAAACTAATGGAAGAAATAACAAGAGACCATCCATACCAACAACCAGCAACTTTCTGACTCGGACAAACTGGATCAAAAAGAAGGACCTATAAGATAATAAAAATCAATATATGCAATAATCCATTTTAAAAAAGATTGAGTATTAGTAGTAAATACAACATAACTAGTGACTTATAAACGAAATAAAACAAAATTAATAGAGTAATGAGAAAGAGATCCCAAATCGTATGCCAATAACCAGGAGCTTGACTTGGGTGCCAGGATATAAAAGAATGGTGAAAACTCGATTTGGTCCAAAAGAAAAAAATATACCAAACTGGGCAAGAAGACATTAAAACAAACGCACCAAATGAGACAAGGCATTCTAAGCAAACGATGGAAATTCTTTCACCTCGCTGAGTACATTCCCAAAGATCATTCTTAGTTAATGACATATTGAAAGTGCACTGCCATTTAAAGAAACATATGTATACAATTACGATCCACAGAAACGAACCTATCTATGTATACAATTACGATCCACAGAAACGAACCTATCTATGTATTCTGTGAGAAAAGAAAATTCAAGCGTTAAAGCACAATTAGATAGAGGAAAGGGTTTATAAACAAAACCTCAAATCGAATCTCGTTAATAATTCCAGTTAGTGGGGGCGTCGGTGGCCGCAACGGTTTGGTCATTGACACGGCGCCCATCATTGTAAGGTAAAGGTCCCGAGTTCGAATCCAGCGGCCCTGCATACCCCGAGGTACCATATAGCCTCTGCTGTTGCGAACCCTCGTAAAAAAAAAAATAAATAAATAAAAAGATGATTTGGGATACACAATAAGTTCCTGGGTCATCAACCAACCAACATTTGATCAATCCAAATAATCCAAGATAATCCAATGTTACCATACCATATCAAGGCATAAGCCAAATCTCATTTAATAAAAAGACAGAAAGGCACTAGTGAATCATCTAAGATAAATCTGTCGCGTTTATAACACGGGCAATAAAAATAAAGGAAGTTGTAACCTTTATTGCATACGGGTCTTTTATTTACTACTTGAATAAAAACGAGGTCTGATCCAAATGGACACTCTGATTTAGCTACTGACTTTTTTACCACAGACCAAATGCCAGAATTGAATACTAACTTTAATTTACAGTATAAGTTAAAAAGTAAGGTAATAAAATAATTGAATTTGAATTTGATTTTAAATTATTTCGAAATTCACATGCGATTTTCTTTTCATAGCAAGATAGAAAAATTTTTTAATTTGCTTTTACCTTGTGCTTATTGTAATATTTATTCTAATTTATTTTTAGTTTCGCTTGGTTTTTTCTTCGTTTATAGTGTCATTATTATTTCATTCATTAAACTAGTGTCATTATGAAACTATTTACTCTTGTTGAAGAGCTTTTGATGCTCTGGCTGGCTCCCTCTTCAAGAACTTGTGGAGATCGATTACGGATTCGATCGATAGAAAAATAGGTAAAGATAGAAAATACGTTCTAGGATAGGGATAGGATAGGAGGCAGCCGCAAGACCTTCCGCACCTCGACCTGAGTATATCTATTGTGCTCATTATATGGCAAGTTTTCTCTTTTGGTTACATTCTAAATATGATATCATTGTTTGTTTTTTTGTTATTTCAAATCATCATTATGATAAGAGACCTTACTCTGCTCATAAGTCAAATCAATTTGAATCCATTTAGTTCATTATATTGTATTCAATGATTCGAACGTCAACACTTCCCAGGACATATTCTCAATAATTAAAAAAATTAATAATAATATATTAATAGGCAAGAAAGAAAGTTTGCCACGGAATGTTTATTTTCCTCTTGAAAGCTCAAACCGACTTGCTGTTTTTGAGTGTAAAATATATTAGAAAAAACAAACAAGAATGCAACCTTGTATTTGTACGCGTACGAAGATACAGCTATGGTTTTGACGTAGAAACTAAAACATTAGTAGAAAATTTACTACAGAAGTGTTGGAAAACGAACATTGTCATTTTTCTACCAGGAAAATTGGTGGTTGGGTCAACTAGGAGGTTACACTATCTTTTGACAAAAATCAATATAATTATACAATGTTAAGATAATGTGTTTTCATTAAATATTAAAACAAGACATTATTAATAAATTATTTTTGTTAAATTTTTTTGGCAAAAGATGTAAGTTCAAGGGCTTGAGGAAGGTGACAAAGAACTCGTTTAAATTTTGTTTTGAAAATAATTCTTTCTTTTTCCCATTTAAATTTTTATATAAAAAAATTTAAAACTTACATAAAAATGATTGATTATTAAAATTATTTTAAAAATTTTAAATAGTAATAATTTTCACCCATCAATGCCATTCAAAACAGCTATAACAATTATATTTTGTTGGATTAAATTTTGAATTAAAATATTTAAAATCATATTACGTGTTTTAAACATTAGAACTAGTGATAAATTTGAAGAAATTGGTGTTCACGGGTTTTAAGTTAAAAATGTATGTTGTCTTATACCCCTATTTCTTAAAATTTGAGACACCATTCTATTTTGGAATTCAATTGTATACCAAAAATTAAAATAAGTATTTTTAGCAATTATCAAATTTCCATTTATTACGTTTAACAAGAAAGATTTGTTTTGAATTAGTTTTCTTCTCTTTTGTACGCAATGTGAACAGAAATTTCACCGGGGCTGAAAAAGATATTCCATTTCAACTGTCCTCAGTCTTCTTTAATTTTTCATCCTTTTCGTTTCATAGAAGATGAAACCGGAATCGGCAATAACGAGACTGATGACCGGCATCACGGAAATAAATTTCATCTCGGCTCCCGCGCATTCATCCCGACCAACGGTCCCGACATCGAGAGTGAACCTTCACGAAATCCGTTCAATTCCGTTAAAAGCCGTTTTATGAATTGATGCCCGGTGCTCCAAATCCAACAGGAAACCCTTTACGATTTCGCCTTTTCTATTATTCACGGACTGCGAAAAAATATCCGACATCCAGCTCGGGTTCACGTTGCTGCCGACGGACAGGAATGCTGACCAAAGAAAAGATGTGACAGGCCGTCCTGCATTTATAAGACTTGAAGAGTAAGCCTTACTAGGATAAACATTTGATATCGCGGTTTCGTGAAATTCGAAGAGGAAATTGATACCGGTCTCATTTGAAAGGGACATTTTACTGATCGATTACCTACATTCTCCCTTTAACGTTTGAGAAGATACAAACGAATATTTCAATGTTAAAAACTTTTAAGATGTAATGTCTAATGTAAATTCGCCAGATTTGTTTTATAAATTGATTAAGAATTTATAAAACATATATGTAAACCGATATTTTAATTTTATTAATTGTTAATTAAATTATTATTATTATTATTAATTTTTAAGGGCGTTTTAACGGCTAAGGTCATTTCACGCCCTAACATCCAAACCTTCTATCTTAGGTTAGCTATATCTCTTCTGAGTGCTATAAAGCTCTGACTCCAAACATTCACTCGTAATCTTATTTATCCTATTGCCATCCAAGCTTTAATTTTTCTTTTTAAAATTCTTAATTCGGAAGGCCAAATGCATACAAAATTCCCATTTTAAATTGCATAAAATTTAATAAATTTATAAAATTTATTTCTGTTTCTTTTTTTAATTAGAATTGTGAATTTTGTTCCATAATTTAAAAATTCCCCGTAGGCTTGTATGGCTAATAATAATAATAATANGTCCTTCCTACGTTTTGGAGATTTTTCCCAGACAAGTAAAAGCAAAGATCATCGACATATAAAGGCCTGACTATACGATCATCTATATTATCAGCAAGACCGTTTACCGCAATGGCAAATAAAGTGACACTCAGAACCGAACCCTGAGGAATCCCGTTTTCTTGAATGAACGTACTAGATAAGGCGGTACCTAATCTCACCCGGAATCTCCTCATTTCGAGGAAGCTTTTTAAAAATTTAGCTGTGTTCCCTCTTAAACCCCAATCATAGAGTTTCTTAAGAATACCAAATCTCCAGGTCGTATCGTATGCTTTTTCCAGGTCGAAGAAGACAGCTAAAGCATGCTCTCTCTCCAAGAAAGTGTTCTGAATAGCACTTTCAAGGAGCGCTACATGATCTTCAGAGCAAAAGTGCTTTCTAAACCCAGCCTGGTATGGACTGTACAGACCTTTTTTCTCAATAAACCAATTTAACCTTTTGTTAATTATGGCTTCCAATGTCTTGCTGAGACATGATGTTAGAGAAATAGGTCTGTAATTTTCTGGGAGGCTAGGATCTTTACCCGGCTTGGCAATGGGTATCACGACCGACTCCCTCCAGTTTTCAGGATAATATCCCGCACCCCATATTTCGTTAAATAATTCCAAAAGCTTTACTTTTCCTTCTGGAGATAGATTTTTAATCATGGAATATGTGATTTCATCACTTCCCGGAGAAGATCGTGCCGAATGTTCGCAAGTTAACAGACCTGTGGGTTTTAATTAAATGTAACTATAACATACCTTTGAGTTAAATGAATTGTGATTTGATTTACGGCTATTCTCTTAAAAATATGTAATTGAGGTTGGATATTTTGTTATGAACTACACAAACAAAAGCAGGGGATTACTGTTAAGAGATTTTCAACAAAAAGGATGGCCTAAAAGCCACTTTTTTTGGTTTCCACGATTGACAAATTATCTCCTTTCAAACAAAGCGTACAAAAAAAAAATTCTCGTTAAAAATATAGTTAAGGAATACATATATTCTGATATGTTAGAAAATAATTCGTAACGATGGATTATTTTTACGACAAAGTAGAACATACATAACAGAAGCAGTCTGCGAATAAAATTAATGTTCAAAATTTGGGGCTTTGGTGTAAACACAAACATACACTGCATTTAATAATTTAAAAATAACAGAAAAACTACGCTATTGAACTATTTTTGAAGGTATAGGGTTTTTGTTTAATAATACAATAATAGGTTTGATTGGCCTATGATTTGTTCGTGATGGTCATTTTGTTCTTCCAATCCCCCTTCAGTGACGGGTTACCGTAGGTACTTCTCTGTGCTTGTATCCCTGACAAAATACAGAAACCATAAAAACCAGCCCAGATAGGCAGACCAAATTACAATTACTACTTAACTTTCGCAGGTTTTGTACCATAGTCATACGACGTATGTGCAAGTGGTCACTTTTTTTACTTCGTTTCATTACAATTTAATTTTAGTAATATGTGTACATACGTAATAAAAACTAAAACTAAATGATGAAAAAATTAATCAAAAGGTGACAATGTTGCAACCGGCACTGTGTCATTTATTGGATCTGTCACGGAACTACTCAAACGCGTTTCGGCATTGCCCCATGAGGAACTCACTTATCCCAGTTGCATAAGTTCACCGATTCACAGACCAACTCCAAAAGGACCACATGCTCATATCGCGCACCAATAAGAAAAGTGACATAACTCAACAAAAGATAATTTTACAGGAGAGACAAATGGAAGTTGACTTGCGTGTTAAGTACTCGCCATTACGGTTGTTGGTAATAAAAACTGTCATGATCCGTCAGTATTGTCTTTTTTTTTCTCCAAGACAACCGAAAACCAGCTATACTAACCCTAAATTCTACCACTTTTTGAGTTGTGTCATTTTTCTTGCATATATTGGCTCTCAGTAAGTTGGCTTTTGTTTGCTCAAACAATAATGGTGGTCAATGAATAACTAGGGGTATTAATTTTTTTGTGATAGTTACAGACAACCTACAAACCTAATAAACGAGCATAAATATCCATGTAGTAAGTTTTACTAAGATTATTTTTGACTCAAATGGGCTTTCCTCTAGGAGTCAGGACAAATTGTTAAACTAAAAATTAATTATTGAAATAAAGGTTTTATTGATTATCAAAATAATGTAATTGAAACATTAAACAAATCGTTGAAACTATAAAATAATGTAAAAGTTAAAAGACAACATTGTTAAAAAATTATGATAAAACAATATTATAATTAAGAAGGTTATTAAAATAAAAGAAATGAAACTAAAATAATTCACGAGCACTCTAGAGTAAGACATGGTCTTCAAGAAAAAAAAACAAATTCAGTTGTTATTGCCAAGCTTTCGACCTATTTTAGGATCATCATCAGGACCTATATTAATTTCACATTACCAAAAACATATTTGTACAATTGATTTAACAATTGGATTTCACAATGTGAAAATTTAGCACAGCATAAAACCCTTCACTAAACAAAAAAAAAACTGGCGTAATCGAAATATGCCACTTTTCCTGATAATACTAACACCGATGCTTTAAAGCTCGACACAGACATAAGATATGCCACTTTTCGTAAATGATCAATTGAAAAGTGATACAGTGCTGCCTAGCAGCCAAGTGACCACTGCAGTTGCGATATTTTTCCTGTAACATGACACTCCCGAATACTTTAAAAATTTTTATAATTTTTCATCTTGTGTCAATTTTCTTGAGGGTATCCGATATGTTGTATGACTATAGCACAAAAATTTCCAGGCGAAAGTTAAATATTCTGTTATTTAAAAAACAACGTACACGTTCAATAATATCCCTAACAACTCTCATTATAAAAATATATTTTAATATTTTGCGTATATAAATATAGATCATTGTTTAATGATAGTTAAGACAAACTTGAGATAGTACTGAGATAATTTAACCTATGGTATTTTCCTTACAGAATTGGTATATTATGCTGTGTCACTTTTAGAAGGTAGTATAAACGTTAATTGTAGATTTGCTGTTGTGCTCTTATGTATACCCATCAAGAGTCCAAGAGGGTTTTTACAGTAAAAAACATCTGAACAATAAGTTTATTTCAACTGGATCATCAAACCTTCAAATAGACATTATCGAATCTATAAGTTTTCTAGGCGAAGAAAGGTAATCAGGCCTATCTATTCAATAATAATTGATTCAGTTTTCTGTTTCACTTGTTTATTAAATTACAAAAAAAGTTAATTTGGTGATACCCTTTAAATCAAATAACAGTATTAACAAGTTTTTGGAGACTTTTTACCCCCTAAACAAAATTACAGCCAAAAACTATTCGTGATCGCATGTGGATCTATCCAATAGAAGCATCTGGGTTCTCGTCACGATTTTCATTAGACGGCAACTTTTTGAAAATCCTCGGCTCAATAAAGACTCCTGGATCTGTCTTTACATAACAGGCTCACAAACGTGTTCGACGTGTGATTTTCCTGCCGGGAGGTGAGAAGAGCCGGCCTCGTTCAAGCGTTTGAATCCATTTGGGCCACAATGAAAAAAATTAAGAGAAGGCGATTTGTTGTTACAGCCCATTTGTACGAGGGTGATAATTGAAGTAGGAAGCTGAAATTGGAGGTCGATGCATTTCCTTCTTAGGCTAGATGGGCCTAATTGAGAGATTTGTCCTCCTCCAAAGTCTTCCTGCGACGAACAATAGTCCTTCGCCGTGATTTAATATTATAAAGTCCCGTTTTGGTTATGACAACAAGTAAAATAGAGTGCCTTGATTTAGGAATATGATGGTTAGAGGATCTCGTCCCCCAGAGTTCACTCAACCTGGCTCCATCCTTTTTTACCGGCTGTTTTTGGGCCCCCCGCCCCCTGACCTTCCTTAAGGTTATCAGTTGCCTTACGTCCTTCAGATCTCGACATTTACATTTATCTGTAAGTGAATGTTGTTGCTTAAAAAAATCAACATACACAATTTTCATATTTTAATCAATTAAATTTTCTCCTTTTTTCTAGGAAAACCCCCATTTTCCCTCGAAATCGAATCGATGGATTTTTGAGTTTTTGCTATCATGTCAGAATGTAAAGGCATTCAAAATGTGTAAAAAAACATAGGGAATTACATTTCAAAAAATGTTGATTACCAGGTCGGCCTAGCAAATTGGCGCGTTAAGCCTATTCTAATAGCACCAGCAGATTCTACATTTACTATTACCTTTGGAGCTATTTTCACAAAAAGTAGACAGCGTAAAAATAAAAGGCCATGTCTTTTGTAAAAACTCACACGGTATGTAATATAATATGCCATTACGTTTTGCATATTAGACAAATTTATAAACAAAATACTTGAATTGAAGGAGATAATTTTGTCATTTTTTAGTTTTATCAAAGCAAAAGTAGCTCACTCAGAAGTTATGTTATTAACGATTAATTGTTTTCTTTATGAAAAATTTTATACATACGGGTTTATTTGTTTTATCTATAATTGTCATATTCATATAGAAAGAAACATGCATATTTCACTACAAATATGATAAATAGATATTAAAACATGCCGCGTCGATAAGCGCATATTGCTGATACTTGCATCAGATTGGTAATGCTTGTCTGCCTTTTGTTGTGAATAAAATCAAAATGAATGAATCATTTGGCATGTTGGAAGTTGGCAAAACGCCGCTTTCGATAGAACGAGGATTAGATCATTGTGATCGTGGCAGATCAAACACAAATTGTATCTTGTACTAATGAATTGATCCTCGACTAAGCGTTCTAACTTATAGTTAAAATTGAAATTTCAAAATGACAGTCATTAATAAATCATGCAAGTTATTGAAATGTTATGAATAGTTCAAAATGTTTAGAAGCTGAGATTGAATTATAACACAAGTCCCTTGGAAGACTTTCAAAAAGGGAGAAAAACTAACAGCATTAACGACTTCCTGGAGGCTGGTTTAATTGGGATGCGTCATTCTCTAAAACGTCCAGGCTTCCAGTAACATTAAGCGTTAAGGGGTGATATCATGCAAGTTAATAATTAAACGGTGTAATACTTACATCTCAATCCTTTGGTTAGCAGAGAAAAAAAACAAATTGAATTAGTTTTTAATGTTAATTGTAAGAAAACGAAAAAGTATAAGTATATATATTTTTCACACATCATTTTTACATAGCCAAATTGTGGATTTTATATTAGCCAGATGCCTTTTTCCAACAGTCGCGACATCACGATCACGATCGATACCAGATGCTGAATGCTCCCTTTTTCCCTTCCTGGCCGACTGTTTTATAACGAAACAAATCACGACCGTTTGTAAAAACTTCTTCCTCACTGCGAATCGTGACGATGTTGCATTCTAAGTTTTGTTTATTGAAAACTATGAAGATTATCCGGAAATTAAACATCTCTCGTATACACTACTGTGATAACTGATAATATACAAAGCCATTCCTCCGGGTAAAGCACTTTCATAAGCCTAAATCATAATATATATCTAATGGAACCTAATAACCAAGAGAATATTAAAAGGTACAGAGAAAAGAATACATAAAACGTTATAGCCGTTCAGATATTTATCAAACAGTAAAAATAAACCATAACTGACATTAAATGGGGAAAAGCGTAGTCCTTTGGGAAGATAAGTTAGATTAAATTTAATACTCTCAGCCGAGGGGTAATGTCTTTTCTATTATACACCCGCGTAAAAACGGACGGTTCCTAGTTTCCCTGACGGAGCCGCTGGGACTAATCTCTCAAGCAGATTTACGATCGCGTTGGGATGACATACATTCCTTCTCTGTTTTCTAATATCCGGCCTAACGAACTATCGATTTTCGAATGTTAAATAGTGGGCAAGACTCAGCCTATTGGAACTGGAAATATCTTCACGACTCAATACAGTGAATCTCTTACTAGCGGGAAAATCCATGTTTTCATTGTTAGAACGATCTATAAGGTTTTGTTACTAGGTTTAACTAAGGTTTATCCGTTTAGATTACATTTTCAAGCCTTTGATCCTCCTTAGCCAATCTAAATACATAATACGAGCACATAACCTGTTCTACGCGTTGATATTATCCCTGATCACAACAAAAAGCCCTTTTATTATTGTAAACCATAGTTTTCATATTTAGAAAAATTAATTAATTTTAGTACAATTCATATTACTATATTATTATTGTTTATCAATATTTTAATCGCTGGTCTTCTGTTCTAACTGCGCTCTCTTTCATCAAAGCAACACCTTTTCTTAAAACATTAAAAATTTCTGAGACGTTTGCAAAAATGAACATAGTATATACCCGATCCGGCCCGGAGGACCAAAGTTTTTAGTCTAAATGACACATTAATGCAAGATTTTCTTAAATAAACCATTGTTTCTTTCCTCAATCTAAACAGTTTTTATAATATAATATACTTGTAAATTTTATTGTCTAAGAAACTCAACTCATTTACATCTTATTGAATTTTATTGTCTAAGAAACATATGATTATGTTTCTAAAAATGGATTGTTTAGGACCGTTTATCTCAGCTCAGATCTAGAAATCCTTAAAAGAATCCATTTTAAGTTGGTTTGGTCCATATAAAAATTCATTTTTTCAACTTTGTAAATTGCATTATGGATGAATTATTGAAATTCAGCCTTAATGTAAACGGAGGAACGCAAAATATTCCTCGAATCCTTTCTTCAGTACCGATGAAAATACAGTTGACATCGTCGCTGCATGAATCATCCCTGGAACCATCACGGATTGTTATGAACCAACTCACCAACTCGTAAAGGCCCTACGAAAGAATTACTGATTTCGATTTTGAGTAGCATCGTGTGTGGATCGGCGTCACTAATGAGTTAGTACGTGGTTAGTGATCCCAATCACATAGCTGTACAGTTTATTTTGAGTAGATCCGTGAATAGACGGACTTAGTGTTGGTACCTCACAATGTTTACATCTCTGACCAACTGACCAACCTATCTGCCCAGCTCTAAGGGAAAATGATAAATTTCTGAGCCATTGTATTTGTAAATTCGGTCATACTTTTTGTTGTTCATGGATAAATATTGGATGAGACAACACACAACACTGAAGATGGCGAGAAGCCAAAACGTGTCTGATCGACCAAACAGCGAGGATAGACAGATTAAAATGATCGGAAACGACAAAATGTGAGGCCTCAAGAGGAAGTCTCACAATAGTTTTAACTTCACTATTTTTCGTGGTCCGCTTGATCAATTAATAACATTCAATTAATTAAGGTTTTAAGTTGAGATAAAAAAGTCAATGTCACGAGCGGGATTCGAACCCACGACCTTCGGCTTGATACGCCGCTACTCTACCACTTGAGCTATCGTGACTTCGATCACCTCGGGCACTAACTTCCCATCTCAACCCCACCTTTTGAATTTTCCCTCCTTTTTGCCATTGTTCAAAAAGTATCGCACCATATATAAAGCTAAAAAGTTTCACAGGAAATTCAATTTTTTTAAGTTAATAGTTTGTGAGATATTTGTAAAAACATAGTAGAAAAAATATTTTTGGGGGCAAAAAACAAATGAAACTCTTTGACCCTGTGTATAGCATATACTCGTGATCACCAAGTTAATTACGCTAGCATCATAAAATCAATATGGAAGGTTTCATGTAAAGTTAATCGATGTGTTTATATATGAGCTTCTTTTTTCATTACTGACATACTATTTTGGATATGCCTTGTTCATGTTCTAGGTCGTTTTGACATGTAAATCAAAATAAATTCTGCATACTAAGAATGTATTCTATATTTATAATTCAGAAGGATTTAAAATGCATTGTTTTTAGTCCAAATTCAATGCTATGTTTATGGTACTACTAGTAGTTTCTATGATTACTTTTCCAATTAACTTTTCACTGTGCACTCATTGAGTTTATTATTTTCAAACATCAATATTACCAAATTTTCATATTTCATCATCATTTCATCAAGGCAAATTAATAAAATACTTGAACCGAAGCATTTCAGTTAGAAAATGATTCCACACAGTAAAAGGCAAAAATGACTGATGCATTATGAATTATAAAACGTTTTTGTTAAAAATTATCGATTTTTTAGCTACCCTTATATATTTTTTGTTCAAGTATTATTTAAACAGAAAGGCTTTATGATTGTTCCTCCTTCACGAAGCCCATCCTGGCCAACAGTGATCAATCATTGATCTGCACGTATTCGAGACAATAAAGAGCTTAGGTGAATATACAAGTTGATACGGTTCAACTGTCCTTTACGGTTGTGGGCACGTTCGGCCAACGGAGGGGGACACACACGCAACTTAGATACTTATCCACTTACAATATAAATTAAAGTGTCCTGTGCTTAAACATACAGAGACGTTTCGTTTGGGAACAATACAATCATGCGGGGGTCAAGGTTAATCAAATTTCATCACGAATAAATTTGTACAAAACATTAACAAAAACAATTACAATTACAGAACTATAATAACTTTGACTAATTTTAGTAAAGAGTAAAGTTATATTTTATTAAAATCAAATAACAACATGGAAAATACACAAGAGATATTTTTGCTAAGGGGTAGTTTTCGCGTGTTTGACATACAAGACATCCGTTCCGCTAAAACCCAAGGGTCTTTTGTTTCGCTCAAATCTCGTGTCTCCTTTCATCCTGAGAATAGCGACAGGTCTTGTGAAACCACATTCATTTGTTGTTAAAGGAAGGACAAAGAAGAGTTGTGTATTAAGGTTGTTTATACCATATCTTTACATAAAACAAGGCTCAGAAACACGAGACACAAAGTAAAAAATTAACATTCGAATATAATGAAAAATTAAAAGATAAAAGAGATTTTCAAGTGATGAAATACTTACAGATATAGGCACCACTGTTTAAATTTTTACGAAAAAGTTTTAAACAGCATATTCCCAATACTTCAATCGCTTTTAACATGGTGTATTTGAAAAATAAATAACTGTGTCTTCTAAGGAAAATTTGAGATTATAATGCGATTGTGTATGATTATCAATGTTTTTGTCAATTTAGTTTCCACGTTTTGTTTATTTAGCTTGTCACCGATGACAATGAAGTTTTACATATATCCCTCTGATAATATGATTTTTACGTTAGTTCTAGTAAGGGTCTCGTGATATTTTCAGTGTACGTCACAGTTTCAAAAAGATTTCATTGCTTCTAATGTATTTACAAAAAGGTTGAAAGAAAACAAAAATCTAAACATCCTACGTTCGAAACTAACTTGTTTTTCGCATTCGGTGACCAAAATACATTATTCGATTATATTATTCATATATCAAATCTATGTATAAAATTCATGTAAATTATTATTAAATAAAGTAAGGTAAATTATTATACAAAGAAAAAGATAAACTGTTTCAGAACAAATGCATTACAGAAGAATCAAATTATCGATGATAAAACAATATATTCGCCAAAATTCACCAAATTACAGAGCAACTGTATAGCTAAATAAACTATTCTCCACCTAAATGACCTTCTGCAAAACGAAAATTTAAGTGGGTATCTATAGAAAAAAAAATTAACAAAATAATAAGGGAAATCAATTTAAACTGTTGATGATTGTTAAATATGATTTGATTCATTTAACTTCTTAACTACTTACACATGTGTGTGTATATATATATAACTGTTCCATGATTGACTGACAAACTACAGGCCAAACCGCTGGATCTAAAGGGCTGCAATTCCGTTAGTGCATTCCTATAATGTCGTGGATACCCGCTAAGAAAGGATTTGTTGAAATTCCATCCCTATATATGAAATAGTTCTGTGACTGACTGACAGACAGTGCACAGACCAAACCGATGGATCTAAAGGCCTGAAATTTCCACAGAGCATTCCTATGCACATGGATACCCGCTAAGAAATGATTTTTTGAAACTCCATCCTTAAGGTGATCATTTGGACAATTTTTTAAATGAACTCTTCTTCCAACTTTCTGCTCAACAAAAAGACAATCATTCGCCGTGAACGATCTAATTTGATCAAAACTAGCAAAAACAAGTCAGGGCAGTTTACTTTCCCCGCAGACATTTCTCACTAATGAAATTCCTGGATTTTAATATATGAAATCGAATACAGGAGCTTAATAAGAGAATGGATTGTGTATCTCAAGGCTATAAATCCAAAAAGCAGGCTTTACGCAAGCATGAGGCCACCTTCCTTCCAGTTTATTTCAATTCGTGTCCGATGAGAGCACACTAACCAAGTAACTAAGCGTAACAATTAAATATTGACAGGCTAAACGGCTCGGTAAACCCAATATCTGACTTTGTTTATTTGACCCATCCGCCAGTAAATCACTTAGCAAGAGCCCCCTCAGAGCGGTCCCTCTGCGGCTAAACAGATATTGCCGGAAAGAGGAGCAACGGGAGAAGTAATAGAAGGGAGGAAGTCGGTCCCAACAACCATTTATTGTTCGGCCATTTACACTTGAACTCGGGGACATTTTCACCCCATTGTCGTTCATTAAACGCGATTTGATCTTTATTAAATATATAAATAGTGTTCCGGATAGGATCGGCGCCGGTCTTATAAATTACCTAAAACGCTGATTCAGCATGGCTTTTCTCTTACGTCTGGACGGAAAAGGGGCGCCTTGTCAACCTCCGTAGATTCACTGTTTGGAACAGTGCCCGTTTCATTGATTGCCTATTCCAGATAAGCCACAGTGCCTGGGCCGAGAAATAGATTCCTTGTTTTATCATGCCCTCTTAAGTTTAACAGGAAACAATTGGTCATGAATTTTTCTTGAGCAATATTCTATGTTTATTATATAAATACATATTCGCCTTATCTTCACCAAATAATACTGTGGACTTAACATATATTCTTCATTTTTATTCCACCTTTATCAGAAGCTTTTTAAGATTTAATGCTTAAAAACGTTGGATATGTAAACAAAGTAAGTTCTACCATATTAAACTACTTATTATTCTGTCAAAATCAAATACCAATTAAACAATTAAACTAGTTGGTGAGCCTGTATCTTGGTAATATTCTATCATTTTCGTCTGGTCTTTCAGACAAAGGAGAAAAACACTAGTATATTTGACTAAATATTTACATCGCAACCTGACTCTTATGGCTTTATAACCTTCTACAACCTTAATAATGTTTGTCTTGTTTAGCCTGTTACTGTGTTTGCGGGGAAAAACTGATTATAAAAAAACCCGCTGTCTTTCAGACGTGTTTCCCACATCTTTTATAAGATGTAGTCTGATATGTAAAAAAAAAATAAGCTCCATCATATTAAACTATTTATTATTTTGTTAAGAAAATAAACTTTACCGTGTTTACTATTTATTATTTTGTCAAAAGCTAATTCAAACATAAACCTTTTATCACAGGATCCCACACAAATACTCTGCGGAGTTGTGAACCTGTGTTTTGGTAGTTTCAGATTATTTTGACCTGTCTACCCTCGATGTTCTGGTCTTTGAGACGTGTGGGTTTGTGTTCTTTCGCCCTGCTTACCTGACCAATAATAATCGAAAATGATTCGATGATCCACAACAGCCTCAATTACCTCACATTTTATATGATGTAGTTTGTATGCAATAAAGTAACAGGGTTAAACTAATACAAATGATTACACAATATATCGCAGGATCTCACACAAATACTACGTCCCTGCAGGGTGATGAACCTGTACCTTGGAGTTTCAGACCGTTTTACCCTCGCCTTTCTGATCTTTCAGACTATTTCGGCTTTGCAATATGATAAACAGTTTCAACGTGGTTCACGTGGTGGGTTTGTATTGCCTCTCTTTGCTTATATTGCTAACGAAGGATCAACAGAAATGGCTCAATGGTCTACCTGTACCTCGTCATTTGTAAGATGGCAATCAGATTAGTAAAGAAAATAAGCTTGCGTTTGTGTTGCTTCGCCCTGGTTATATCCCAGACCAATGAAAGATCATCGGATATGGTTCATCATTACGTTATCCAATGATTGCCTATGTGAATAAAATCAAATATTCGATGTTAATTGAAAAATTGTTGGTATGAGAAAAATAGATTAGAATAAAAGCAATGCAACATAAACTGGCAGATATTTTTCTCTTTATGGAAAGTTTTCTGGGTGGTCAGGGAGATAAATAGGGTAAGTCAACCAAGATGATCGGAAATTGCCTAACTGCAATAAAATAATTCAATGGTCTACAATTAGTCAATGTACAAATGAAAAGGATATGAAATTGTAATACTTTATAAAATTTAGTTTTAAATGGTAGCCAATATTAAAAATAATCAAATCGGGGTGTTAATTACACAGTTATGTGTAGATAAATAAAGTAAAACACAGGAATGGTGCCAAATCTACTATACCTTGCGATTTTGACTGGCAGATGATAATTTTGTTGCTTTGTAGAATGCGATAAGTTGGGTAAGGAGATAAATAGCATTAGACCAGGATGATGAGAAACCTAAACCTAACCAAGAAACCTAGCAAGTAAAATTATTCAATCCTCGAAAGTTAGTCCGTCTATCAATGAAAATGAAGTGGGTTTGTGGTCAAGCTAATCAAATGTTGGATGTTAATGAAAGTTTATAGAAAACCGAATGTCGTAAAAACCGACGATTTATTGCTCATTAAACTAACAGAAATAATTTTCTATTGTGAACTTCGAAATCACGGACGTAAGCGTGAGGCACTAGATGGTTGCCAAAACGTGTCTGGTAGTAATAATAATTTGTAATAATAAAAAATGTAATTTCTTTTCATAAAATGTTGTGAGGTTTACAAAGTAATATAACGTGGTGGATATTACCAAATAATTATAGATCACCCTGGTCCGCAATACTCGCTCACTCCGTTTGTCCGAGGCCTTACAATTTTCTTTTTCCTTTCGATAAAATAATTTTTCTGGGAATATATACACTGTGTCTCTTGAATAGACATAATACCTCAGGAATTTATCCTACGTGTCAAATTAGACCAAAAAGTCCAATTCTCTATAGTATTCAAGATATTTCCCTTTTCAGGTTAGTTCAACCTTTCACAACTTTATTCCATAAAGCCTGCCGTATCTTATAAAGTGCTAGTCCTGTTTTAAATTTGATTACACCAGTGGTAACAGCACTGAAAACTCTATTAGATTTTTTTTTAAATTATTGCCACCTTAAACAAACCAAATAACAAACTTAGGATATAAACTTTCACGAATTTGAAAAGGTCTTGACTAAAGTTCAAGAAAGATTTTCTTGGTATATCTCTTGATATATTTTCTTAATATAAAAATATGGCAAATAGAGAAAAGTTGCCTCTTCTATTGAACTGGAAACACATGTAAATGAAATTTCAAAGATCATCACCAGTGTAACTTAACGTTTGATTGCTAAAAATTTATTTTTCGATAACCAACGGTTAGAAAACTTAGTCATTAAGATTTGAAAATTCTGCTAAAAATAATGATATTAATACAAAATAAACAAAAAACTCTCTTCAGTTCAAAACTGAACATAATAAATAACTAAACGCTTCTACAAATTAAATAAAATGTTCGAAATGTCCCCCTTCTTGAAGAATACAAGCCAAAAGAAGAGAACATTTTATTATCTAATGAAACTGCTGCATAAACACGCAGAGTGAAATGGTCACTATACCATCAGTAGACTTACCTATATTTCACAACCATCCGTGTAGAGACAACAATCAAAACTGATGGTTATAGGTTCTACCTTGTACACTACTTTGCAACTTGTATCATTTCTTCTGTCTAACTTATCTCTCCTTTCCATAAAAAAACTTAACTTCTGGGAATATACTTATATTAAACGAAATGTTATGTTCCCTTGTATGTTGTAAGAGGTAGGTTTTCTACTTAAATATTTATACTTATAAATGTGTTTACATTTAGATTGATGATTATGTAGTCCAGTATTTAGGGAGAATCAAGGGGAACATTTCATTTGAGATTTTTTTTTTAAATTATTTCTGTTATTTTCAAATAACTATACATACTAAGAAAACTGTAAATATTTTTTTCTGAAGAAAGTTGACAAGTTGATCCTCTTTTAGATATAGAGTTCAGTTGATGAAGGCTTATTTATGGATTTTTACTTAGCTATATATAAAAAAGGATCAGGGATGAGGCAAATTTGAAACAAAGAAAAACACTCAATTCTTTCAGTCCTTTTTAAAAAAAAGATAGTTCCTACTCACAGTAAGTTGTTTTCAAACGGTTTTGATTTCGAGCTCTTAGCTCATCATCAGGTTGAAGTATTTCTACAACTACGTCTCTCGACATGAATCGCAAAAGTGAACCCGCCCCATCAAAATCTATTATATTATTAATGCATTTATCTCCATGTTCAATTTAACATTTTTTAATTTCACATTTCTCAAACCAATCTAGTTCTCTCCCTTTGTTAAAACTATGTAACACTGTTGTAGTTAAATTTGGATTGAAATTATGTTTTGTTTCTTTTAGATGGTCCTTAAATTCCGAAAATTTGTTCGATTTAGGCAAGTCCCTAGAATTTTCTAGAAATAAAAACGAGAGTAAAAGAACACTTTCCTAAATAGAACAAATTTTCGGAATTTAAGGACCATCTAAAAGAAAGAAAACATAATTTAACAGCAGTTTTAACAAAGGGGGAGAACTAGATTGATTTGAGAAATGTGAAATTAAAAAATGTTAAATTGAACATGGAGATAAATGCATTAATAATATAATAGATTTTGATCTACCTCTAATTTTAAATATATACATAAATAATATTAAACGTCCAAATAATTAAATTAATTATTTTTATTGTTATTATTTTATAATAATTTAATAATATTAAGGTATTATTCTAATTTTTTATCTTTTATCTCTAATCACTAATTTATAATTAATTTCTTACAGTATTTACCATTATAATATTTACTTGTGTTATAATTCCCGCTTTTCGCATGTTCAAATTGAGCCCCATTAAAACAACCAGCTTCTCATTGGAACGTAGCGTTGGCGGGGGCATCGGCGGTTTCACTTTTGCAATTCATGTCGAGAGACATGGTTGTAAAAATCCTTCAACCTGATGATGAGCTAAGGGCTCGAAATCCGGATCATTGGAAAACAACTTACTGAGAGTAGGAACTATCTTTTTTTAAAAAAGGATTGAACACCGCACTCACTCCATTATTCACCATTTCTCTCAATTCTTTCTTCAAACTTCTGATCAATATATTGTAATATTAAGACTGTTATCAATCACACAAAAAAACATATTTGAACTGTGCTAAGCACAACATGTTAAATTAATAAAATCTCTGATAGATAACTACATAATACAGCGTTGAAATTTCGAGGGTTCAATATAATGGCCGGGGCCTTATCACATCAATAACTCGGGCTCTCCTCCGGCGCAGGGAAGCCGGCATCCCGATGTTGCTCTTCCTAGCCGGCAATTCCCTTACCGAAATTAGAGTTCCTAAATCATGGAAAGATGGAAATGGAAGGGAAAAAATCACAAAGCTTCCCGGCCGTCTTGTAATTATAAAGGGCTTACTGCTAACCGGGCCGGGATGTGGTTACGCTCTGATTTATGGACGTTGATGCTATAAGGTGGGAAACGTAAAACGTTTGAATCCGCGTCCACTCCAGGTTTTCCTTTAGAATAACTAACATAATTCAGCGAAAACCCCTTGAGGTGGTCGAAAAATTGTGGGCTCATTGAAATTTATAGCCTACCGAGAAAGCGGAACAGTTTAATTCGCGAAGGGGTAAGAGTTTTATAGCCACTCTTGCAATAAGGTTAATATAATAACAAGATAATATACACCCATCAATCAGCTATGTAAGCACTTTAGCTTAAAAGAAAAGATATTTTGCATCCAATATTTTTTATAACAATATGTATGGAAAAGATGAGACCATTTATTTCTACTTACACATTCATTTTTACGACTTACAAACGTTACTAACTGATAGGCTCAAATCGATTAAAAGAAAGTGGTTTTATATGAAAAGTCATCTTAAAAAAGCACAATTAAAATCCGTACGGTAATTATTAATTACTTAGTAAGTAATCATTATTGCTAATGATTCGTCATTAATCAAATGTAGTGAATATACTGTCGGTGTTGAATCGATTCGTCCGTTTTGTTTGTAAAAGTCCTCGATCGATCATGCCTCTATTTGCCTATCGATAACACGTGCTCCAATCGGATCAGGCCGATTTACATTACATGCAACACCGGCACTTTCGTTTTTATTAATCAAGTTTGCGTTTCAAAAATGCATGTTTGTTCTGTTTCTACCACCCTGTGATATTTCGTTGTTCTTTAGTACATTTGATCGATGATGTATTAAAGTAAAAGAAACGTACTCTTGTTTAGGTCTTTTTTCTCTCGGTATGAGATTTAACAGAGGAAATCCGACGTTTTCAAAGTTGGCTTCCGTTGACAGAGGCCATCAATAAACTATGACGATTATGGCATCCCATTTCTAGATCTGTCCCATGGGAACCCAACAGGGCCGACGTATCGAATCGTCGTTTCTAATGCTGGGATTTCACGGTAACAGGTCACCCACTCGCTATCCCTTTCTTCGAACAATTCAGAGGACTGTCTCTTTCTTCGTTTTTTTTTCTTCCCCTCTTGATTCGATTTCATTGTGCTAGGCGCTCCGAACTCTGTTGGGTGCCGTGCGCATCGTCCACCGGGGCAAATCCAGAGTGGCTAGTGGATGAGAAATAGTATAATTTACAATTCCTCTTATCAGTTCAATTAGACTTTTTTTAGCGAAAATTTAAATATTCCCTTTGAATTGAAAAATGTCATTCACTGTCCAATCGTAATCTCACGTTTAACTACCATGATTAGTAGACCATAATTACATTTTATGAAAAATAACTGTTATAAAAATATAAAGTGCTGCTATATATTATAATAAAAAGATAATCATCCATAGATATCTGTCTTATCTTGATCCACTTTTCTCCCTCTTTCTTTTAAAATATTCTTTCTCACTCCCTTTCTTAATATATCTGTACACACCTCTCGCTCTCTCTCTCTTCTCTCTCTCTCTCTCTCTCTCTCTCTCTCTCTCTCTCTCTCTCTCCCCTCCCCCGCCCCCTCTCTCTCATTTTTTATTCTATCAACTTTTATTACTTCTGGTTTCCCTTTTATTTCTCTCTGAGATATCATTAGGGCTCCTCCGGTTCTAACTTATGGCTCATAGAGAACCAATACTTTGATTAAAGCGTGCTCTGTCCATGTACTTTGAGAGTCTGTATATTTATGTGTTTAAAAATTACCGCTTTATACTTTAAAATTAATTAAAAATTAATCCGCGATAGGCATAAATAAGCCGTTCTGTACAACACGATTTATGTATTATTGATGTTAACTTTATGTATTATTATTATTAGTAGTAGTAGTAGTAATAGTATAATATAATAGTAATTGTAAACTTTGAACTCACGATACTAAACTTTGACGATATAATGAAACAGACGAACCTAATTGTTGACTGAACAAGGAGAATAAAATACGACAGATGATACTGGGATAGATGTTTCGTTTTGGGTACTCTTTAGTATTTATTTGCTGACATTAGATTTATTTATAAGCGTGAATATGTAGTGGATGTGGGCCTATGGTGGAATAATGAGTACTCAATGGCATTAGTTATTTAGAATGTGTAAAGGTTGATGGAGGACAAACGAGTACTCTACCATTATACTTGAGTAATATTATGTAAGTAGGAAATAATGTATTTAAGAATGAATGAGAGAAGTTGAGCCCCCTGGAGCCTAACTTTGGCGGCGGAACCGATGAAACTAAGGTCTGACTCAGGATTTGACAAGCCGCGAAGTTGTTAGAATTAAGCTTATATACCAATAAATCAATCAATATTGTTAATTACAGTAGTACAGTCAACAATAATTCATCTTAACATTTAATATTCTATTTTGAATCAAAGCTATGTCATATAAAGAAAATTATACTTAACATACAATTCTACAAATATATAGAAGTATATAGATGTGTAGTTCAGCTTTATTTGCAAAGTATAAAAGTACATACCGAACCTGACGGGAAATCGTACAGAAATATATTCCAGGAAAGACCGGACACAGACATGTCTCGATATAAATTTAGAAACTCGGGGAGTGAAAAGAAAGGGGATGAATGGGAGAACATTCGTTCGCTTTGGGTGAGGGACTGAACTTCCTGACTGTTATCATACCGGACCATACAGAAATAGTCGTCGATTGCTAATAACAAAAGATCGATTCTTGCTACACCAGTGCGTTGGCCTTTTTATGTGGCGAGAAATTCCCAATCATTCGATAAGGTGGACGTAATTTTCCGCTGATTTTCCACTTAAATATGACTTTTTCAAATAGTCCACTGATTACAAGACAGCCTCATTGGATTCCTTGAAACTAGGTGATAAATTACTGGTGAAATGAAATAAGAAATTAAATTTTTAATGAGATTTTTCACGACGTCTCATTAGGAATTTAAGCAGGTTTTTATAAAAGGAAAACGAGGTGGTCATAAATGTCAAAGTAATAAACAGGAGGTAGACCTATTACATCGGCACTATATTTCCTCAAATAGGAAGATCACAGAAGCAAAAGAGAGGCACTTCTTGTAGAAACTTTCTCTACCAAATAATAAACCCTGAAAGAAATATTGCTAATGTCTTAACTGAAGAAATGCGAAAAGCATTCGGCTTAACTAGACATATTCAAATTGTTTTCTGCTGATGTAGAAGAGCGAAAGAACAAGGGAACAAAAAGTGGAAAAACTAAGTCCCACTGCAAATCGAAAATATAAAAATAAAGCTAAAATAAAGGTAATAATGGTTTAAAAAGGTAACTGTACAATAAAATCTAGACTAGGGAAGAGATCAATATTTTGGCAGATTTAGTCAGTAAAGGTTTAATTTAAATTCAATTCTATGTAATTTTCTCTCAATTTGAAGTTTTTAATGACTTTTACAAAAGGTTATAAGCATCCAATTGAGCCCATGTTGATTGTTAGGACTGACATATCCTGATTGCAATAGTTGAGGTCTCTGGAGTGATGTACTTATTTGGCCATTTCTCGTTAGTAGCCTGACATCATTTCACAATTTTCAACGATAAATCAGGGTTATAAGAATGGTGAGCCACCAACACAAACCCGGTATTATCCAAGGATTGGGTGGTTACACTCCAAAATGAACTATCCTATTTTCACATATTCAATGTATCAAAAATTTATGTTGAAAATTACTATATAATCATACCGCTATTGATAATTTATTCCAAAATATCACTGAACCTTCACCTTCTTACAGTGAAAACTGATCCCAAACAAAAAGTAATTACTGCTGATTCAGGATGATGTGATTTGAATAAAGTGACAGTGGAGTTAAAGCAACAGGACCTCAATCTTACCTCAAGAGAAATATTCCTCATCGTGTATCGCCTTATAAATTTTCACAACGGCCCAATGGCTAGAGCGATAGAGCGATTTATGGATACCATAAATTCCATGGAGTGTTGTAACATTATTTATGCTCAATCAGGTCTGCATGTTTATACACCCAAGAACCTAAACAATCTGACGGTAAAAAAATTGACCATCAGAAGAGTTTTCGGGTATGAGGAGTACATTTTGCAAATGATGATATATTAAAGCAACCGTAAAGAATGAACACATGAGGGAGATAGATAGATAGATAGAGATAGAGTGAGAGAGNGAGAGAGAGAGAGAGAGAGAGAGAGAGAGAGAGAGAGAGAGAGAGAGAGAGAGAGAGAGAGAGAGAACAAAGGATTGGTTATATTACGAATTTACGAAAGAAACTTCGTATAATTTACAAAGTTCGATAATTCAATGATACATAGTGTCCCGGGAGTTGTTATAAACTGCACGAAATGGATTAACGGAGGTTTATTAAGAAAAGTAAAAGCCCTGTGAAAACAGGACTTGGCACTCAGCAATCCTGCCCCCCCCCCCATGCCATTACACGTGAGTTAACCTAACAATCTTATAAACGTTAAAAACCTAATTTGAGCAACCCTCCCTAACTATAACGTTTAATTGTCAAAAGATGGTTCAAACCCTCCAAAAATTAATATTTATAAAGAAAACCAGTAAAAAATACAACCCACATACCCCTGCTGTACGCTATTTTTGTCAGATGTCGAGCAATTTCAGGGGGTCGAAACTTCTGACAAATGTTCAACCACCTCGTAAACGGACCGACAAAACTTCAGCATTGATATAACCGTTCGCCTTTGGATGAAACATGTCTTTACGGGCGAAAGCACACAATGTCAAACCTAAAATTGTAATCATCTAACAAGATTCGGCTTGGCCATAAAAATATTGATATCTCATGCATTAAGTGTACACCTTAATTTAATTTTAAAATCAGTATCGCTAGTTCAAATTTTTTCTCTAACATTATAGCATCATTAATTTTATTACACAAACGGGATCTTCCAGAGCATTTACTTCGGGTGAGACAGCCCAGGGTGGTGTATTGAGTATCTGATCACGCATTTGCGTGCTGCGGTAGAGTGAAACACGGCAAAGAAATCTCAATCAAGCATTGCCATGACAAGCGTAGAAATCGTACGGGAGTGACAGTGGGAGAGGTTTATACGCCGGATTTGACACGGTGAGCTCTTGAAGACTGAAGAGACCATTTTTCATAACATGATCTCTCTTCGTATACCATGGATGTCAACTGGTAAGAATTATGATAAGAGATTACTGCCTTTAAGCATTTAGGAAGATTAAAATAATTTCAATATCAACAGATAAGAAAAAAAGCGCATAAGCATCCGCAGCATGTTAAATATTTTGCCTCTTGGTGTATACAGACATTATTTTGTAACAACTTTCAGGTGCTACTTCGTAGTTTCTTTATTCCAGATTTATCCTGGTGTCAATCCTACTACTATTTTCACTGTTTGGCCCAACTATAAAAAGCCTTTTAACATCGACCATCAAAGTTTAATGCGAGAATTCAAAAAGCCCCATGTACATACACGTTTTTGCAAAAGAAAGAACGTAGTCTTCTATACCGATCTAATAATTCTTACTCACTCGTATAATTACCACGACGTTTGTTAATATCAGACCGCTGAACCATCATCAGAAAAATATTAATTATCAAAAGTCGAACTTCATCAGTGCAAAAATCGAATATCAAACTTCAAATATTAACTGGAAAACTTGATGGTGAAATGTCAAACTTCAAAAAATTTAATTATCAAATTTCGGAACTCGTCCGTTAAACATCGCCTGTCAAAGGTGGAACATAAACATCTATCAATTATCAGATAAACACGGATGATCGTCGAAAATCAACAGCAAAACCGTGTCAAACGTCGAACATACCTAAACATCTATGGTCAAACATCGAGCATCATCAGCCAAGCATCGATAGTAAAATGTTGCGCATAAACTGCTAAAAATCTACGGTCAAACATCATCAAGTTAAAATCTATGGTAAAACTGTGAACATCATCAGCGGCACATATATTGTCTAAAGGTGGCTCCAGACATGAGATATTCGCCAAATGTCGCGCAAATTTTCGCCGAATCCCGACTAGTGTGGATGGACGCTCCGCTATTCGCCGAATAATAACATCCGGTGCTCGCCGAGCTCGGCTTTTTGTCGGTTTTCTTGTCCGCTTCAAAGGGCACGAATATTCTTGAAGTAACCGCACTCAAACCATCCACACATTCGGGAATCAACAATAACTGTACATACCTTCAACCTACTGTCAACTATTATCAAAATCAATAGCGTATACTTCTATTTAATATTACTTATTTTTCATTAATAAACGATTGCTAACTAGTATAGATGTTTTAATTTACAGAATAACAATTGTTTTTCTTATTAGGAATGGATTGACCCAATGCAACTCTTTTGGAGTTCCTCGATGTTTACGAAACAGAACCAATAGTTCGAAAGCTTCTCTCCAAATCATAAATTGTTTTATAAATAAAGCAATAATTAAACATATAAAAAATATAATTAAATATATTTTTCAATTAGTTTGTAGCTACTGCACAAAATAGTAACCGCGGCAGCAGCAATGACAGTTTCATTTTCGTTCATCACTATTTGTAGTAAGTTGAGGACTCCTACGGCATTTGGAAAATACGTTCCCTGTTTCCGCAACAACAAGAAGGTTGTACAAAACCCGCATGTGTGTATACGTAGGCACGCTATTTCTCGAATGCCAAGAAGAGCATCTAGAGATTTAGCAAATATTCGGCGACAATCGGCATTCTGCGAATACCGCATGTCTGGAGCCGCCATTGAATGTAATCAACTAAATATGGATTGTCAAAAGTCGAACGTCGCCAGCTAAACATCGAAGGCCAAGTTTAGAGCATAAACTGTAAAACACGGAGTGTTAAACGTCGAAGATCAGTTAAATGTTGATGGTTGAGGCGTAGGTGGCCGCAACAGCTGACACGGCGCTCATCACTGTAAGGTAAAGGTCCCGGGTTCAATTCAAGCGGCCCTAATTCAAACCCGACATACATGGTTTTTTTTCCCAAAAACACCAGCTCCCTGAGGGTTCAAATAACTTCGTGGTTGAAGTACCCTCGTAAAAAAATGATTGTCAAACTTTGAACTTAAGCAGCTAAAACTTGAAGGTCAAACGTTTAACAACAAACTCAAAACCCAATGGTCATTCGTCGGACCAACATCACGAAAGATGTTGAAAATCCAACTGGAAATATCAACGGTATTGAGAGGCAAACGGCTGAGTAATATCAGCTAAACAAACTTATCTTACAACACACAAAACCATTAAATGTTTCACTTAACAACATATTACCTTACTATTATGTCCTTTCCCGAGAAAGTGCATCTTTTCCTTGTTTGAATAAATTTGAAAGGTTAGAAAAGTGATGAGTACTAAATAAATCAAAAGAATATTTTTTTTTTAATTCTTATATTGAAATATTAAACAAACTTTGAAATTCATGTCGTCAATTTGAAATTAACAATTTAACAATTTTGTAAAGGAAGCCGATTAATTTTTTAAAATTGAAAAATAGAAACAATTCTTATATTGAAATATCAAATGTGAAAATAATGTCGTCAATTTGGAATTAACAATTTAACAATTCTGTTAAGAAAACTGACTAATTTTGTTTTAAATTAAACAAACAAATTACAAAACAACCTTTGTGTTAATTAAAACAAATATTTAACTCTAATCCTATTCACGAAAAACAAATTAAAACCTTGTGCGATGATTCCCGCTAGATGAAATTGGGCTGATGTCTTTGGTGATCAACACCTTTTTTTCTTTTAGCCAAGGAAAACGTGCTAGTGGAAGTTCAGGCTTTTCCAGTGGAAATCTCCTTCCACCTCCCTTTAGTTGCTTGTGGAAGGGCTTTGGGCGGCTCTTCTAAATTTCACTGTGACAAATACTCCCAAGATTTCAAAAAAGAACTCTTAGGCTCAAGAGTTCAAAAGTGATGGAAATACTGGAAAGTCTATGAAATGCGAGACGCAACTGGAATGGATATTTGGCAAAGTCCTAAGTGCCTGTTTGCATCATGTTCCTCTTCAATGCAAATTGTACAGTAAGGTGGTTGATGCAACACAACTATGGTCAAATTTTGAACATCATATAAATATCATCAGATAAATCAGATAAATTTCAAGGCACAAACTTAACAACTTATCATTAACGAAAATTAGTGTATATTCATTAATTAGTTTATATTCATTTTATTGGCCGTAAAATCTCTTTAAGGATTCACCATGGAAATGGCAAAGCACTATCAGAACAGAAGAATTTTCAACAATAAATTCTTTCTTTTTATAATAAATAATTTTTTACTGGGAATTCTTTTATCCGCTTCTGAAATGATTTTATTCATTCAAACGCTTTACGAGACGATCGGATGGAAAATCATCCCAATAAAAACGGCTCCATCTCTCGGGAGTATTTCCGGCTGATTTTTTCTTCTCTTTAATGGTGTAACGTTAGGAGCTCGTACGTGACTCGATTAAGCCGAGGAAACACTCTTTAAAAATTTTGTCGTGATGGAATCTGTCCCGAGGGGGTCGAGAGTCGGAAGAAACGGTGGACAGGTCGGCTCAACGGCAGTAAACAGAAGTACCAAAACCCTTACCTGTTCAATGTCAAGATATTCAACGGCGATAAGCTAAGGGGTATATTGCATGTCTGATCTGGGGTTAGGGACTCGTGTGCATTCATTGACGCACTTTATAAAAACACGTTTCTCGTGTGTAACTTTGTAAATACTTTTCAACCCCCGTCCCCCCTTTACGGACGATTAAACAAAGTGGGGTAATGGGTCGGTAGGTTCGTCGAATAAAACAAAAGAGAAAATTACTTCTTTTTTTTATATTTCGTGAAATTTGCACTNATATTTACAGACAAGACGTAAGTCAACAAAGTTTGTATTTGTAATAATTCAAAAATATATTTTGTATTGTTTATATTAATATAGGTTATGTTTATATAATATTATTATTAATATAGGTTAACTTACAATCCTACTTAATAATAATAGTTTTCCTGACCTACTTTTACAATTTGTCCCTACAACAACATACTTCCAAGCCCAATGGAATTTTTCTCTCATCCGAATCATTCCAAAGCCTGAAAAACCTCAGAACGTTCCATCATCCTACCATCCAATTAGTCTTTGCGTATAATGGGCAAAAACTTAGAAAAGCTCCTGCTTAAACACATTCTTCCCATCCTTCATTACTGGAGACCTTATCCCCGACCACCAGTTTAGCGTTCAGACCTTGTCATTCCACTGTTCACTGCCATCGCGTTGTAGACATCATCGCTACCGTTCTTGAACAAAAGTGTACTGCTCCGGTGTATTCCTAGATGTGAAATAGCCTTCGATCGGGTTTTCAAGTTATCAGTAGCTCATCTCTATCGGCCGGCTATCGCACAGATGCTGGTGTACAACAAGGATGTATCTTAGTACCCATCCTCTGCACAGTGAATACCTACCTACTCTTCCTAAAACGATCCTTACCATCTATGCGGATGTTACCACCATCGTTTGCTCTCATTAAGATCCCGTCGTTTCAACCAGAAACCTGCAAACCCATGTCACATCCATTGAGCAGAGGTTCAAGCAGTAGAAGATACAATAAACATCAAAAAATGTAAACATTTCACTTTCACCCTTCGGAGAATAACCACTGCTCCCATCTAATACAGTCTCCTTCTCCTACCAGCTAGTCCTCTACCTTGGGCTATGTATTGAGAAACAACTTACATGGAACCCTCTCACGCGATTCAAAAGACAAGAGCTAAACAGATGTTTCAGACAAACAAAACTGACTTTACAAAATAAACGACTCATTGATATAACTATTTGAGACCCATTTGGACATTAGACATCGAACTCTGGGGTTCGACAAAAGTTCCAACCTCCAACATAGCCAATTTCTACAATCAAAAACCCTTCAAACCATCGTCAATGCTCCTTCAATTTATCCAAACTTACCATTCACAATGACCTTAATATCCAATATTTCCTTGAAGTAGATAAAAACCGTTGAAAAAGTTTCGCAAACAATTACTCAGTCACACAATCCCCATGTCAGAAATCTTTCAACCCGTACCCTTCTATGTAACCCCTCCTCGTCACTGGCCCCGCGACCTCATAAGTAAATTAAAAAGCTGAAAACAATACTTTGTTAAAACTTGGTTTAATTGTTTGATTTCACTTTAAAGTCATTGACTGAGAACATAATAGGTTAGTCATTAGTCAATAAGTTTATGAAAGCGTTGTACCCACTATTACATTTATGATTTTTTTTCAGTCGTTACTTAATTATTGAAATAAAATAATGAATAGAAAACAAACCTTTTTTGAGCAGTAAGTTTACATTGAAACACTTCAAATTTTTCGTTCAATTACTTTTGATTTCTTCAATTTTTACTGTTATATTTTCTTATTATTTAATGATGTATCCAACAAACCTTATTACAATTCCAGTGGAAAAACAAAAGTTGGGCTTATTGTCTCGTCTCAAACTAACTGCAGGATGATTTCCCTTAGGAAATTTTCTAGCATTCTCTGCATTCAGTGGTATAATAACTAACTTCTTTACTTGCAACCATTCGGGATGGTCGGTCAAGGCAATAAAAAGCCGGGAAGTTGTGCATATCATATGAAAATTAGCATTCGCTTTAAGAAAACTTTTTTCCTATCCGGATTTCAAGAGAATTATCTTCCGGTATGTTAATTTTTCGGCTGAAACCAGAATGATATAAAAACAACGGTATTTTTTTAATTTTAAAATGGCTAATAAAAGAACGCAACCTTTTTTCGGAAAATATTTGTTTAATTTTAACAAACCATTCAGTACCACTCATACAGCGTAGGTTGGTAGTCGAAATCTTCCTTACCTGAAAGAGAAAAAACAGAAATTAGTGTACGTACAAAGTATTATTTATTATAATTCATAAATTAGGTTTAATGTGATAGTGAATTAATATTTTAGGTAAGTTTCTAGTTTGAAACATTTGGACTTCGGTTGAGTGACTTTTTCCTCCTTCTTTTGGACTAATATATTAATATATTTCAATGTTATATTCATATTTCTGTTTTTTTTCCTTTCCGTTTGCTTTATATGGCTAGACAAATGGGCTACTTTTGACAGAGTGAGTATTGCTGTTGTCTCTAGTCCTAAAACTGATAGAAAGAGAATGGCTTGCAATTCTAGGTTTTGTCCAGCATTAAATCCCATCGTTGGTTCCATCAATCAATAACACATCATGTCTGTCGTCAGGATAACATCAATAAAGCCGTTCGAATAGGACAATCAGTCATGCCGGCGTGGTCGAGGGAGAGGTTCATTGGTTAATTAATAACGTCATCCACAATTCTAGATGTGTCATCAACAAAGTGGCAATTTTATTTGCCAATAGACCGGAGTATTACGAATGTAACATTGATCGACAATTGATAAGGGGTGGTGATTATAAAACAATTCTTTTTCTTGTCTAAATAGCCCTTTTTTATTTGGGCTATTTCTATTGTAGGAATTCTTCACGAACCGACATCAAAGCACTAATTCGACTTTAATAGTAGGACGGACATTTATTAAATTCTGAGAAAATTACACCTGTCTCGTTCCACAATGGAACAAAATTATCAACCTTCTGTCAATTTAAACAGTATTTCATCGTTTCTATTAATCTATTAATTTTTTACTAATGCTAATTTTTTCTACTAACAGCCAAGATTTGATTTGATGGCGGACACATATTTAAGAAGAGATAGTTGTGAATCATTGAGCCATTTTTATTTGAAGTTGAGTTTTTCCGACCATCCGAAGTCAGGAATATAAGCAGAGTGAGGCAACAGAAACGCACCGCTAATCATGACAAGCTGAGACAAGTTTGGCAGACCAAACTGACAAGAGTCGTTCATCATCCCATAGGCCCTAACATTACAAAAACTTAGATGTATGTTAAAGGGTGCCCTTTTCTGTTTCCACACCTTCTGCGGAGATGTGGGAGGGTTGTTTGGATGGGAGGTAGTGGAGAGGGCTTGACTAGTAAGGTTACGGTGGGTTGAAAGATTGCTGTGAAACATGAAGCAGGAACTGTTCAATTCTTTAACGAAGGGTCATAGTGGATACTGAGATTAGCGACATAGTAAGGCGTTTGGAGAATTCTTCCGAAAATTGTTGATTGGATGCTTGGATTAGTTAAACTATTAGATGGCTAGGTAATTACCCGACAGCTCCGCTCCATATATCAAAATAGGTGGAAGTAAGGTTTTGTACAACGTTATATTGTTCTTTACATCATGTCTGATTTCGGTCACAAAAATCTTAGTTGTCCAAATCGTCTGTATAGTACAATTAATTAAGGTTTTCAATTGAGATAAAAAAGTCAATGGCACGAGCGGGATTCGAACCCACGATCTTCGGCTTGATACGCCGCTGCTCAACCAATTGAGCTATCGTGAACTCGATCCACTCGGACATCAACTTCCCATCTCAACCACAACTTTGGAATTTTCCCTCCTTTTTGCCGTTTTTCTGTTCTATAGTTTTTGTCGCTTGACTCTTGTGTGAGGATCCCTGTCTTAAGCTGTTTAGCATGAACGTAATTTGGGTGCAATTGTCCCTGTTCTTCCACGTTTTAGACCATTCTACAATGAAATCAAGATGCTCCTTGATACTGCATGGTGGGTAGGGTAGAATTGGAGTTAGGGGATAAAATTGCGATATCGTGGGTGTAGATTGTAAGGATGATTTTGAGATGTATCAGCAAGTCAGCAGTATAAATGATATACCTATATGATGGGACCAAGACCTCGTGGGACGGCCAGCCAGGATTGATCTTGTCCCAGAGAACTCATTGTCGCATCTTGTTTGTTAAGATTTTAGGAGTTGGTAATAAAGAGTGGATGGGAATTGCTTTAGTTTGAAGAGAACTCCCTGGTGCCAGAATGTCAAAAGCTTGGGGCATGTCTAAGAACGAACCCGAGCAGACTCTCTTTCTCTAAAGCAGAGGAAATTGTGTCAACAACCCTGAAGTTTGCTAAAACATGGACTGACGAAGACGGAAACCAAATTGATATGGAGGGATGATTAAGTAAATCTAGGATAGGTATTAGGCGTTTTAAAAGGAGTCTTTTAAGGATTATGGACGTTGCTAGGAGAAGGCTGATAAGCCTGTAAGAGGATATGTGGTTGAGAGGTAGGGTGTGAGAATGATTATGGAACTATACAAGAAGGTTACTATGTGTGTCGAGTCTCATCTTCCTCCTTGAAACCCCTAATAATGTTGATTTACACCAATTTTTCTCAAATGCAAATTTTATCTACAGTGCATCGTCCACTCCTTCATGCTCTAAAAGTTGACTTCCGTGACCCGAATGATGTCTGACGAACCACACAAGCGAGCATAGGCAGACAGACAATAAAATAAACCAAAAAGTACCACTAGTTTACTTTGTACAATTTTTGCGTCGTTAATTATTAATTTCCAACGTGTACCATTTTCAGCATTGTATCTCATTTCGCTTGATTTTTTTAATCAATTAAATGTTTATTTATTAAAACTGCCTCTCTAAAATAAATAAAAGGTAACAACAACCCTTTTAATAAGAGCTTCTGTAAATTCGATAATGCCGATAGGTAAAGTTTTATTGCACACAGCGGTATCCCCATTCATTACAAATTAACCCTGGAAAAGGGTTTTGCATCCCCGCCCTATCGTTATGAGGTTTTGAAATTCTGCGCGATCAACCCTTCTAATAAATGTGTAATAAATAACTGAAAATGGATCGATAAACGGCAGGCTTCTAATCGCCAGCCGGCAGACGGGCTCAAGCCAGGTCATTTCGCTTATAACAGACCCTAGTAGTCGAGGTAATTAAATTGTTTAACATTCTGCAGAAGACAACGTAACAGGTTAACGTCTATAAGGATTAATCCCTTAATCCCTCATACTGAGTGCCAGCGTTGGTTCAAGTCATATGTATTCCGGGTACAGCGATGGACTTATTTTTAGTGCTGTGACCGTGTTAACAAAACTGATCACATTTTTGATAATATGTAGGTAAAGACTACAGATGAAATATTATTTTAAAAAATTGTTTGGCACTGAAATCTCGGCGAGGTGTATTCATCTTTAAAACAGGAATGTGGAATGTAATCATTCCTTAATTTCTAAATAAAAGGAAATAAGGACTGCATTCCACATCATCCTTTACCTCAAAGATTTAAATGATACGAGCCTGCATGGTTTAAAATTACTATACAGCGATGTTATGCGGTTGTATGTGTGTCAATCAGTAACATGTATGTAATAATATTGTAAAGTGGTTTGACACCTCGTACATAACACCCACCGGGAACATTAGCCCTCCTGTATGTCAGGAAGGTTACCGTACTTTTACTGTCACAAAACACAAAAGCTTTCGAGCTTTTGCAATCCTTAAAACTGTTTCTTCTCGAAAAACTTCAGTTACTAATTTATTTCGTGTACAGAATATTTAAACCGTCTTAGAAGTCTAAGGGTTCGTGAAGATTAAGTTTATTCGCGAATAGCAGTCATTATCCCAGTGACAGTGTGTTGAGGTTGGTAATAAATGACAGGCTTCTAATTGGTACACACTCAGAGAATTTAAAAAGCCTTAACTGATAAATCGTTAAACATAGTTTTATATATTGTCATTTCAATTCCGTTTCATTATAATCGAAATGTCCCATTTCATCGTTTTAACTCACTCTAAGCACGAACAAAATGTTCTCAGGAGAGCCTCCATGGAATTTCAATGCCTCATTATTCCGACTGACAATTAAAAGACGGTTGAATTGATCGCATTTCGTACTGGGCCGATCCGTGTTAATTTTATACCGTTCAATGCAGCACGCGATAGTGTTTATCCTCTATTGTTCCTCCCTGACAGAACAACTACCATTTGCATGCAAGAGAAATCTGTACTAACATACTTAGAATCTCAAAAATAACAACCATACGATGAGTTTGACCTAATTGGAAACAAACACAGCTAAAGTTGTTTAAAAAAACTTTAAATTTATTTAAGAATGATTCATTTTCCTTTACGACCAAAGTTTCTACCGTGGGGACTGTCTCAGCATAACACAATATCAATGCATTGTTTGGTTGACTTAAAGAACTGTTTTTTTAATCCTCAGTTGTTTCTTTTGTTTTCTAAACTAATCTATTTATTATCAGTATATGTAATTATGAGCTAAATCTATATTTGACTTACAGCGTATACCGTAGTAGCTTTAGTGCAGTGGGAAGACCTGTGTGGAAAATCTAATGTACTAATATTATTTCAAAACGATTTATTATCAGTGGAACTCGATAAAAAATGAAAAACAACCCCATTTAAATACAACCCTTCGTTCGGTCGGAAAAAAACTCCTCGAGTACTATTGATCAAAAGCGAATTGGACGTTTAAAGCACTTCTGTCACAGAACATTTATTTCCTCGTTTAACTGTTTTGCACAAGCTATTATAACAAAAACTTATTCAGTCGAAAATTTTGAGAAAAACGCGAAGAGGTCAAATATATCTTGTCACTCTAAGGCTGAGTGCAATTTTAATTGTCTGCCCCCTCGAGGATCAAAGGACGCTAGTGAGTTTTAGCCTTTAAAAACTTTCCGCCTAGTCATGGATCCAACTGTGCACAGTCTTTGAGTATCTTAGGAACTGCACACGTATCACGACAAAAAAAAACACTAGGAAATCTTTAGTGATGCATGAAAAGAAATTCCCCGCTCTTTTTTAATTAAGACGTAATTCAAGGTAAATCAACTTGGAAAAAAGTTTAATGAAGAAATGCCGGTTGTGGAAGGGGTTAATTTGCTCTTTTTTTCTCTCTCTCACTCTCTCTCTCTCTCCCTCCCTCTTTCTCTCTCTCTCTCTCTCTCTCTCTCCTCCCTCTACTGACGAACAAAATTAAACATCACACGACATCATGAAAAGTGACAAAGGCTTTGGGCGTCTTTTTAATTCAATTTGAGAAGTCGTAACAAACAGGTTGTGACGGAATCCTTGCAAACGAAACAAATAGGTTCGATCCTTCTGGAAATAATTTCCTTTCTCTTTATTCATTTCAATTTTGAACTATTTTGAGGTTATGAACTGTAGATTCACCTACTATCATCCAGGCCCGCCTATACTCGCTTGTTTCGCCTGTTAGGTGTCAGATATTTCTCCATCTTCAGTGGTTATATTCATGGTTTAAATTAAAAATAAATAAAAAAGTACGGTTTTGTGTTTTGTTCTATATTATAGTCATCTAACAATCCCACGAGGAATAAATTAATCATTACATTAATAAGGTTATATAATAATAAAAACCAAGACGTTTGAAAAACAAATGTAACAGCTTCGATCAATAATACTTAATCTTTCTTTCGTTTAGAAAGTAATTTCAAAATAGCATTTACAGTATATTTTTAATGCGATTTAAGTCCAAATCCCCTGAGGAATATTTCATCATGTTGAACAGAATTAACGGAAAAGGAAACTACTTTTTATCACATAATTATGAATTTTATTCACGAATATAAAATTAGGTCCAGCACATTCCACTGTGAAATGGGAAATTAATTAAAAGAGATGTTATTCAGGAGAGAAAGGGTGAGAAATTTTTAGCACTTCCAATTAGAAATAGAGCATGTGTCTTTATGAAACATCAAGACAAAGAGTTCTATTAAATGTATATAATTTTGAAAAACGAGTGTGTGATTTATTGTGAAATCGTTTCTCGGAATGATCCTTTAAGCATTAATAACATGGTGCATAAAAGTTTTGTTATCAAAACTTTCATAAAAAATTTGTATCATTAATATTTATGAGTGATAAACCATGACGCATGTTTAAAATTAAGTTAGTCTTGAACTTGTCGAAATATTAATTACAAACCTGTAAAGTTCCTTCAGGGAGTCAAGTCGTTTTCTAAATTAACATTTTGATTATATATAACTTTCACAGTAATTTACATTTCTTAAAATGGATCAAGAGCAATTATCAAGGTATGGGGTTGTTAAATATTCATAAAAAGCCTAACTTTTTGTCGGAAATTGTCCGATTTAAGTTTAAACAACCCCCAGCAGTAAGTACGATTCGAGATAACAAAGCTCACACGAGAGACGAGGCCGACAATGAAATCCCCGGCCGGCTTCAAGTTAAAAGGCGAAAGCCAAGAAACTTGCGAAAAAGGCCAAGTAAGTTTTTGTTAATAGAAAAAGCATTGGTTTTTCTTTCCAATGGAACGACATAGTAGCCAACTGAGATGTCAAATATTATTCGGAGATCTTGAGATGACCACCAGACCGCATCTCACTATCTCCGCGAATAATCATTAACTAACGTTCACTAAACACCACACATTTCTACATGAGATGTCAAATTTTATATTTCACCGTTTATTCATTATTTTCTTTTCTTTATGTAAAAAGAAAGCTAATTAGTTTGAATTATAGTTTATAAAGTGGTTAATTAAGTTGGGATAATTTTTTATTTGGTTCTACATCATTTTCCGTGCGATTTGCATCTTTTCATTTTCATAATTTCAATCTCCTAGCAATCTCGAACTAAAAAAGCCGAAATTTAACAGAGCATTCCCAGTGCCCAGGTCAGAAACAAAAGTGTAATTATCTTAAGTGTTGCATAGTTTTACAAAATTAAAACTTTGTATCATTAAGTAGATTAAATTTCCAAGCTAACGGAGCTTTTTATACTCATAAGGAAACTTTCCAGCGCAACTTGTTTAATAACTTATAGTTTTCTACTAATAACATGCATTTAAATCTAACCCTGAGGTAAAAACGAGAAATGTGTGAAACGTCATTTATTTTATACTTGTCGAGACTGGATGTTTCATATCCTGATATGTTTAGTCCATTTTTCTGATACTAGCACATCCTACATTCATCTTTATCATCTTTAAATAATAAACTAGCAATAGAGTATATCTAATATCGTCAGCTTTTGTTGCCCAGCGCTTGTAAGAAAGTCATCAGCGTCCCAACTGAGAGACCATATCGACCTGTCGTCATAGTAACGACTAAGACCCCTCGAAATTTTTTTTCGGCAACATTCGCACCTTCTTTCTTCGTTTGGCACATAGAATATGTCGTCGCGACACTAAAGTTAAGCCTTATTAAATTTAATAAACGTTAAGAATAATTTGACAGGCACAGACTACGTAACAAATTTGATACCTGAAAATCGTCTCGTGTTGAGATTTTTAATTAGAGACATAGAACGTATGACTTATGTTATCAATATGTCTGACATTTTTGATAAAAAAAAGGTTCCGTTTAATTGAAAAATGTTAAGACAATATTGGTATGAAATAGTGACCCTATGATCAGCAAATACATTTTTTAAATGATATAATATATTTGCGCCAGAAGAAATGAAAATTTAATTATATTGTATAATTTAAAAATAAATAAATTATAATAAATAGCCTAATTTGCATTTGCAAAACATGTGATTTGACGATCAATTATATTAAAAAAAAATAATATAATTCTTTTGTCCCAAGAGAGATGACCGTGGTGGCGGAGCGGTTGGGGCGTCCGACTCCTATTTGCCACGCTAGTGGTTCTGAGTTCGTATCCCAGTTTTCAGTATTAGAAATATCGACCACTTTTTCACTCTGGATCAAGGTATGGTCTTGAAGAAGAAAGCAAATTCAGTTGTTACCATCAATCTTTCGACTTACTTTAAGGTCATTATCGGTGCAAAACAAACTAAAATATGTCTGCAGATCAATATGTCACAGCCCATGGAATTTTAATTGGTAATAATTGAAAAAAGCACTCTAAACTTGTTCTGATCTTTTATCAGCGACATGCAACGAGTAGTGACGAGAATCACTTTACATTTCCGTCAAGAGCTGTAGTTCTAAACATTCACATTTTCATTGTAGTAAAAGATAAACGTAATTGTAAACAAAATTTCGTTTTTACTGTACTGTTTTATTTTTTGTTTGCTTAAAAAAAGAAGGAAACGTCATCTGACAAATCCCGTAATCTCATGCTTAATGCTTAGACGAGAAATTCCACCAACCTTATGAAAAAGGCTGTACAAACAGATTGCCTTCTCTCAGTGGATTAGGGTCCAAATGGAAAAATAAAATGTCCCTCGGAACCGTCTCTGCCTTCTGCCGGCCTACAAGCTACAAGATCCTAATATATCCAGTGCGAACTGATTGCTAGAAAAATCGATTTTACCCCAAAACGTCGTAAATCATGCTTCATGGCCGTCTAAAATTGATAGCAAACTCATAATGATATATAGGCGTGGCATATTGAGGATTTCGAATAGGTAAACAGGAGGATAAATAGTCACATTTCAGTCCAAACTGTCAATAGAAATGTGTATCATATAAAAAAACGGAAAATAAATTTAGACACAAGCGTACACGCTATAACTCTTTATCCTATGATTCTGTAGAGATCATAATGGTAATAAAGTGGGCTAACAAAGTGATATATTATGGTGGGGTGACGAATTACCTTTCCTACCCGCTTTTCCCTCTATGAAGTTCTCCCTCGAGATGGCTTTAATAAAGTAATCACAACTTAATTGTTTTCAAACCTGAAATTGCATTTATTTTACTACAGTGTAGTAAAGTAGTACTTTACACTATCACTTAGTACTTAAACATCCTTATCTGTAAATGTGATCTGCTTTGACGCACTGTCCGTTTACAAGCGTTAAACCACCGTATTGCCGTGATCCTTACGTGCAAGATTAATCTTCACGCCTGTTGACTCAGCTATGAATGCTTCACTTTCGTCGTCACTACAGGACATACTGCCATAGCTGGTACTGAATTAGCAGATGCTAAAGAAGTTGCAAAATAAGGACCCAACATTTAGGGATGGTTAGGTTTAGGTTAAAAAAAGGACCCAACGGAGGCAAAAAGGCTTAGTGAGGAAAATAATAAGCCCATTAAATAAACCCGTGTTTTACTCTAGCTGTAATCGAACAGTAAGGAATGAAAAAATTGTTCTACGAAGATAAACGATCGGCCATTGTAAAGCCACCAGTTATCTATCGGCACCAGACCTTGCTCCCAAATGAACATGTGCAATGAAATTGTACCATTTTTGGTAACAGTCAAGACAACATAACAGGACATATACAATTTTTGATTATCATGGAAATAATCAAAACTATACTACCAGTTGAGCAAATATTAAAACAGCGTATGTCATGACCCTAGGTGGTAATTACCATATCGTTGTCTCTATAAAGGACTACCTCTAAGAGTTTTTTCCTGCACATGTCAAATCGCCTTTCGTAATAAACTCTCTTTTTTGTATAACATTTCTAACTTTTTAGCACGGTGTTATAAAGATATTAAAAATATACTAGAAAATAGTGCCTTCAGGGGACTGATAGCGCACGACTACTCACGCTTCGCCCCTTCTAATGGACAGCCGTTTTTGGTTTTTATCTTTTTTTTAATTACCTCTAAAGGAAGTAGAAGCCGCATATGAACATGTGTATCTCTTCTCTTTGTGATTTAAAGCCAAGATCGAAGATAAGCGACCGTAGGGTAAAAATAAAATAAAAATTCACAGGATTAGATCTTTTTATGTTCTGTTACGACCGATATAATAGATAAGAAACTGAATATATACAAATGTGCCTCATTTGCATGACAATTTGAGAGCCAAAATGGAAAATTGCAATCAGTCATGGTAATTTTTTAAAATGTGTTTTGGTTATATGGATTTGTTTTTGGGCTGGATACACTTTTTTTTGCGTTACCGAGCAGTGGCGCTTAGGTTAGGTTAGGAATGGTTAAGGTTAGGATTATAGTTAGTTCTGTAAGGTTAAGGTTAGGTTAATGTTGAATCAATGGCTTTCCGTGAAGTGTAGAAAATGTCCAAGTGCGAAACTCATATATATGGAAATATATGACGCTTCAGAAGACTCGTGTCCGTAGCTTTGCGTAGACATAATTTTTTTTAATTAAATTGAGTTCTTAGTTGAAAACAGTTGGAATGAACAAACGAAATGAAAAAAATCCATTCGTCACTACAATTCATGTATAACAGATTGTAATTAACATTGCGGTGATTTCATCCACGCACTGATCGTGTAATTTTGTTGTCTGCGATCCGCCAGTCCTCGCTCTTTTTGTCTGTCTGCATATCTGCGCATCGTCCAGTTAGGACAATTATAACGTTTTTCTTTTTTTTTAATTTTGTACAAGTAGCAATTCAATTGTAATAATTTTTTGTATTCACGCAATAAAAAGCTATGTGCTAACGTGTTCAACAATCTTGATAACAGGTTTTCTGATAGGTTTTAAGGGTCCTACTTCCTGATTAACAACGACTTTTTTTATTTCAAAGAAAAGTAAACTTCATTTCGGCCATATTTTAATCCTTCTTTTCTCTATCTAGCAATAGGTTATTTTTGACTCTTCAGTGCAACTAACACGTGAGTTAATGATGAGGTTGGTCTGCGAGTCGGTGACCCATGCTGAACCGGCGTAGTCGTGTGACTTATTGGACGCCATCTTCAGTGAGGAACTGTTTGTCACTCTGTCCGACGGACCCAACACATAAACCAAGTTTCTCACTGAAGATGGCTCAATGCCGAACAGTGTTTGAATAATTTGACAAACCAGCGAGTGAGGACGGACCCAATAAGTGACTCTATGCCGGTTCTGCACGTGATAAATAAGCCAAAGCCGAACATTAAAAGAGTTTAATACAAGGGTTATTAGTTCTGAAATAGCATACTTACGTCACAAAGCTTCTTGAATTGAATCCAGTTAACACTAATAAGTAATGTTGAATAAATAGCCTAAATATCAAGAAAAATCTAACTAACATAAACTTTCTTAAATTCCTGCGTTAATTGTATGCAATTCTCAAATTTTCAATAGATTGCAATAGAAAAAAAGCTTATATACACTACGTAACAATACACGTTGAAAACAAAGTCTAAAAAACGCGTTGTAGTATGGTATAAATTAACTTTTAGTTCATCGCATTTTATTATTCATTCCCTTTTAAAAAATGAATTATTAATCCATAAACGTTCAACTTAAAGAAAATATAATTTAAATGAAGAAAATAATAGAGGCGAAGAATATGGGGGGGGGGTTAGTTAAGATAAATTCTCCTCAGACCTAACATCACACTGGTTTCTCTTCTGAGGTCTTTCCACAGCAGGAGTTCTCTGTTTCTTCTCCTTTAAATTATTCTCATCGCCCATCTACTCTGTCCCAACAGGAAGAGACCTGCCTATTTTCATAACCTGGGTTGTATAAATAACCCTTAATAAAATTACTAAAGGCTAATAATAAAACATTTCCTAATACGAGGATTTTTAATGTCCTTTGCGACTAAATGCTACCCTTCTTAACATTTCTGACTGAGGTCGATCAGTCATGGCCAAGAAATTACATTAGAATGATAATTTGGTTTTAAAATCAATTACTGGTTTTAAAAATTAACATGATTAATTTTGATTTAATGTGGTTATTTTACGACATTGATTTGATTGATCGAAGTGAATTGACCCCTACTGTCTGCTGTCATTGTCATCAGGCAGGAAATTTTCTTCTAAATTTACTATGAGACTAGTTTTCCATTAGGGGGGGGGGGGTTTCATTGAACAAAATTATCTCCAAAAGTCGTCTGTCATTTTCGTGATCTTCCATACTTTTTGCAATTAGTACCGCATCGTCAGCAAAATCGAGGTGTTTCGAGCAGAACCGGCTAATTTTTACGCCTTTACTTGAAGTTTAACTTAATAAAAAGTAACATTACAACTTGTAAATGAAATCGTTCATATGTTTTATTACCGAAATGTATTCCTGGTTTTATTACTAGTAATGTTTAACAACCTACAAACGCTAAAAAATAGATCAAACTGAACTTAAAATTAATTAAACTGTGAAAGATTCTTTTCTTTGTTTACCTTACTTAACTGACATTGTCTTTTGAAGAAAGGTCGACTATTGTTCTCTCACTGGGTTTTAATTAAATCACATGATCATTGAAAAGTCGGACTGATGGCAGTGAACGTTTGGAAATAAAAGTCTAACGATCAAAGTGGTTCATGATGACTAGCAATCTTGACCATTTCTGCCTAGTAACCGTTCCATCTGTATTAAAAAAATTCTGAATCCATTTCACAAATTATGACGGTACAAGCCGTTTAGCCACCGGCAGCTTATTATCCATTTAAACGTCACGTCGCAACCTGATAGGCACCATCGACAAAATGTTACCACAGCAACATCGACTCCCAAGTTCCATTGTTCGCCTTAATCGAGTCCTTTATAAAAGGATAGAATGGATTGTCCCTGGCAAAGAGGGGGGTGCCTATAGGGGTAGAAATGCATAGTAATACCTGTTAGAGTAATTCCAAAGAAAATTTTTACATATTAAAAAATATAAATTTATTGTATTGATATTCCTAGCCTTGTTTGGATTATTGCTAAGTTTCAATTTAAGCATATTCTTTACCATTTTTATTTGAAACAAAGACATTATTTTTCAAGGTTTTGGCTTGTTACCATATTCCACTTAGATAAAACATTAATCTACCCTATTTAAAAATTATTATTTTTTGTGTATAGAAATTTTACAATAGGTACAATTTTAACTACCGATCCCAGAACAAAAAAGATAGGGAATAAAAGGAAACAAAAGCCATTTCCTCTTGCTACAGTATAGCTCATTTTTTCTGTAAAATGTTGAGTCTAAGGAGTTCGTTATCTTCCACAGTGGGTAGGTTAAAGTTGGTCATCACCATACTTATTTACCTAACCATTTAGCTATTTTACTTAGTCGATTTCGTTTAATAATTTTATTTTATTGGGGAAAGGTAGTGAAGCATCAGGAGTAACCAACCACTGAATATCGACGCGTCAGTCAGACCAAAACAGCGTGGATAGGCACACAAAATATGAGCTGAAAATCGACTATGTTTAACTTTTTCATTACGTAAAATTGTACTTTTTATAAGACTCGTCTTTCCTCATCAAGCTCCTTTAACTTGTTTTTGTTGGGTGCAGCCGAGCAAGTGAGTTTCATTCGAAAGAGTTTCGCGATAAAAATCTATTACGAATTTGTCAATGTTTTAACTTTTTTAAATTCCAGCAGAAAAATATGTATTATTATATATATAAAAATACCCCTTTTTCGGCTTTTCGTCAGAAAAGGATGGGCGGAAAAAAACACCTTTTCTCGTCTCAATAAAAAATATGGCCGCTCTTGGGGGTTCATTTTCTCCTTTTGTAGAATCAACAACGATTTGAACGTTTATGATTTATACGCACTGATTGGGAAGATACGGAAAGGGTGTATTTTAAGAAGAGTTCTGTGGAGTGGTTCCACCTCGACATTACCATAACTACACCCCAAGGGGTAAAAGCGGGAGGGCGGTGACAACCCTATATTAAACCCTTGTCCCTTTTCTTAAGCCTACGTCTTAGCCCGGCCAAATCAAACGAAAGGACGAAAAATATCCGCAGACACTTTGTTAACCTAGCAGGCATATTTTGCTTTAACAAAGGTGGGAAGTTATAGCTCAATACATAATAATATAATAACCCTTATTGTTCTGTCGTTTCCACAACATTATTCAAAATCCAGTTTGGAGAAGATACCACTATTTTTCCGAAAATTTGACATGGAACATTATCAGAGTTAGAAAAGTACCTCGACGAATGGCGAAACATTAATAAATGTGAAGCATAAATTTTCAAGTTTAATGTCGAGCACACTTCCAAACCTTATTCTGGATCCTCAAAGCATATTCTTGTATTCTTCAACATGCAATACCTTAAAATCAATCTCTCTGCTGCCAAATTTTTCACTCCATAATCGGCAGAAAATCAAGCTTAAACAAAATATTTACATGAATACGTTTAAGTCCAATAATAAAAGCCTCCCTCATACAGGGTGAGGTTTGCGAAGATTAGTCGGAGACAAAAATAATATGAATTATGTTTATTTTGAAACCATGTCTTAAGAATAGCTAATGCACTGAAGTTACAAGAATTTGATTTCATTTTTCAACATGCATTAAATGTTGGGTTTAATAAATCATTAAACGCAAATTGAATGGTTTTAAAAGAAGACTTAACTCATAAAAAAGCGGACACACTTTGGACAGCCCATTTCTAACAGAAGACCAAAACCAAGATTGTTTAAACTTTCAATTTTAGCAGAATGCTGTATTCTTTATATATTTATATGTTTTGATTTTTTAATTCGAATTTTGTATTTATATTTCCTTTGTTATTTGTTAGACTAATATTACAACTTAATGATATAACTTCACTCTTATTTAGTTTTGATCCATCAGGAGCGTTCGGCTATTTGTAGGTGGTTGGTTTGTGTTGCCCCGACCTGCTTATATCCCTGACCAATCGTGGATGATCGGAAACTATGTAAATACAATGATTTTATGTTCCGTAGTTAATCTGTCTTATAGGGGACCTTGGTGGTCGAAGGATTAGGGCGTCCGATTCTTATTAGCCACGCTAGCGGTTCTGAGTTCGAATCCCGGCAGACCCCAACGTTTTTTGATCTATTTTCATATTAAGTCCTACGTGGATGACATTGGTCAACCATATCAATTAAGGCTTTTAATTGGACAGTTGTGGATAGAATCAATGACAAACATACAAATCTCTCTCAACATGCAAGAAGGAGCCCGTCTAACAAACTAAAACTGCGAGTATAAACAGGTAAAATAATCGAAAACAACAAAGATACGGTTTCGACATTCCGCAGATGTCAAGAAGAAATCTCGTAATTTAAAAAGTTATATTGAATAACTAAGCAACACGAGTTCAAACAATTCGTATGTTGTTGTTATTTACTCGTTTAGTCGTAAATCTTCGTGACTTCATGAACCAGCCCTCACCAGAGCTTCATGTCTGCCCCCATGTTTGAGTCCGTCACCTCCAGAATATTATCGATCCCTTGAACGGCCCTTCTTCCTTTTGCCTTCAACTTTTCCCAGCATCAGTTTATTCTACAGAGTATCTTGTGTTTTCATTATGTGGCAAAATACTTCAGTTTTGCCTTTAATATCATTCCCCTAAGTGAGCAGTCTGGCTTTATTCCCTCAACTATGGACTGGTTTGAACTTCTTGCACTCCAAGGCAATCTCATAATTTTCCTCCAACACCAGCTCTCCATAGTTAACTACTGGGAATAGCATTGCTTTAACTGTGCCGACCTACGTTCTCAGCATGATGTTTCTGCTCTTTACTATTTGATCAAAATTTTCCATCACTCTTCCCCTAAAAAGTAGACGCCTATTGATTTCCTGGCTGTAGTCAGCTGGCATTCGCTTGTTAGTCTTCTCATAAAAAAGTACATTTTATCAAGGTGCATGTTCAGGTAGTACACTCAATCTTTTTGGTCCCGCTGGCTTGCCAGACGAGTCTGACCATATCACCTCTTCAACGTTGAGTGGTGAACGACAAAACGACGAAATTGCAGGGTATCACATAGACCATACAGAAAAATTAAGCAGTTTCCGATTGGCAGTCTTTATTTTCAAGATTTAACCAGTATTCTGTATCTAACTTATGGTGAGATGTTAAATAGTCGAACATTTTGACCGTATTACGCATGTTAATGAAAAATGTCCTGACAGTATTTAAATATTAATAATCGGCACATTCCTTACTGTATATTGCGTGAGGGAAGAACGCGATTAATTTAAATTAGCGAGCTCATAAGGGATAGGAAGCCAGGTAATGATCCTGTGGTAAATTATGATTGATTTCTTGAACAACACGATGACATGAATGTAATGAAAGGATAAAATGGGTTTTTATAACGGTAATTTGATCATATTTCACCACTCTTTTACAACTAGAGAATAAAATGTAACCGAGACATGAACTCGTAGAGCACAAGGGCAGTACAGACCAAAAGAAGGCATTCTATTGCCACCGAGGACAAAAGAGAATCGAAGACAAAAAAAACCTTTCTTCGTAGAAACACATGTGGAATCGCATTGTCGCTTTTATACGGGACAAGTTTCACGCAGTGTGGAAAATCTTCGTGGCACAATACCGACAGCATTACAACGATCATCTTGAGAGCGTGTACTTTTTTTTCAACCCTTTTTTTAATTCGCCGATTACCTAGTGGTATGGGTCCACTCTAATTTCAAAATTGAAACTAATGCACCTTTTGTATTCTTTGTAATTATTTCGATGGAGTTCGAAATTGGCCTATTAGCCGCTCTCTCAGCTATTTACAAATTTCCGACATAATGTATAACCCTCAAAATACCCTTACTTCCTCGAAAACACAACCAATTTGCTTAATTGGTAGCGCAGAGGAAATTTAATTGCGAGTCCCTATCATTTATTCTGCTCTCAAGTCATGAAGTAATGCACTCCAGTTTTGTTAATTCCGTGATGGACAGTATTTACTATTTCACTACTTTATTAAAAAGTGTTTTGAAAATTACAATACATTCAACGTTAAAACAAACCTTCTAACTTCGGTAATTTACTATTTCATTTAAAAAAAGACCCCCTCCTCATTAGTCCTTAATTTGTTTAAAAGAAGCATAACTTGTTTAAATGCCAAATAAATTTACAACAAACCGATTTTCAAGGGGCCAATCAACTAATTCTATTGATTAGGTTTATTGAATTATTTATCATTAGACTATTAGATTTATCTACTATTCTATTTATTGGGTTATTAGAGAAAAACAATAAGATTGGATTTATTAATTTTAAACTTATCATTATTAATTCACTTAAAAATCCAACTCGGCTTTTTGTGTTATGTTCCAAACGTGGACCTTAACAACCTTTTTATTCTGTGAGTAGTTTTATTAATCGTGTCTGTTTGTAAGTTGAGGTGGTGTATTACAAATACTTCGTGTTTTTCGATTGTGCTTGTTTTGTCAATCTGAGAGGTTTTGCTTTGGTACTTGCATTCTTTACTGCTATTGTTACGCATGGGTTATTAAAAAGAATCGTTATTCTAATTGGTACATGTTTTGTCCTATAAACTTAGCATGTCTGCTTATGTCATTTTTCATCTTCTTATAGATTGTTGTTGAAGGTTCATTGTGGCCCTATGTGAGATGGTCTGTGTAGGTGAATTATCCGTATTGTCCTTAATTCGATGGATCGCTGCTTTTTATCGAGGGATGCTCGTCTAACGCCGAAAAACGGAGAACGCTTTTACAAGAATTTAATGTACAGATGTAATTGTGAATAAGCTCCTCTATTGCACTAAAAGCTTACATTCACTCACCATCATTACTACTACTCCAAAGGACACCATATTCCTCGGATTGATTTGGGATAAGCCGCTCCATTCACGAAAATATATGCATTCTTTCCAATAATAACATATCACTTGCAGATACGAAAATCTATATACATTTTAAAATATTTATAGCTCTGAGAAGATCATGTTGGATGCCGTACTTCTTTCTTTGAAGACTTAGTCGCTTTCAGTCTGTTATTATGTGATCTACAGAGATAAAATTGCACCAAACATCGAGCACCTGCATCGGGTGATTTTGATAGGCGCAATCTGCCATCACCATTCTTGGCCCAGCCTCCGCAAGGCAGGGACCGATGTCTTTTTTAATTTGAATAATTCAGAAGTATTTCTTTCGGTAGCTTTTCCATTTTCCATCATTTTTTATTGTATTGATAATCGTTCTTTTTAAATCCGTTGGACTTATAGCGTTTTAAGCGTTTTTGATAGCCTATCTTAAAACGTTTTGTGTTAAGATGCCCGGTAGTAGTAAAACCAATTTATGTTATAATATAACTAAAAGTAATATTATTAATCATATGTATTATTATAATATATTATATTATATTGTAATATATGTATACTAATATATGTATTATTATTATTATAATATAATATTAGATTAATCATATGTATGGTGGTCATTCATGTAATCTTCCTTCCTGACTATCTCCCTAGCTCCACTTTTTATCAATTCTCCACTATGTACCTATTGTTGATTATGAGAATCGTGGGTCGAAAGAATAAAATATCTAATAACATATTAATTCGATGGTTCCTATCGATTTTAAGTGCCATAGATGTTGAGTAATTGATGGTGGATCTCAGGTAACATCCAGGGTTGAAGGTCGGTAACCATCTCGGTTTCAATTTAAAAAGGTTTTTAATTTGACGTTGACCTACTGTAAAGTATGAAATGAGCAGATGCTAGTTAATTATGTAAAAGAGTATCTTAAAATCAAGGCAAAAAATTACAATTACCGCCTTTCTCCGAAAGGTGCTTGCCTCCCAGGTGTTGAAACAAAATAAAAACTCGTTAATATTCATAAAACAATATTGTTCCAAGAGGAAACTAATTTCAAACCGAGGCTTACTTAGGGAGCATCGATGGCGAGTTGAGATTGGTGAAACAATCTTAAACGCTGCCTGTGGCGTGAGCTGGGGCCGCTTTCTTGCTCAAGTGGTCTGTTATGGTAATTAGCCAAAATGGAAAGGAAGTGGGAACAAGAAGAGGGAGCCGGAAGTCATTTGACCCCATCGGAGTGATCGATAGCATTCCTCCCTGGTATCATTCAGAGACAAGATGGCCGCCCCCGTCGGGTCGATTCGAGGGGGTAGCCGGGGAGGTGAAAGATATGTACCTAGCTTACGTCTTTGAAGAGTACGCAGCACTAATAGTTAGGCTAAAACAGAACTGTACAACAAATGGGATATTTGATCACGATTCGTGACTTTTAGAGTGGACAAAATAGAAATGAAACACAACAATAAAGGCACGTATCTCAGGTAACGATGTAGAGCCTGCACGCCTTTACATAAATAGGATTGCAAAGAACTAAAAGTTAAAAAAAAAATATTTTTTTCTATATGTTTCCAAATTGGTTTAAACAAATTGTGATAACCTGAAAAATGTTCCCATTTACATTAATATCAATGGTACTCCAGCAGAAGGATAATGGACTAAAACAATTTTGGCCTAAAATACTAAGGTATTCATATCACGCCCAAATTAAGAGAAAAACTATGAATAGGATATTCTATTCTTTTTTATTTTTTAGGGTCAAATCTTTTATAACTATATCTCGAACTCCTGGAAAATCAGCAGGAAAGATTAATTTCAGCAATCTAACAACTGATAGCAAGTTACTGTAAATTTACTATTAAAAAGAGAAATCGCGAAAAAGGTTTTCTTCTGTAGTGAGCTTGATCATTTTACATGCGGATACATTCAGATGTGCAATACATTTTCCCTGCATTGCAAAAACGTATTGATTGTGGTTTTTTAAATCATGAATTGAACGAGTTGCAATATAAAGAATAGGAATACTCTTCGATTTTTAAGTCATTTATTTAGTATAGACAGTTTTATTTAGATAAAACCACGGTGACATTGAAATTGTTGGCTCTTGTTTTGTTATGATAATCTGATAAATTACCATATTTCCTAGGGTATGAAATGTATTTTAGGCGTACTTATGGATATAATCAACATTCATAAAATAGCAACGTTTTAACTTCAAGAAAAAGTAATGTATTCAAAAATAAAAACCTGACTGGGAAAAATTATTAAAACGACTCAAATTAAAACGTTGCACCAGTAATAAAAAACGTTTATTCGAAATAAAAGTCGTCGAGCATACAAAAAAACAGGAGTAGAACAATCAGCCTAAGGAATCTCAAACGCTTAAACCTTTATATCTTTGAATTTTTTACTTGTACAGAAGAGAAGGGTGTTACGAGGCATATATCAAACCGCTTATAGCCCAGGGGAGGCAATTCTAGCCCTTCGGGTCATTTGTAACAAATCATCCACGCCAGTGTAAAGAAGGGCGGCCAGGGGTTTGAATTTAATTAAAAAAGAGAGAAAACAGACGTAAAGAGTATTCGGAATTTGAAAACCCTTAATGAAAACGCGTCCAGGTTTTGTACGCATTAAAATCCCTTTCGGCGCTGTGGCATTCGGTTTAATCCTATCGTTTGTTTGGAAAGGGAAGGAAATTGTGTTAGTTGCAAGGGCTCTGACCGACTGAGGATAATTGACCTATTGTTCAACAATGCTAACGCGTCCACACTTTGGGATGGTGTGCGCTGTGTAATTCATACCAAAAAAAGTTTGTTTAGATCGTTCAAATCCTCTAAACTCAAAAGCATAAATCGATACATCAACACGCAAAACCAGTTTTACTGAGAAAACTTCACGAACTGTTATTTTGTTTTATGAACATTTGGATTTTACGGTCTCGTTGAATAAGAACAATGGGGCTTCCATATCTGACAATCGGTTTTTACAAAGAAAATATTTAATTAAAAACCACAATATAAATAATACATGATCTCAATAAAGATCGAAACGTTGGCACGATAAAGAAAATGTTTTTCTGAAACCTACATCACACCAGACCGTATCTCACGATTTCTGAATAATAAATAATACATCATATTTTTGTAATTATTAAATAGTAAGATATTAATTTCAAATGAAAGCAATGTTGAAGCGAAGGGAGAAAAGCCGGCCGTGAGGTAATAAGTATGGATGGACGCTGTCAACAGAACATCGATCTACCTGCCACAACTAGTATCATATGAAGCATGCTCTCAAATACATAAAAAATTAAAATACATGAAAAAATAAATCAATGAAAATATCGATTGATTTATTTTAAAATGCAAAACGTCAAAGAATTGTAAAATCTGATTATTTAATTTTCATATTGTTGTCCAGAGTAATTGTAAAATAATAATTTTTAAAAATGTTTATACATACATATATTGTAACATATATATATAAATACATAAAAATAAAAATATATTTCATTTTATCGATTTTAATTTCTAGCATTTCGTCCGTTACATAATAAAATTATTTTTCTCTTTTAAAAAAAAATCGATTAATTACTGTCAAATTTGAAAAAGTGGTCTTTTATCAAATAAGACGGGTAACCGATTGAAAAATTTCGGTTTTAATCATCCTATTTGCCTATTTGATATTTAAGGTAATGTCGGTCACACGCATTTCGGCATTTCACCGTACTCTGTGGTGGAGTTGCGTTTGTGACTCTCCCTGCTTATAAGCCTGATCGACCGGTGCAGATAGGCGAACCGCGTCCAAATCGGTTAAATAAAACAGGATCGGTGAAAACCAAATTATATATTAATCCATCCCTAAAAATTATAGTCTTATCAGCCTGTAACAATACCGGCAAAACTTTCACAAATATACAGGTATTTGAAAAGAAAAGGTCACTTTGGGCATTATTCAGACTTACTTCCAAATAGTCAGAATATTAAATTCAATTTAGTTCTATTTATCATTATTTAACAACCTGTAATTCACCACAGAAACACAACTTTTTACTTTTATTTAGTAATGAAGGAAGGTTGACAACATTGAATTAATTAAAGTTTATGAATTTTACGGCTTGGCTTGAAGTAAATTCAATTTAATTATATTTTTCATTATTTAACCAATCAAACTATTACTTAAAAAGGAAATTGGTCGAACTGAGGCACTAGAGAAAACTAAAATCAAAACTTTTTACGGATTAATTAAGAAAGATTGAAAAATTGTTAATTAATTGCAGTTTATGAACTTTATGACGTGAGTGACAGGCCTCACGGCCGGCTTTTCTCCCTTCGCTTCAACATTGCTTTCATTTGAAATTAATATCTTACTATTTAATAATTACAAAAATATGATGTATTATTTATTATTCAGAAATCGTGAGATACGGTCTGGTGTGATGTAGGTTTCAGAAAAACATTTTCTTTATCGTGCCAACTCAAGCTATGGTCGAATTAACAAAATGATAAATAAATAAAAAATTTAAAAAGCCAGGCCGGCACGAATCTCTCCGTTTAGTAAATGATGATTTATCCAAAATGGAAGCCGATATTAGAAACGAATCCCATTGATGAGGATGGAGTTGATCTAGGAAAATTCGTTAACTCTGGTCCCACTGATTCTGTCGTAATTACGTTAGTGGCACGTTGATGAGATTCTCTAAAGAGGTGGTTTCGATTGGAATTCAGAATTAATACCTAGCCATTCATTCGATGATCAATTAGCTTAAAACCTATCTGAAGATTATTTAATTACACCATCCACGCAATAATTGAATTAATCACTCTTAGTTTAATCACAGTGATGACTACTTTCCTAACGAAACACGTTTTGACAGACAGATTTCCTCAAATATACCAATAAAAGAAATCGATACAACAAAGAGTTTCGTCATCAAAATGCATCTTCTAATATTAGTGTAAAATAAATATGATCTGGGGGTATATAAGTTGTATTTATTATAAACAATATTAGTTATAGCGTTACTTGTACAGAGAAATGCACTCGGCTTATCAGATGTCGATAAAGTACAATTGCATTTTTCTGCCCCTTAACCCGAGATGACTTAATAATGGACCGTATTAGATGCTGTGTACTTTTAAAAAAGAAGATCCCGAATAAATATCCATCATTTATATATATAATATATATCTGATACATTAATTAAGACATAAAAAGGCCAAAACTGGCTTTGAAGATAGTCTGGACATTGTCTTTCATGTATCATAATGTACGTAATTTATGAAATCCTGCTAATTATAGAGACTGTGCCTCTTGAGCCCGCACTATCTTTTCCTCCTTAACCAGAAAGTCGGCCCATGGCCAGGACTGGAAGTTTTATTTATTTTTTTTTACTTTTTCTTTGTAAGTTTGTTAACCTTTAAAATGAATTTTAGCATAGCTTGTTAGTAGAAAAAGTGAACATTTTTTGAAAAAACAATGTGGCACCAACGGTGCCTTTTGGTGACTGCAAGCGCGGACTCGCATTAAACCGTGAACAGAGAAAAATGTATTTATTATTTATATACTTATATATNTATATATATATATAGAGTACCTTTTCCACAGCGAAGCATTTCGGTAGGCAGCATCGATGTTGAAAGTGAACAAATTACAACAATACAATACTATTTACGGCGATTCTCTGGGAGCCCACATTCGACCAAATATTATTATTAAATGTTTTGACTCTGGTACGGTACTCTGGCATATTATACATTTGACGGACGAATAACGTAATTTACACGTAATTTACGTAACTGTTATTTATTCAACACCACGCCTAAAGGTGAGTGTGGAAGTTGTTACGAGTAAAACAATCTTATAATACGTGAAAGGGGATCATTAACTATGATAACTATATATGAACGTTACTTCATGAAAATAATCCCAATGCTGCAGTCAAAAGTCGTGGTGGCCATTTCCCAAAGGCACCATGTGTTTTCATTAGTATTTTTGGATATATACCGAACACAGACACATAAAAACGTACTGAAACACTAATTACGCTCATTAAGCTTCGATACTTAATAAAATAGAATTTTTCCTAACGCTTTTATTTCTGATCACATAAGAGAAGAATCCACATGCTGGAAGAAATGAAGCGATAAGGGCTACGCCGAATGTCACTAATAGATAATAATATATAAAAAGCATCTGTTGGCAGTTTCATGCAATGAATAATGTTAAATTCCATATATGTTGCTGAATATTTCATAACAAGTAAAAAATTAAGACTGTGCAGATGCAATTGAAAGTATATGCATTTGTGAATTTGCAGGTTAAACTTTCTACGTACTTCTGCCAGTGTTCCACAGACTGAGCCGTTTTTCCAAATCAACGTCTAAATATATCCGTAGTTTACCTACAACTATAAAGTTAACCTGTAGAACTATCTAAACTTTTGCCCCTCTTTGGCTACTATTTTTTTTAATAAATATGACCTTTTCTCTGTCATCTTCCATACTTTTAGCATCAAGTTAAACTATGTGATAGATAATTAGTACTTCTTTAATCTTAGAATTTTTAAATATTAAATCCTGAACAAAGGTTCTGATCTAATTTCAACTGTTGTTCAATTGTTGAGCAGCAAACTGTCAAGTCACAACTCACTCGCACACCATTTCCAAGAACTGCTAACTTCGCGGTCAATAATGTATAGTGAGTTATAAGCCCATTCGTCTGCTCCTCCAAACACGAAACATGCCTGATTAACGCGGTTTGCAGATCGATAATTTCCTTTCGGCATACTAGCGAGAGTGTATAACGAATTTATTGCCATAAAGAGGACGCAACCAGGGTTCCATAGTATGTTTAATGTACCTTCCACTCTCGGCCGTTATGTATTTAACAATGGTTAAAGTTGAATAAGTCGAAATGAACTTTCGCTTGTGAAATCTTTACTAGTGCAGATATAAAGTTCATGTGGATGAGAAAATCGAAAATCATGCCAAGATTAATGATTACACCGACAAAATCACTAAGATCTTCTTTTTTTCAAAATTACATTCTCATCTATAAATAAATTAGATTTTTTCGTGATAACAGTTGAATAAAGATGATGAACTCGGGAAGTATCAGCAAGTTGTTAAAAAATTAACATTAACGGTCCCTTTGTGACGATATGCTGACACCAGCAACAGGCTTATTTGTCGGATTTTACGGAAGGACGTCGGAATTTAATTAAAAACAAGAGTTGAAATTAAAATTAATTTACAGATTTATTACTCTGTAACATAATGCTCCAGGTTGAATTAGGGTGAGCCTATTTTTTCTTTCTTCCTAATAAACCGCTTAATTTCATTTCTTTTAATAGGATGCACAGTGCTTTGTAAACGTACATCCATGAATTAACATTTTACTGAAATGTGCTCTGATATTCGATAATCTTGTTTGAAAAGTGTTTTTTATCATTACTTTACCCTTTCAACACGATTCACAATTTACATGTATACCCCATTTAAATATTGTATAACATTAAAATAAATTGTGTCAATGATCGGCTAAGAAAAAACAAAAAACCCGTACTTATTCCGCAATAAATCAAAGAACCATCTGATTTTGCAAGAGTTTCGTTTTTGACAACCAACTGCATTCATATTTTCTATATTGCAATTTAAAAAACTTGGAAAACAGTGGAAAATCAATTATTAAACATATTATTACGTTACATTTCGTTGTGATTGCCCGTTAACAAGAATGGTTTGATAGAGGTACGGCGCGAAATATATTGTCTTCGCGGCGCATAAGTTATACTACAAGCCCGCAAGACCTCTGAGCTCTCTTTAATTATCGCCATTTTTTCTCCAAATAAAATCAAATAATTCACTCAAATTATAAGATTTTATATTATAAAGATTGCTACGCTTTTCTTTTCTTTTTTTTCATTTAAGACTCGGTAGTGTCTGGCACGAAAAACATCCTGTTTACAGGATGTTCAGCGGCTGCACACTTTCAAAGACATATTCTGAGCTGAAGACCGTAGATCTTTCACTAGTCAAAGGGTAGATTTCATCTTTACTATTACAAGGGAAGGCTAGTGATTTGTGGAATCACCTATTATAATAAAACTTTTTTTCATACATTTTTGGTAATAATTTTTCGTCTTCCAAATGCATAGGAATTTTTCGAAAATCACAAAAAGGCTATAATTTTATAACGACTCCACTGATCCGCCTGAAACTTTACAGGGATCAACTACACACGTAAAGGCACAAACTTGGTATCGGTACATTAATAATAACCGGAGATATAAAATAAAACGTTTGGGCTAACGTTTTTATGTTGATTTAGTCATTATTTTCTCATTTCTGATGGCGTAAAATCTAAACGTTGTTGGCATAAGCTGAAACAAGAGAACTTCCACTTTCCATCGGTTGTAATACCATGGGCGTTGGATAAAATCTAAAGGAGTTTCATTTCATGATGTTGATACCCAAACGTCTCCTCCGAAAATAAGTTAAAACCGGAGAAATAAAATAAAGCATTTGAGTTGTTTTTGTTGATTTTATTTTATTTCTTATGTAATATATTTATTACAATCTGTACCATTATTTGCAACATGTAGTGAGTTGAATTTACAAATGTCATGGATCTTGTGTCGTGAGGGGAGTTAACAAACGTTGTTCTTAAGCTCTTACTAATAATGGCAAAAAATGTACGCGTTATTGATATAAGCTGAAAGATAAGAAATCCCATTTTCCAACGGTTGCAATATAACCTTCAATTTGGCATTTTCCAGAGAGGCAAAACATTTTTAAAACGAAAATTGCCCCTGGCTAATCTAGTTCAAAAACGACTATTTGTTATAAAAATTCGTTTTCAAGGGCTTTCATCAAGGATGCTTAAAACAAATCCGATTTTTTTTACAAAACAAATTTCTTTGGACTACTTTACTAGAAACTTCTTTTGGTTTACAACCTTTTTATATATCCCATAAAACCTGCAAATTATTTCCTTACCATAGGTAAAAAAACGAATCTAGTGGCATGCCTACACTTTCGGGGCAAAACTAGACAAGTTAAATTTTACCTAAATGAGAAAGTGTAATTAAGTCGAGAAGGAAACTAGTTTCTTTTAAACAAAATGTGCTTTTTTAAGACATCTCAAAAAGTTACGTCAACATTTAAATAATTTTACTTGTCTGTTTTTAAACTCGAATAATTCATATATTAAAGTAGAGTGTATTGACCTATGTCCCAACGAAATTTGTCTAGGTGCGACAAAGGGTTTTACCTACTTGTATCAGCAATTTTCGTTGTTAGCAAGTGAATTATTGCAGTTATCTCACTTGTAAAATAAATAAAGGGATTTTAATACAACTTGACTTATCCCATTGGGCCTGCCTAACAGAACGAATGTACCCTTGAATAATGGCAAAAGTGGTGGTATGATATCAGTATGTCCCCTAATATACAATATATCCCTTATATTATATAGTATATAATTAAAATTCCGGTATTCGAACCCAGAGCCGCTAGTGTGGCAAGTACGAGCTGGACGCTCTGCCATGGCAGTCTTTTAAGTTTTATTACAATTGAAAAAGTCAATATTTTGCATGAACACCATGACAATAAATATGAATTTAAAATCACCCATCATTTTGAAGAGTACACCGTCGCTTTTTATCCATATTTTTTGTTTGTTAATAAAGTTAAAGTTTATTAGTTTTGTCCCTCTTAGATTTTTTCCTTCTCCTGTTTGAGATGATCTGATGGCTATAAACGTGGTAATCCCGAAACCAGAGTGCCCTGATTCCCCCATAAGTATTCAGAGGACGTAGGTGCTCCGAGGGTGGTGACCCCGTCGAGGATTACCTGGTCCCACACGGAAGGTACCAACCCTCTGCATCATCATTCTTCGTTACGAGAAAAAATTTATCCCGTGTCTCTACGAGTGTTGGGAGTCCGAGTTTGCGCCGAAGTTATGGGCCGATAAATTAAAATATAAGAGAGAAAAAATGCCTCGTAGTCGGGATTCAGAAAATGTCGTGGCTCGCACGATGACAACTTACAAAAGCTTTTGTAACCTAAATTAAAATTGATGGGTGAAGTGGTGGATTCGGTGGAATGATGGGTGATTTTTTTTCACTTTTTGTAAATAATAGTTCTATTCATAGATTTGTTGTTTATAAGGATCTGGATTTCGAGCATTAAACGCTCATCATCAGCTTGAAGGAGTGGTAAACAAGTCTCTCGCTATGAATTGTACGAGTGAATCCGCGCGAGACATTTTTTATTTCTTGTACCATTTTTCCCACAAAAAGAAGAAAGTTGAAAAGATTTTGGGAAACAAAAGAAAAAAATAAACACCGGAAACGTAATTAACATTTCCAGCGATAGGTTTAGCAATTCCTATACCTTTATTACGAGATTAAAAATTGATAAAAAGGCCAGAATAATTAATAAGTTGATTAACGCACAGCTTTATTAAAGTTTTAGCCCAAATCTTAATTAAACTGTCAACCTATAAAAGAGTCGTTAAGTGCTAAGAAAGTAGGCCACCATTATTAACATATAATGAAAATTCAAAAAGGAAACGGCGCGTGCAAGTTGGAAGTGGTAATTTTATAATAATAAAGAATTTGAAAAACGAGTTAAAATATTAAAAATAAATTAAACCAATTTTGTACGCTCGATACGGTTCTTAATGTTCTTACAATTTGTTTTATTTTTATGAGGAAATTATCTGAATGAACGAATGGTCTTCGATTGGTCTTTCAACAGGGTTATTAGACGATTTAGATTTTCACAATTCACTGAATTTATTACAACATCATAAATAGAATTGTTCTCTCACTTTATATAGTTATTTATAAATATATCAAGATCTCTTGGGAGATTTATTGTCAATTTACGCTTGGGCCCGTACGTTATAGTATTATTAAAATGAAGCGAAAAGTTGACTACTATTACATAAACAGTGGAAAGTAAAGTTGCTAACATTGTTTTGATTTTAATGTCAAATGCTACATGTTTTTACAGAAAAATGTGAAATTTTAACGAAATTCTATCAACTTATAAAAGTGAAGCGTTGTTTATTTGTATTTTCCAACCTTTTTGTTTTCCTTTTTAAACGAAGCGAGCATTATGATAAAGAAGACATCACTGCGCTTGCAGAAAGCAAGAAAATACCTCTTTTACTTTACTCCAAAGACGGTTTTCACCATAAACGCTTTTGACGGCCCCATGGCCAAATTGGATTTCTTAAGGGAAAAGTGTTTCTTTGAAATCGATATCCCTTTTCCAAATACAGATTCCCTTTTTATCCAATAACATTCTTATGACAGATGATGTCTTGTTCCAAAGGGGGAAAAATCTCACAGCTTAGTCCTTCCAGAACAGGGGAATTCTATGGAGTATTGATCGCGACGACGTTTCCCCCAAACACTCGAGCTGCCTGCATCAAATCCCCCTTTCAAGAATGCTGCATTGCGCACCTTGTCAAAATTTCTGGCCTCCTCGCTTTTCGTTTATTTAAGCAGTCCACGCCAGCAGGACCTGTTCGGATTTTAAGGGTGCTGAACACATCCTGACTGCGAAATTAAACGCAGGGAAAGAGATAAGATAATTAGATGATAAAACCTAAGATTCGACATAAAAAGCTTCATATATTTGCTATGCTTTTTACTACTAAGTTTTGAACTTAATTAATATAAATAGGAGTGATAATTAAAAAGTTAGAAAAAATCGAATAAAAGGCTTTCAACAAGTCGACAAAACCTATTATCATCTAAATAAACTTTTCAAATTTTTAAAAGGTTCCATAAAAAAGTGATCCTCCTTATAAGTACTTTCATCATCTAACGCTTTGGAACATATGAAATATGCAACGAAGATCTTTCTCCGTCCTTTTCCCTCATATACTCTCCAGAGTTTTCGGGCTCCCCCCCCCCTTTTGGGCGAACTTGTTCTTCGAAACTTACCGGTCTCAAGGAAAATACTTTATTATCATTTTACATAACGACAATCGTGAAGGGCTTGGTCGCCGTTTTAATTACAATTCGGGTAATGGTTTTGAGCTGGAAGGCGATATTGATTCGTTCAGTTTTCAAGGAAGGGAATTAATAACAGACGATCCCAACGAAATTGAGAAACTGTGGGTTCTTCGGATATTGACGGTAATTTGAAACGTATCAAATGCTATTAAGGCGAAAAATATTGTAGGAATTGTTTTACGACTGCGGCAATTATCCTTTGAAAATTCACCTGATACATACAGACAACGCTCACCCTCTCTCTACTTCTCACACACACATTCTCTCTCTCTCACTCTCTCACTCTCCGTATCTCCCACTTGCAGGAGGCCTCGGTGTCCGAGTTCATTAGGCAGAGACCGGTTCATGTATTTTTAACGTAGCGGTCCTGGGTTCGATTCCCGTTGATCCTCTCGGACGATTCACAGACAATTTGAAAGAATTAAACTTTTTAAAACGTATTGAAATGTGGTCAGACCACTCGTCCACAACATCACATGGTTGTCGAAACCGCAATGGTGTAGTATAATATATATTACAGGAAGTTGCATTAAAATTGTTGGCCAAGTGTAATATTATATTTTTCAATACATAGCGGCGGGCCGACCCCTCTCTAATCTCATTCTATGACTGTTTCTTATTCCGTACAATACATGGTTTTTGCATGTTATCCAGATCGTTGGAATTTATGGGCCATGAATAAACGAATACAAGTGCCCAAAAAAAAGCGATACATCCATCCAGAAGTTGTAAACGATCCCACAGTGCAAATTAGGATCAATTGACCTTCCGAATAGCCGTACCCACATGACTACCATGATATCATAACTATGGCTGTCAGTCAATGTCACAGCTGCGCATACACAGCATTTTCTCCCCAATCGTAACAGGCGTTGGAAAGAGATTTTTTTCTTTAATCCTATTCCTGTCCATTAGAAACCTAGGGGTGGAATTCAAAACGATATCGTTCCCCAAATGCGGTTCTGACCTGTCAGTTTTACTCGACTCGTTAAAAACAGCTTTAGATTCTGCTTGACTCTCTGAATTTATGTTCAATATTTTTTCTCGTCGTTTTCGCAATCATGCGACGGCTTCGATAACAGTTGTGTAGATGGAAACAATAAATAGACCTTTTTTATTGCTTCGTTCGACCACCACCCTGTACTCATCTATTTATGTTTAGTGGTCAAATTACTTATTTCAATTAATTATTCTTTTTATGTAAGGTCTTGGCTGAAATGAAAAAGCTAGTGTTACGAACGGGATTCGAACCCACGACCTTCGGCTCAATAGACTTCATCTTTATTCGACAAACTTGAAATTTTTCATGCAGATGAAATACATATGACTTCAAGTGTTAATGTAACTGTCGATGACATATATAATACTATTTATAGTTCGCATACTTATTAGTTATTAGAAAGTGGAACTACGGGCAAGGGATCACCAATGATGACTTTTTTTGTAATACTAGATCGAAAAATATCTAGACACATAAATCTGAGCGTTCAAGCCAATGGGCCGAATGTTAAAATGTTTTTTAAGCAAGAAATAAACGTGATATCGTCTTTCCCAGCCCACAAAAACCGTGAATAATTTTTGGGAAGCTCAAAAAATAGTTTTGTTTTTTAAATTGTTCTCGTCCTTCAATAAGTCCGATTATTTTCGACAATTACTATGACTTAAAAACGACTCCATCGATTCACAAAAACTTTACGAGGTTTAGAACTCTAAAAACTACACGTAGTCACAAACTTGGTATCGGTAAGTTAATTAAAACCGGAGATCTAAGATGAAACATTTGGGGAGTTTTTGTTTATTTCATCTTTATTTTTCTCACTTATAATGATACACCGTCGAAAAATGATTGGCATAAACAGAAAGAAGAGAACTTCAACTTTCCAACGGTTGCAATACCGTGTACATTGGATAAAATTCAAAGAAGTTGTGATTAATTGTTAATGAGTAGAATTTAGTGACCGTTAATTAATGAGTATTTAGAGATCGTGAGATGCGGTCTGGTATGATATAGGCTTAGAAAAACATTTTCTTTATCGTGTCAACGTTTCGAACTTTATTGAGATCATCTTCAGGGCTCAAAGTGCATCTAGATGTGTCACGGTTGTGTGTCGTGTTGAAAGTGTGCAATTTACCAAATCAATTATATAAATTGTCCGGCTACTTACATCGGAATTACACCCCACCCAATGTCTGGATAAGAGGATAAGACAATATATCTACAATTAACAAAAACCAAACAAATTCCTATAGCACTGGCTACCCACTATTTTGAACACGAACATAATTTCGATTTCAACCATCCAAAAATATTGAACACAGAATAAAACGAACATAAACGTAACTTTTTGTAAATGGTTTACATCAACAGAGATAAACTCAGCATCAATTACAGAACAGACACACGTAAACTCAGCCGCAGCTACGCTAGTATCATTAATCAAATCCATCAACACGACACACAACCGTGACACATCTACACAGAAACGCTTTGAGCTCTCAAGATGTTCTCAATTAAAATCGAAGCTTTGGCCAGATAATGAAAATGTTTTTCTGAACCAGTCACACCAGGCCGCATCTTACGATCTCTAAATAGTCATTAATTTTTAAGAGGAACATCCGACATCGGGAAAATATTGCCCTCGGCCAACCAGTCCAAACATGTCAATTTTTGGTTGGTTATAAAAATTCGTATTTACGGACTTTGTAACTATTTAGATATCCGATGTCAATTGATATCATCCTACGTATTATTTTATATTCGACTTTTTTAAAAATTGACTGGTGTAAAATGACCTTGAAATACACGCACAACAAAGGCAAACAACAGTATTTAATATTATATACATTACGAAAAAAATTGCTATGCTCCTAGGGCCCTTTTGGGAAGAAAATCCCCTTGCAAGTATTTGGTCGTTTCCGATACTTTTGGTCTTCATCCTTGCCACTTAAGAGTGGAAAATGACGAATTCTGACAGACAAAAAGAACGAGACCCAAAAGGAAACTTTCACAAGTTATTACTACTCTGGAAATAATTTTTGAGAAAACTCAGTGCAGGAAAAAAAACGAAACATACAGCACACGGTCGTCGGCGATATAGCACGTACCGAGGAAAAATTACGTGCCAACGCCCGACCCGTTGAAGAATTGTGATAACTGATAAGGTGGCCCTGCCCTCGGTACGTTCGTAGTGGGGAACGGGGCCTTGAAACAGGTAAAGTCGTTGGTCCGAGACGTCCAGTTCACGTCGGCCAACCCTGCGGAAAGCCGTTCTGCCTGCTTCTCGATTCAGGCTGCAGAAAATGCGGCAGGTGTTTCCCCAATCGCGGCTCTTTCGGCTTTATGCTCCGTAACGGAAGTACCACGTCCTAAGTGGAAGTTGGGACATTTTGATCCTGTTTTTTACTTAACGAATGCTCTAATTACATTTCTTCCTTATTTCTTTTTACTAAGAAAGGTAATTTTTGAACCTACGATAGCAATGAGCTGTACGTCGTCTTAATGCTTTAGCTTCCTACCACAAGAAACTTACATTACTTTATCAGTTATGTCTATTGATTTCCGTTTTCAGTCAATTCATCAGTTATTTCTATTTATTTCTGTTTTCAGTCAATCTACCATTCAATGGAAATGATATTTTACGATGTAAAAAATTATACAGCAAGCTTACTATCTAGGCATCTCTCTCACTCTCTCTCTCTCTTTTCTCTCTCTCTCTCTCTCTCACTCACTCATTCACTCACTCTCCTCTCTTCTCTCTCTCTCACTCACTCACTCACTCTCTCTCGCACTCTCCTCTCTTCTCTCTCTCTCTCGCTCTCTCTCACTCACTCACTCTCGCACTCTCCTCTCTCCTCTCTCTCTCTCTCTCTCTCTCTCTCTCTCACTCACTCACTCACTCTCACTCACTCTCACTCTCTCTCACTCACTCACTCGCACTCTCCTCTCTTCTCTCTCTCTCTCTCACTCACTCACTCACTCACTCACTCTCTCTCGCACTCTCCTCTCTTCTCTCTCTCTCGCTCTCTCTCACTCACTCACTCTCGCACTCTCCTCTCTTCTCTCTCTCTTTCTCTCTCTCTCTCTCTCTCCCTTTGCATATTTATGTGTGGTACAATTAGTTACTATGTTCATACATGTCACATTTCGTCTGAATACTACCAAAAATATCAAACTTTATATCCATCCATAGGTACCTAATTACAAAATAATAAAATGTTTTGTACGTGTTGTTTTTCGCATTTTGGTTTTAATGTTAAATGTTTATGGCGAAACTGGAGGTACATAATCGAACCCTTATTTCCTTTCTCTAGAGGATTATCATGGGGTTGTTTATGTTATACCACAGATATTGTTGCACTTTAATATGGTGATTTAAAAAGTTTTTTCTACGAAAAGGTCAAACGATGACATTAATGTTTGATTTGGACATGGGGAAAGCATTTGGTTTATGTTAGATATATAATCTGTCAGGTTTCATAAAAATAGAGAGATAAAGGTGATGATAGTACAACCAAATCGTTTTATTGTGCAGTTATTTTGTAATATCGTCATTTTGATAATCATCGTTACCACATAAATTAAACACTGTGATTTTATTGAAATTTTAAAGTTATAGCTTGTGTTTTACTACCTACGTATTTGTTTACTTTACCAATTAGTTTTGTAAATTTAGTCATTGTATATATGAGAGTTATATTTTTATGTGTTATATTTCATCATATGTAAGCCAAAAAACGTCGAAAACAAAACAATAATTCTAACAGAGTGGGAACCTGGGGGAAATACACCAAGGCGTCAAAGTTCACCTTACCGATAGATAATAACTTTTACGATTGTCGGCTGAACTTCGCCCCAACGAAGAAGTCCCGTCGTCTCGGGAAGGAAGCCGGTGGGTTAAATTTACAGTCTGGCGGTGCACGGGCCAGATAGCCATCGGTCGATACTTCTATCGTGCGCTGGATCTACCGGAATGGAATTAATAGTGGAAATTACAGTTTCCTACAGTGGGAACACCTTGGAATTATATTGATCATTCTCAAAAACGTTCTGTAGCCATAAACAAAACAATTTATAATCAATTAGAGACGGATAGGGTCATTGGTGTACACGAGAACGAAAGAGAGACTGAATTCGTTAGGAAATAGGGTTGAAAATATCATACGGAAACGTCTTAAAAAAAATTGGTGTACAGTTCGAGAGTAATCCAAAGAATACATTTTTCATTAATAAATATTTTATTAAAATTCAAATAAAAATACCAAATAACTCATAATAAACATTGATTCCATGAAAATAAAAAAAAGACAACTTTGGAAAGCAATTTTAGACTATATTGTTGTATCTAAATTTCTTTTCTTTTTTTTTTTGCATACTTGATTAACGCCAACCGTATATAGAAGATAATTTGTTTGTATAAAAAAATTGGGACGTGGCACTGGGTTACAGGGTTTGAACCCATCATTTCCCACGGAATTTTGCATGCTAATTTGAATTTGATAATAAAACGAATGAGTAAAAAATTACTCTTTTCAAAGTTGTTTATTGTATTACTTTCAGTGTTAATGTAATTGGTCCGTTTCAACCCTATAATTGGATCACTTCATAAACACAATGTTCTTCTTTTACGCTCAGTATTTGTCAGACCTTTAATTAATTTTTTCATCCTTTAATGAAATATGACATTCTGATATATACATACATACGTACTTCCTTATACATCATGCCTATACCATTCTCTAAGTATTTTCCAATTTTGTTATGAGTTATCCACTATGATTTTATTCAGAATGGCGTTATTTCAAGGCTGAAGTCACTAGAACGTACGTGCAGGTTTTGGACAGGCGATATCCAGTTTTTGTATGCTTCGGCAAAAAAAGACCTGGCGACAGAATTGTTCTAGCTTAGAAAAATATAAGACATTTATTCCATAAAGGATGGTCTCGAGCTTCTGCCAGTGTAGCCCTATTATACCGGACCTCTCTCCTTCAAACTACCATCTTTTCTGAACAAAACCGCCACTTGCTAAAGGACAAAACGTTTAATTTGTTGGAAGATGTTAGAAGTTTATATCAACAAACATCTTTACAAAATGGCCGGAACTGTCACAACAGCCCTATATTCCCAGACGTCGTTTCTTCAGATTACAATATTTTCCGAGCAATGTTTAAATCATAAAGCCAAAACGTTTCAATAATTGGAAGACGTACAAACGTATATAAAGGAAACTTTCCAGGATGTGAGCAATCGAGCTATGCAGCTTATCACCCCTATAATCCCAAACCTCGCTCCATCATCAGATTGCTACCTCATCGGAGCAATGCCCGACTTCATAAACGCCAAAACGTTTCACTTGTTAGAAGAGGTAAAAAAGTATCTAAAGGGAAAAAACTTTCTCGAATTGACAGAAGCGAGCTTCACCTTCACAGCCCAAAAACACAGATCTCGCGCCTTTTTTCCGCTACCTTTTCCGAGCAGTATCAGGCTTCCTAAGCGCCAATATGTTGTTTTTTCATTTCATAGACGAAAAATTCTGCAGATAATTAATTAAGGTTTTTAGTTGAGATAAAAAAGTCAATGGCACGAGCGGGATTCGAACCCACGATCTTCGGCTAGATACGCCGCTGCTCTGCCACTTGACCTATCGTGACCTCGATCCACTCGGACACTAACTTCCCATCTCATCCCCACCTTTTGAATTTTCCTTCCTTTTTGCCATTTTTCAAATGTCGTGTAATCGGATTGGATTCTCGGCGACAAATGAAATGGCCACGGAGAGTATACTTCATTTTAATTCATTAAATTCACTAATTTCGTGGTCCGCTTGACCAATGAATATATTATAATTAATTAAGGTTTTTAGTTGAGGTAGATCAGCAGCGTATCTAGGCCGAAGGTCGTGGGTTCGAATCCCGCTAGTGCCATTGAATTTTTTATCTCAACAAAAACCTTAATTAATTGTAATATATAGATTGGTTAAGCGGACCACGAAATTAGTGAATCTGCAGATAATTTTTAGCACATTAAAATGTTTTGCTTTTTTTGGAATGTTCCACTTAATTAGCAACAATTAATGAATGTATATTCGATCAATCATAATTGACATTATTAGTTTTATTTAATTATAATTGTATTGCTTAGATTTTTTACTAGTAAACAAACGGAGTATTGGAATATGACGAATACAATCCAACAACCCCCTCCCAAAGGCATCCGAAGAAATATCAGTGATCGGTAGATCACCGTCTAATGTTTGTAATTTGCCTGTTTCTTTGTGTTGTTTTTTTTTATCTCTCTCTATCTCTGTCTCGTCTCTCTGATTCCACTGGTAATTTTCCAATTATTTCCACCCTTGAGCCCCTGCTTCTTGGCGCTGGCGAATCGCGGACCGATCTATACGAATGACTCACGGTGAAATAACAGTGTAGAATGCAGTTTGAAAATTTTTCGTTTTTCGAAATCGATTTGCATTTTACAAAAGATTGCAACACAACTGGTTAATGGTTAGTTAGCTTCGAAAGAGAAAAAAAAGGCGCCAAATTTATGGTTTTATTATGTTTTTGACGGCTACTCATTAGTCCAACGTTTTCCTTCCAGTTATTTCTCAAAAATGATAAATCACAGTTCACGTTGACCACGGCTGTAATAATTCGCGCGTTTTTCCCCCCTCGTACATTCTTACACAATTCTTTACAGGTCCTATTATAATCATAACCATAAATCATAACACTACAAGATTAGGTATTTCTGTAATATAATTATATTACAAACTTTAGAGCAACTAAAAAGTAAAAGCTGTATATTTTCTAGCCCGAGAAACAAGAAGGTAGAAAGGATATAAAGATAACAATATAAAAATAGGATACAAAGAGAAATTAAAATATGTTCGTTTTTCTTCGTACTCACTGACGCTGACGGCCTACAATTTTTTTATTGTAAAATAAAAAAATTCTGTCAAAGGTTATAATTAAACATACAGAAGACTACAAATAAAGAGTTAAGCAAGTCAATATGGGCTTAAAACCTAGAAAATTTTGTTAAAACACGAAGTATTAGAGGTTTAATGAACACGGTGTACGAATTCAACCCGCGTACTTAACCCTTCCTCGGTTACCTTTGACGTCATTAAGGCCCGGTCCTGTGATTTTTGTGTACTTGATTACAAAGCCCTTGGTCCGCCTCATTATTTAGGAATTTTTTTTTAGATGGATCAAATGTGATGAAACCGTGAAATGAAATAAATTTTTAATGAATGCAGGCGTTTCCGAGCACTTTTCATAATAAAACCTATTCCTCTTTACTGTACGTGTTACAACTAAATTTATAGCAACTTAGATATAAATATTGCAAAATGTCGATTGTTAGTTGTTTGAAACATGCTATCCTTGTCGTAGTGATCTTACTAGCTCGTTTACAAGATTATAGTGTTAGAACTGTCAATACCTTACGTAATAAATTGAATTTTGAATGAAATTATCATTCAGCAATTATCCAATTAAGTACATGTTTTATACAAATATAAAATTAAAATAGAAAATTGCCTTTTTTCCTGTGTGATACATTAATTATGACAAAAATGTTGCACTTCCATCTCATGTCTTCATGACTACATTTAACTTTACAAGAGTTACAGAAAGGCGTAGGATGTCAGAGCTGACTATGATTATTTTTAACATTATAAAATATTAATCCATTTATGTTTGGTGGTCTAATTAACCGAATTACTTATTTCAATTCATTCTTTTTATGTAAGGTCTTGGTTGAGATGAAAAAGTTAGTGTCACGAGAGAGATTCGAACCCACGACCTTCGGCTCAATACAATCGTGAATTTCCCGATGGCTCAAATGGTTAAAGCAGCGGCGTATTGAGCCGAAGGTCGTGGGTTCGAATCCAGTTCGTGACATTAACTTTCTCATCTCAACTAAGACCTTACATAAAAAGAATAATTAATTGAAATGATAAAATATGTTGAAAATATGTTTTCCAAACAATTCTATGATTTGTAACGAAATGGAAAAAAATTCCCAGGCCATCCGGATGACGCGTATTATCGAAAACCTTTCACAAAAGCTATCATACAAATGGATTTACAGAGTCTGCAAATCCACTTACATTGGGTTCAAAAGGTTCTATTCTGCGAGGTTTCAAATGCCCTACCTGGGGATCTTCTATTTCCAAGGTCTTATGGAAGGACCTTTCACAGTGGATTGTCCCTACCGGCCCTAATTCGTAATCCAATGAAATTCCCTTTTACGAAGGTCCTGTTCTAAATACAAGAGAAGTTTAGAAAATTTGCTAATCGCGTCTATTCATCAACTTCTTAACTAATAATAAATCCAGGATGGCACATGTCGATATCATCAGCCAACGGATGGAACCGGTCGATCTTGCGGTCAAGGGCGATTCTTCGGCAGGAAGTCCGGGGCGCAGCCCATTGTCGAGCTTCCGCAGTCGTGATCTACCCACCCGGGCTCGGGTTCGAACTGATTATAAATCAATTGATGATCGATCACAATGCAATGGTGGGAAATAACAGCGACAAGTGTTCCCAATGAGCGAAATTTAGCTAAAAGACGTTTATACTCTAAGCAGATTTCAAACGCCATATAATTGGAAAACAAGGGAAGAAACTTAGGGGTGGACTGCTTTTGCCTTTTTTGATTAGAAATACAAAAACATTACCTTTCCTGATTTGAAAAGAAGACCTGATGTTTACTTTTTGACTTCAGCTACCACTTAATAAATGGGCACTCTTTTTATCTGAAATGGAGACTCTTTTATACAAATTTCTCCCTTTTAAAGGTTTGCCTGTTTATACCTCCATCAAAGCTTGAATATCAATAAAGCCATTAGTTCCAACTGTGTGTAAACTGTATATATAAACAGTTCGAACTAAAGGCTTTATTGATATTCAACCTTTGATAATGGAGGTCTGCCACAATAACCTAGAAAAAATCATTTATACCTCCCGACAATTGTACAAAATAAGTTTTCGGGCCTCGCGACCCAATAAATTGTAGAAAATAAGTGTACTTATTGTAAAATCATAGTTGTTTTTCAGTCATTACACTCAATCGTGCCTGAATTTATGTATATGATAAAAATAATAATATCAACAAACGTACATTGAAGGGACAAAATTGCTTACATGTTTGTAAATTATAAAAGATTGTATAGAATAATAGGACAGACCTCGGTTACTTCTTTTTCTTCTTCTTACATCTATCAAGAATTTAAAATGAAGATAACTTAAACATGTCGGAACTTCCTCACCTACAAAATACATAAATTTAATGAAAATATTTAAGCTTATGATAATTTAATTTTAAGATTACGAAGTAAGAAAAATAATTTATTCTTTTAGTATTTATTATTAAAGTCAAAATAAAGTTGAAACTTGCTTTATAAATATCTGTTATTTATCATAATACGCAAATTGTTTGAGGGTAGAACGCAACATGTCCCTACGTAGAAGGTTAGCCTGTTTATTTTGCTAGTACTGTAACAGCCTCCTTCATATAATGGCTTGCAAAATTAATACAACAGTCCTATTAATTCTCTGAATAATGCATAGACGTTCTAGAGGATGGATAATTTTATCCGAGTCCAACCTAAACAAACTGTTTATTAAAACGCATACAAATACCGAATATGAAAAACAGAGAATTTTTCTCAGGCCAGTTTATTCTAGTCTCTGGTAATAATTTAAAAGGCCATAACACCCCCTTAGGAAATAAAGTAGAACTTCGTCAACGTTTAACAAGAGAAAAGGGGAAGAGGACCGGGACCGGGATGCTTTTTCAGGGCTTAAATGCCTTGTAAAACTGTAAAAGTCTCGTTGTAAAATGACTGAGCCTTGGGGTTTGAATTAAAACGTTCAACCAAAAAATAAAGCGATAAAACAAAAAATATTAATAAAACAAAATCAAATTTATCACCCCATATTTGCCATTTGGCCAACCCTATATGAAATTTCTCAAAATAAAAATCCAGCTACATTAAAATTTTAATGCACTTCTCGAAATATAAAAACAAATCGTAGTTAAATGAGGAATATTTTCAATTTTTAATTAANAACTTTTTTGTTCATTTTAGGGTGAAGAATCTACTGGAGAAGTTTGTAGCACGAGTAGCAATTCACCCTGTATATATACACACAAATAAATATATATATATACATTAATTCAACCAAATTTTAAAGTTTATATTGGATACCCGAATCAGGACTACAATAATAATGGATTACCATCCACTACTCCAACGAATTGTTGCCTTGGTTTTTTTGTTTTTTTGTCCTGCGCTGGAGAAGGTTCGAGTCGCTTAGTCGTCTATGCGATTATCAGACAAGCGATTAACGAACTTTTTGCCACAACTAATCTCACGCTGCAAAAAAAAAAAAGGGGGTTATTTTTGTACTGAAGCGCGTGCCTTGGGCAATTTGAATGTTCAGAATTTTTTCCGTTTATTTTATTTTTTTATATTATTAATATAATTTTCGTGCATGACCTTCGACAAGCGAGAAATTCTGCACCGGGCCTTTTGTCAAGCTCCTCGACGGAACGACTATATATCCTCGAAACACTGCTTATGTCAAGAGACCCTGCCAGATACGGCAAAATTTACGAATATTTGTGTGCGTCCAAAGTTTCTATATGACCCATCATCCTTACCACTAACCTGCGATACATAAATAATCACCGATGATCCCTGTCTAACTGACTAATAGACAATGTCTACGTTCTTAAAGAAAATCGAGAAACTTTAGACAATTGCACTTCATTTACTAAACGCGCGATCTCATTATTTGAACAAATTTGTGGTGAGAATCCTCGGTTCAACAGAGTTGATCACTATTTTAGTTAAGTTTGAAGTCTAAAGTTTGAACAGTTAAACGTTTGTCGTTCAAGTCGAGATTTCAGTTGAGGTCATGAGTCGTTCCTTTCCTGTTGAAGTATTTTTTTTCACAGTTAAAAAGCCAAAATTATCTTCAAGTGGACCTGAATTGTGATCTATGAAAAAATGATTATCATTTTATTGGAAGCATTATTGCCTTTGGAATTACCGTAATTATCATATCAAAATTAAGATTCTTTGGCAAAAAAGTTAGCGACCTTTATTTATGAACCCAGCGGACTAATAATGACTTGATGAGTATAAAAATATACGTAAGGAAATATATCGAGTTCTATCCCTAAAGAAATGAGTACATTCAAAGCTTTTCAAATCTATTCAATTTTGATTAAAACGTATAAACAAAAACTTTTTTTTAGAAATGAAATGATGGAGTGAGTGTGGTGTTCAATACTTTTTAAAAGGATAGTTCCTACTCACAGTAAGTTGTTTTGCAGCGATCCGGATTTCGAGCCTTTTAGCTCATCATCAGGTTGAAGGACTTCCACAACCACGTCTCTCGACATGAATTGCCAAACTATCCTTTTAAAAAGTATTGAACACCACACTCACTCCATCATTTATCATTTCTAAAAAAAAAGTTCCCATACTTAATTCTCCTCCTAACTAAAACCCCTAAAACCCGCAGTAGCTAAATATCTAGGATCCATAATTTATTTATGTAAAATTCCATAACGCTTAAATAAGGTGGCTTATTTTTAAATGAAATAACTGACAATGTTAATAATAATATAAGTTAAGAATAAGCGTGTGAATTGAGAGGAAAATTATGACTTTGTAATGTAGTTGCAGTGGAGCCGTTTTGTGTTTTACATAATATTCATCTTATAACGTTCTGCGACGCCGTTGAATCATTAATTTTGCAAGATTCATTCATCTATAATTTTTGCTTTATAGTGGTAGTATAAAATAGAAAAGAGTATAATTTTGATTATTTCTGCGAAATTTTGTCGATTCTTTTAGTCAGCTGTCATCGCTTGGTTGGGCAGTCAGACCCCTTTCGGTATTTCGTCATCTTCAGTATGTCTGTATAATTTCTGTAAAAACTGGATCAAGGGCTTATCCAGAATTTATGGTCTTGAAAGACAAGAAGAAAAACCTCCTGGAGTATTAACGTCTGTTCACGGGGAGGCACTCTGTATAACAACAGGTCCTACGCAGAATATAACTAGATAGATATACATACCTAAAATAGTGGTCGATTTAATTCGGACGCCGTTTATAAAACTCAAATTCGAAAATTCCTTCAAAATTCGGTTTTCAAGGTTTTCCAAAATTGTGTAGGCTGAAGATGTAAACGTTTATTAATCATTTTTCCCTTGCGTTCTCGGCGGTTTGTTAGGTTTTTCCCATATTCACTGTTAGGATGGACTTTCTTTCAAGTTTTTGTCACGTTATTTCTTGTTTAATAAATTATTTTAAGAAGGAGAGAAGAAAGAAACAGCGTCATATATAGTACAATATTTCAGCAAACTTGATATACAGATAAATCTTTTCACAGAAAATCCATTTATCTCTTGAAATGTAGGTCCGCAAAATTTTATCACGAACCGGCTAAATCGGCGAAATCGTACCCATACAGGCGATCTTTGAACACGCGTGAAATTCATATTTCCAGTATACAAGTAATTCCTAAAGTAATCGTCGTAGCAAAACGTTAATAAATGAAAACTCTCTCGTCCCGTACTCCCCACGGCCGTTCCTAATGAACTGTTAAAAGTTAGAAAATAAATCAAGCCTCGCATGTTTAGAATGCGGAGTTTCGCTCCCTGTGCCGATCCGGTAACTGGATTGCGGAACAACTGGAGTGTAGACGGTTCAACTGTCACGGATGAACACATCCTCCGGGCCAAGTCATCTGGATTCTGCTTCCTATACTGAACCGTAAGGCATGCTAATTTGATTTCGATACCTGACGAATCGCCCAATGAAAAGTATTATCAAATTACGGCCGAATAAAGCGGATATGTGCAGGACATATTTATAAAGTCCTGCATCTTATCCATAAAGGATGAGAAATGCGTTGAGAAGATTTTGATATGGTGTCCAAGGACGATCACAGGAAAAATGTTAAAGGGAAAAAAAAGGACGAATTCGCTAAAAGTGGTAAAAGTGCTCTGTGATAATGAGTCGCCGTAGAAAGATCTGAGGGGGAAATAAAAAGCCAAATTTATTTAGATACATAGTTATCACTAAAGTGTCTTGGTGTCTTAACCGGGTGTCGCTCAATTCGACGCATTAACTTCAACACATTCAAAGTGCCAAATAGATGAGAGAAAAAACTATATCAACCACGGTCCGATCCTAAGCCCTTTGCCAGATATTCACATTTTATGTGTTTTACACTAGCTACAGTTTTCGTCATAAATCTTCTCGCTCTATTACTAGAACTATTCATTTTTGTGGAACTCAAAAAAAAATCAATGAAAAGAGGGTCAAATTGCCTTAAAATGGGCTAAGAAAAAAACAACGTAATTTGATTGTTCACGATGTTTATTGCCTCTCTGTTATGTGTTATGTTTGATTTTTGCATTACATATTTTTCTCTTTTTTCCATTAGATTAAAAGGTTTTTATTTTACAACTTCTGTTTGTTATTCTTTTTTCTTTTATCTGTGTTTAGTGTAGATATTTTTTCCAATTTTTCTGCTAAGGTTGTACGCTATGTTTATTGTCTTCTTTTATGTGATTCCTTTCTTTACTTGTTTGTGCTTTTTTAAGTTAAAGATGGGAAACAAATGTCTCCCAGGACAAAAAGTTGAATTACTATATTAAACCCATTCCCCTCTTTTATCACACTGACTCCATTTTTTTCCCATTTAGTATAAAATTTCTGCATACTGGTTCGATGCAATTAAACCAAAGGGTACATCGCTAGAGAGCTTATTAAAGGAATAAGTTGTTAAGGAAATTTCCAAACTCTACTGTGAATTTTTCCAATGAGGTTGCAAATTAAGTTTTTTTTTTAAATTTAAGTTAGCAAATTTTGAAAGATTTAGTGTTTGTTTTTGCCAAAAATTAAATTAAAAGTTCTAGAATTAAATTGTATTTCTTCCTTCAAGGAAGTTTAATGCTCTTTTAAATGCTATGGTTTGAATTACCAAAAAAATGCATTGTTCAAGAGTTGCGAATAGATAAAAAACCTTAGATAGTTGGAAAAAAATGCTTAGAATCGGATCATAGTTATACGTGGGTTTTCTTTGTCCAACTAGTGGCGTAGAATGTGCTGGTGAAATAAATGCATTTAATAGAGAGAGAGAGAGATTTTCTATCGTTGTTTTGTATGTACTTACGTAGTAAGAGCTATGTTTCATGTGGCTCATTAATCTGGGTACTAAAGCTCCACTAAAACAAGCTAACTGAAAATTAAGCAGTATGCAAAGAATGGCGAATCACGGGTGCAATGATTAACTGTCACCTCATCAGCTGTCTTACTACACTTAATAAACCTATCGGATACACAACCATAACAGATAAGATCAGACATCCATTCTTGGGGAAGGGGACTTGAATACAAGTCCCAAGAAACATTATAACAGCCTACTAATGGGAGGAAAACAAATAAAATTACATGGGACAATTATTATTAGGATAGATGTTTTTTGATGAACGAAAATGAACGCAATCCAGCTTGAAAATTAATAAACACCTCGAGTATAAATGTATATGAGTGCTGAAAATGAATGTACGCCCTGAGCTTATTCAACTTCCGGATTTAACGTTGATTATTAAGGCTTACCGTCTATGTAAATTATGCATCATAATTCTCTCACCTTACTGGTACGGCATCAATGTCTGATTACATTAATAACATTAATTAAAAAAACATTAAAAGTATGGGGGGAAATAGTTGCCATATCAAGAGATATACGAATTCCGAGGGGCCGGTCTCATTTTTAACCTGCAATGGCTATTTTAACGCCAACGTGGAAACGGGCCAAGAATTTAATCGTTATGAGGGCAATGTTATTCTGTTTTTTCCACCTACGCCGTAACAGTTTGCCCCAAATAAAGGCAATTTATTGTTCGATAAATTCATAACTGTGACATTTTTCAACAGGGATAGATAAATCAATGAGTATTTGATGAGCACAAAGCAAAATATTAGCATATTATTACTTAAAAATGATAGATAGATTGAAGTTAGATACAATCAGAAATCGGAGTGCGCCCATTATGCTGTTTATCCAATTGGATTCCGTTTTTGGTTCAAAATCGATTACAAAGAAACGTTTTGCAATAGTTTTTGTTTTCAATTTTTTAAAGTGAATTATTGATATTTTGTTCACCATGCAAATGGCATGACTTTTATATTATTTATCCAAAATAATCTTTTAAACAATGGGGATAAAAAATTAAGGATGGGAAACATCCCTATTTAGCCATCAATGGCAGTACGCGAAGAATAAAATAAATAAATACATTATTTCGTTTATTCTGTTGATTAAATAATTTAATAACTATTCTTATTTTATATTTTGCTGAATTTTTCTATACGTACTTGAAAACAACAAAAACAGACTATTTTTTTATTATCCTATATTATTGTCCTTAAAGTCATTTTGGCAGGACTTTGCAATTTTTTTTACTCTACCTGGCGATAAATGGACCATGAGGTAGAATTTTTTAAATAAATTATAATATTAAGTTTGGTCGGTCCCATCATTTTGGACTCCCTATCTTTGCTTTTTTCAACTCAGTTCGTGTTCAAGCTATCTTTAAGTTGTATTGTATTGCGGAATGTGCGGTCAGAACTATAAGCAAGGCACCACTGAATGCGTGAGGTACCACGAATATTGCTTGCAAATTTATGAAATAAAAACCTCTTGCTACTGTTATTATTATTATTCACAGGCATTTTTGTAAATATTGGGGGGGAATACAAGCCCCGCTTCCCGGCATCCCTTCCACCATACCATACCATACCATTTGTAAATATTGTATGTTTCATTTGTTACAACGCGTCTAGGTGATTTCGTAACGGATTGATTGTTTTAAAACGTGTTTTAATCATCGTGTTACCTCCAATCTACACGTGGGCTGTCGGGTGATTTGAATAATTATAGTTTCTGTTATGAAGAGGTGAAGACTCTCCAATCTGTAGGGAGACATAATGACGGTTTTATCACAGATAGCGTTATGATGATCGGTTATTAACGTAAGATTGAATGCGTTGTCGAACTGATGTACGTCTATCAGTCCTGGTTGTGACATAAATCTACATCCAGCTTTGATGCGTTTGTTTACTTTAATTATACTCTGTTGTACGACCAGCAAAAATCTCTCAAATAATCCTTTATTTTATGACTAATAGCAATGTCGTTTATTATCCTAGACATTTTATTTGCGGGTCATTCTTCGAACTAATATTGCATTAATTTGACAAGAATTCGACCCGTGTTGATGGATTACATTATACGGTAGCTGTAACCAAAAATTAACACTTTCTAATATGAACTGGACCTACGACTTCAAATATGAATATGAATATTTTTATTCGTGAACAAGATTTACATTTTGTTTGAATATGTCATATTTTACATTTTATTACATTACATTTTATTATTTTACATTGTTTCAACCTCGGCGTTAAAAAATTCATTCAGAGTGTAAAATGGGTTGTTTTGTAGCCATTTGCAAACTCTCTCAAAGTAAATAAAAAGTGAACAAAAATCCCCAAACGAACCCGCAGTGAGTTAAAATTCGTCAAAATGAAAACGAAAAATCCCCCAAAAGATTCTGGTGCTAAGCGCTATAATGGTCAGTGCAGGAGGAAAGGTCATCCTTACTGACGGTCACAAGCAAGGCCAAAGCTTAAAATCCGACAATTCATTACTTTCTGGCGATTTAAAGGTATTCGTGAAGAATCCCGATCCTCAGATTTTACACGAAATTTCTTCGCAACAAGAGATTAATCCACGTTGGATCATTGTCTAAAGCCGGGTCCAGACGAGTGTAATGTAACACGTAACGTAACGCGTAATGCAAGGCGAATTCTTTGTGTGGACGCTACTACGAGTATTACATGTAATGCTCGCCCAACCGTTCGACCGGATCCATCGGGGTGTCGGTTTTTTGTGCGAACACAAAGGCGCTCGCAGTTCTCGTTTGGACGGCGTTCGTGGCAGTTGTGTAGTGTGGACGTTCATGATGTGGAGTGACGAACAGTCGCTTGAACTTATTGGTTTATACCAAGGAAAACTGGAAATTTGGAATCCTAAAAACCCGGATTATTTAAAAAAGAATCTGAAAAACGATGCATGGAGTGAAATTGCCCTTTCGTAATACGTACAATAAATAAGTACAAATAAAAGCAGCACCAGCTATCACGACCTATTAGCTATCACCTATCACGACAGCATTCGGCATGTTCGTAGCAACTGAGTGGAACAGCCCCCTCTTCAAGATTCGCGTTACATGATTCGCGTTGAGTTCGTTTGCCGTCCACACTGTTCACTCTAAATTACACGTAATCTTGCATTACACGTTACACCCGTCTGGACCCGCCTTAAGAAACGGTCGGCCGAACACGCTGAAGTTTACGAAACAAAGCTTTCAGAACTAGTTAAATCGAAATCGTACATCCGGACCTATCTTTTTTCTTTTTTTAAAGTTAAAAATACAAGCCCAAGTTCAACATTTAGTACATATCATAAAGATATAGAACGAGACGCAATTCTTTCTTAAAACAACACGGGATAAAACAAGTTCATTTCGTTCTGAATGTAAACTTTTAAGCTACTCAACCTCCATTTTTACACTGTTCAAACAACTCTCCTAAACTCTGAAAAATGCCCTGAGGAATGTATGAAGCAAAAACTTATACTTGTATTAATAAAAAGCTAACTGAAGCTTGTAATGTACCCCATAATTAACATAAAACGGAACTATGCGCAGAATAAAGATGGAAATTTTCCCTGAGAAAGACGGCGTGTATTTCGTGTTTTCGATATATAAGTGTATGAAACAGATGTATATATTCATTGAGATAAAAAAAGAGAGCGCGAGAAAGAGAAGAAGGAGGAGAGAGAGAGAAGAGAAAGGGAAGAGAGAGAAATGAAGAGACTTAAAGAGATAGGAAAGTAGATAAAGAAAGAATTGTACTGAATTGAACATTTTATTTATAAAAGCTCGCAAAATTAGATCCCAAGGACCTTTCTTAAATTTAACGAGCATTCTCACATAAAGTTTTACATAATTCAAGGTACAAAATTCATATAATACAAATATAATTTTTTTACTGACTACATATATTTTTAAATATTATTGACGTTGTACATTTTATGATTGAACATTATCTAATGAGAGAAAAGTTTTTAGATGTTTCTTATAAATATTGTTAGATTTAAATGATTTTACAACATTGGATAATAGTTGTAAAGTTTTAACGATTTTTGGAAAGATGAATTATAAAACAGTGTGTAGGACACAATGGCATTTTAAATGCAGTTTGAGAACGTGTAAAAGTTTTTTTTTTTTTTTTTTTTTTTTTTTTTTTTTTTTTTTTTTTTTTTTAAAATGAGAAACAATACCAAATAATGGTGTTTGTGATTTTATTAAGTCATGGAAAATGGTCAAAATTTTGTACTTTAATGACTCGTGAATTTTTAAAATGGATAAATTATGGTATTTGTCATAAATTCAAGAATCATAGAGTATATTACAGATATAGCGAATAGGCATATTTATAGTAACATGTAACCTACGACGATTTTTACTAGAAAGATTAGAAATTACTACAAAGCCATAAGTTATATTTGGAAGCATTAGTGCATTAAAAAGCTGTAGTTATGAATTACAAATAGTAATTTTTTTTTTAAATTGATATACAATGGAATGTATTCTGCTACAAGCTTTATCAATATGTATATTCCATGTTTTATTTCAATTGTGATTTCTACATTATTATCTTTCTTTAAATTTGCAAACTGTTTGTGATGTCCTAATGCAATAGCTTTATACTTTTTCGTATTAATCGATAATCCATGATCATGGCTCCATTTTTTAAAGTTTTTATGCCACTATATAGTTTTAATATGCTTTCATTTCTGCTTGATAATTGTGATTTTACATATATAGTCAGGTCTTCGGCATACATACAAATGAGACAGTAATATATTCTGTTTACATATAGGATATACAATAAAGCCGATAGAGTAGATTCTTGAGGGACACCACGATGGGTGAACAACCACTTAGAATAATTGTTTTTTGACGTTTTTACACATTGTTGCCTATTGGAAATGTAAGATCTAAACTAATTAACAACATTACAGGATAGGTTGAGAAAGAGAGAGAGAGAGATTGAGAGAGAGAGAGAGAGAGAGAGAGAGAGAGAGAGAGAGAGAGAGAGGAGATAGAGTGAGGGATATGGAGAGAAAAGGAGTAGAGTAGAATAAAAGAAGAAGGAAGAAAGAGAGAGAGACAGAGAAAACTGAGAGAAGAGTGAGAGGGAGTGAGAGAGAGAGAGAAAAGTCAAAGCACAGGTAATCGTTATAAATAATTTATACACTTAAAATTATGATGTCAATTTTTTTGAAGCGTTTACAATAGCGTTTACTGTTTACACATTATTGTGTGTACGAAATAAATTGCGCACGCTGAGTCACTCATTTAAATTGAGTAGAGCAGTTGAGTCGTTACATTTTTACAAAAACCTTGTTAAAACTTGCGTTCTTTTTTTTTAATCTATTTTTGCATATTCATAATCAAAAATTGTTGGCAAAATGTGCTGTTTCGTGAGTTTTCTATAAAGTCAACTTGTGTTAAATTTAGACTAAAAAAAGAGTTTAAAAGCCACTAGGTCTTCGTTCAGTCATCAATCGGTTCGGTCCAGCATGGTAAAGCACGGTCGGTTGAATTGAAAGACAGGAATCCAAGTTTTTCAACAGAAAAGCCACGACGAGTTTTTATGGGAGGATCGGTGAATCTATTTCAGTGTCACCCCAAGCGTATACTCTACTAAATAAAGACAGCACATGTGTGTCTTTCCCGTGAAAGGAAGCGTACGACAAATCCTAATATCGTGTGATTTCCATCTTTATTTCAGTAAAATGTAGTTCTTTCGTGCCGTAAAACCGGGAGTCAATGAGAAAAACGCTGTTGAACCGCCCGTGCTCGTTTTGTTACGAGGTGAGGTGCCTTTCGATGTTCCTATCTATTGTATAAAGTAAGAACTATAACCAAACTACACAAGACAACTGCCAAGCACTATAAAAAGCCCTGTCGATTTTAAAAATTTATCTTGCACAATTTGCTAAAGGATTTTAATGAGGCCTCTAGTAAAGCATCACCAATTGTTACTACTTATATAAAATTTATATTTAATGTTAATTATACATTTAATAATTTATACATTTAATGTTATTAAACTATAATCCAGTCTTAGATAGACGTTCAAAGTGTTAAAAGCCATATGGTCCTTGTTTGAATTTCAAATTCATTCTATTTTACTTTATGAATACAAACTCGGTTAAAAGCGAGTGAGGCTGTTCGCAAAATATGCTCGGTGTACGGCATTTCAGCACTCTCGATAATAGCCTTAGGCATAACAATTTTGATAACCGATGGACTCCACTGATCACTTTACTGGGGCCGTATTCAGGCAGTCCTCAGTGAGGAACTGGATCATCAGTAACGTAATCACAACACCGACACTTATTTTCCCTCTCTTTACTTACATTTGTCAGAGCCTCTAGACTCTCCAGACCCGTTGCCTTTTCATAGTTCTTAACAACAGCTTGAAGAGAATTTTTGAAAACCGACAGTTTCCACTCATAACGCAGTCTCCAATTAGGCATTGGATCACCATTAACGTAATCAGTGTCAACAGTCACCATCAAATTTATTCCTCCCTACTTCAATTTTTTTTTTAAAGTGTGTGTTTTTTAGTGACCGTGAAGAGCGGTCAAGGATGAGGTAGGTTACAGAAAGACCTGTTTCATTTTTTTGGCGACGTTTCGACCTTTTATACGTATCATCTTCAGCGCCTGGGTGAATTACAAAACGTATGTTGACAGGAAAATAATAATAATAAAGTGGGAAGTTTATGGACCGACAAACAGCTGAAGTCATCGCCAGCCCTCTGCGTGTATTCCTTCTTTTCCAGCTCTTTCGCGCGTATTTTGTTTTAACTGCACCTATATGAGTGTCTCGATCTGGTTTATGACTTTGCTTGATTGGGAAAAATGCAATACAGATGAAAATATAAATTTTGAACCTTGAATTGAAATTTCATACTCGCATAAAGTGTGGTGCTATTCTTGTGGAGTCATATTGGTGTGACGTACGTTTTAGAAAAACATTCTTTATCATACCAACGTTTTGATCTTATTGAGATCATCTTCAGGGCGTGTGTGTTTTTTCTAAAACCTACGACACACCAGACCGCATCTCACGATCTCCAAATAATTTCACACACACACACATACAAAAAGACAGGATTAGATGTACTGTGATTAGAGTTCGACATTTTTTGTTTTTAATACTTATATTTTTCTCTCTGCATTCTATATTATTGACACCCAACTTTCATAAGTTTTCCATATCCTCCATTCTCTTCAGACCTGTTGCCAGCAGATTACCAACTTTTCAGAGCTGTCGACAATAGACTTAGGAAGATGAATTTGGAAGAACGACAGTCTCCACTGACCACGCAGTCATCAGTGGGGAACTGGATCACCAATAACCTAATCAGTGATAATTAGTTCAACGTGTGTTCATACAGTCGCAGTCCAACAAACACAACACCAAACTTTATTCTCCCCACTTCACTTAACTTTTCCATATCCACCATACTATCCAGACTTGTTGCCAACAGACTAACACCTTTTCAGAGTTCTCGACTCGATGACGCAGTCCTCAGTTAAGAACTGGATCACCAATAATGTAATCAGTGTTAATAGTCACCAACTTTATTTCCCCCACTTAAAAAAAAATGCACGACTTACTGGAGGTACTGCGATTAGTGTCCGAGTTTTTTCTCGTGCATTTATCTCTCAGCATTCTATACATTCTAAACGATCTGTAAAAGTGCGGAATGAAATAAAGAGAGAGTGAACATTTTGTTTTTCCCACTGAGATTGAAATTATGGTGGTCGATGTGAGTAACCCCAGAGGTACAAATCGAATTACAGACTCGACCGCAATTCCACCTGGTGGTCAGGTAGGTCTGTGGCTTACGTCCGCTGGGAATGGAAAGATGGGCAAAAATATTTTAACGCCGTGAATAGCCGTGATGGTAAAGCCTCGCTGACCTTTCGGTTTCAATTAAACGCGATGGAAATGGACAAAATCAGTTGTGATCATGAACCAGGTAAATTGAAAGGGATGCAATTTTAAAGAAAAATTGTTCAATAAAGACTTGTGGGAAATGGGCTTAATCACGTTAGCTTTTGTTGACTTTAAACAGATGGTTCGATAAGTTAAATTTTGATCTAATTTAATGAAGTGGATCGAGATAAACTACTCCGGGGGGGGGGCTTTTTTATTTTTTTTGCTCCATTCTGTAAACAGAGTCTTGTCGCAGCAAACTAAACAAACGTCTATTTACAATGAGCATTCATACCATTGAAAATCGAAAGTGCTTATCCGATGTGTTTAAGCTGATGAGAAAAAAAGAGCTCTTTTTGTTAAAACCAGTCGCCAAATGAGTATTAGTTGCACTGAAATAAACTTGTTTATTCATGAAGAGCTCAAATGGGAAACAATATGCAAAGGGTTTCTAATTTACATATAGGGCCAAACGGTCATAATGGCAATGAATCACTTTCACTGCGGCGCTTGATTGCATCAAGAACGTACCACTGTTTAAGCCCATCCCTCTTCAAAATAAGTCGGTGTACTTAAAAAGTACAGGCTTGGTGAATGAAGCAAACACGACGTTTATATCTCTCCTAGAAAGGATTTTTTCCTTTTCACGTTTACAAATAGCACGGTTGTTTTCTCAACTTATGAAAGGAAAAAGTTTACCGTGGGAAACAAAACCAATTTCTTTTGTCGTTCATACATTTTGTCGAAGAAAAACGTATTCCATCAGTTTATTCCATTCGTAAAAACTACCCTGGATTGGATTTTACCATATTTATAACATAACTGAACTGAATGGCTTCTAATTGTACCAATTTAATCCGTTCAGACCCTATATAAATAATTATGTATACTTCGAAGGAAAAAAAAACAACGATTAGTATAAATATAACCCTTAGGCTGTGTCATTATTTCGAAAACGAAAAAGAGATCCGTGTTCTTAAAATAATCGGACAATTTTCACGATTATTTTTAGTGGGGGTCAATTCCAAGGTGTTAAGAACCAATTTAGAAAGATTCCTTTTCGGTCTTTCATGCAAGCACTGTCACACATTGGTAAATATGAAAACTAAAGGTAAAAAGTCACCACTTCACCAACACCATCGCCATCTCACTCGAACATAAACAATACTGCCCGGTATATAGATGTGAATGTATTTATTTGTGTAAATGCGTATTGAATGTGTGCTGTTATATTTCGCGAGCGCTCGGGGCTGAAAGGACCAAGATGTCGGATGCCCCTTAAAATAAATGAATAAAATAAAAAACACTACCCAGTTGTTTTCCTTGATATAACCCAGGCCAGGGGTGCTCAAACGGTCGATCGCGATCGACCAGTCGATCGCGAGTGCTTTTTGAGTAGATCTCGAGAAGAAAAAAATTTTTAATAAGTAGGTAGGTAACTAAACTACAAAAATGTATTACGTAATAAAATAACACTGCTTGCGGCAAAAGGTGGCTTTATCAAAGGAACGCGCGGCACTNTCGATCGTAAGTAGTCTAAAAATATTGAGGTAGATCGCCAGCAGTTCAAGTTTGAGCACCCCTGACCCAGGCCTTTGTTCGGGTATTGTGTAATGTATTGTGCATGTTGTGGAACTAAAGGCTATCCTCAAATCCTTCCAAACAAACCGATACTTTCAAGTAACTCAAGGCATCTCTTCCTCTTCAATTTTTACCATTTTAGCCGGCGTCCGCCAGGGAAGCACGCTTGCACCCTTACTTTACTCCGTTTTTTTTTACAACTGATCTCCCATTGCACTCCAACACTTTAACATTCACATAAGCCGATGATACGGCAAATGCTCTCAACAAACATTGAACCTATTGCTTCTACCCACTATCTCCGATCCTCTTCTTCATATGCTTGAGCCCACCCTGGCTTCGAAAGTGAAGAATTCAGGTTCGTCAGAGATCGTGCACAAAGACTTAAACAAGCCTAAAATAAAAGAATTTATTTTTTAAAAATTTCCACTTTCCAACGATCAACCTGAGTCTAAAAACGAGTCTTTTATAGTATTTTTCCATTCGTAACTTATTAGTATAAATAGTGATTTTATTTGATACGTTATTCTTTTCTTGATTTACATAAACTAGCAATTAGTACATACACTGATTGTTAAGTAAGAATTTAAAAGAAAATAAGAACTAATTTATATAAATATTACTTATTTATATAGATATTACATATACGCATACCATTACTATAACATATAACATATTGTGTAGGGCTGGCATAAATGAAGGAATTAAAAAATACAATAAGATCTTCGTTCCATTATTCAATCAAACTATGGCTAACTGTAATAAATATAAGCAACCGAGACATAATTATTGTTAACGGTTTCTAAGATGTGTACTTTTTATCAATGTATATATCAATTATTCGATTCTATCCCAGGCAGAAAAATAGATATTCGTGTTTAGATAAAAGGGTTTATCTGCGAAATGTGTGTATTTTGTTTGTATGCCGAAGAAAACTAATTTTCTTCCCGGAACTTTGCTAGCTTATCTAAAAACTTATTTCTAAGCGGAGAAGTTCCGTTTCAATATAGTAAACCTACAAAATATACAAGGTTAAGTTCACTCCTATCCGGGACTTTCGAGCAAAAAAGTACGATTTGCCAGAGTTATTCGACAAACCTAGGGTAAATTAAATCAGTAGTTTGAGAGAAAAAATTGTTGTCTGAAGAGGGATAAGAAAAACCATCGAATTTAGAATCCTAGAGGGTAAATTCATACACAACTTTGCCTATATTTCTCGAGGTAATCATAATCGTCAGTTTGCTCATGCTGAGTCCCAACGGGAAATAAACGGGTTTCAAAGTCCTTCAGCCTTGGGTATGGGGCTACCGTGTTTATCGAAAACAATGAATCTTTCAAGTCGCAGTGATTTTTCATGCACGGCTCAAACCTCACGCTCTATTGCGTGTATATAATTTAAGTGTCTAAGAGAGGGAGAAAATGTCATATCAGGCCACGTAGATAACGTGATAACGCGGAAATTGTATTGTTAATAACAATAATAATGACACGAATGAATTTTTATATTGGGGCTTTTCTAAAAATAAAACGCCGTTTGGAAATGATAATTTGGCTTTTCTGAAGATTTGTTTAAAGTTTATCACTTCAAAGAAGAAGGGCGACAAAACGTATTATTTGTTCCGTGCCAAAAGAATGGCTGAAGGTGCTCATAGATTCGATTGAAAGGCTCTCAATTTATCTCTGCTTCAAAGTTGGCTGAGAGAGCAGACGATTGGAAGCAAACGCCAATTGGAGATAAAGAAGCAATAAAGGCATCAAATAGCAATTTCTCTTTTAAGTCCCGACTGTAAATACAAGGCGGCTAATTGGGTGTTAAACATTCAAATTTGAATTCGAACCCGTTTACATTCAAGATAGTACGTAAAGAGGTGAAAGATCTTTTACTCACTCAAATTCTTAAGAAAATGTTCTCAAAGCTGCATTATTATACACACCTGAAACAAAAGTTGAAAATCATTATTAAAAAATTAAATAAATAGTACTCACAGGTATCAAGTAATTTACATCTCAAGTGTTGTTAGCAATTTAAAAAAAAATCACTCAATTATACATTCCAACTTCCCAAATTCTTTAATTAATTTATCAATTTTTTAGAGATGATCATCAATGTGTACAACGTTTTCATTTATAAACCTTATATTTTTTATAACAACAATTCAAACATACACAGAAAACTAACACCACCCTTGCATGGAGAACGAATTATCCAAACTGACAATACACCCCATTTATATACCAAGACTACCACGATGGTATCGAAAACTGCCAAATAGCGATCCTAGGCACACAAAAAAACACCTCAGAAACAAAACTTTAACGCTCGGAGAAAAACATGGACAATAGTAACCCACAAACGGTGTATAATACAATAAACTTACAACTGAACAAGACAAAATCAACAGAAAGAGAGTGGATGCAGGTACGACAAACATATTTCTCTTCTGTGGAGTAATCAACTTCGTCCTTGATCGTTAATTGGCATAGTGGTTTTGTGAACAAAAAGCTTGATATCCCTACCCAACCAATGAAGATAGTGAAAAACCAAAACACGCCTGGTAGACAAATCCATCTTGACTCCCAATAATCAAGCTTCTAAGAAGAAAGCAAAGTATAAACTGCGATATTTCTTGACTGTGCGAGGTGATGAACTTTGATCGTCTCCGATCATCCGATTTCATGGGTTTCTGTTGCCTAGCCCTGTTTATATCCCTGACCATCTACTGAGAATGGCGAAGTTCTTAAACGCTTTTGAAAGACCAAACAAGAAGAAAGAATAGGTAGATCAATGACATTTGGTCGTTAATGAATCATTTAGATCTGCCAATTCTTACTATTTTGGCCTGCCATTGATGTACACAGAGCGAAGAAACCCATCTTACGGACCAAACAAGAATAAGCGTATCAGGACAATCAGAAACAACAAACTAAATAAATGTGTTGCAACATGTCAACAAAGGTCAACAATACAATTTCACCTACTGTGGCGGACAGCTGAAACACGTCTGATAGACCAATACATAAGAATAGGCAAACAAGGACGATCGGAAACGAACAAGTGTATGCGTAATTTGGTTATTTTAGATCATCATGGTCTGCCAGAGCTGTCTGGTCAAAATATATAAACAGGGTGACAACTCAATCTCACCAAAGGAGATGACGCAAAACATAATAATCGCGTCTTATGGAACAAGCAAACAAGAATAGGCATATCAGAACGATCAGAAAGGAATAAACGAAATCGTGTAATTTGGTTGTTTCGGATCATTATGTTCTGCCAATCCTGTTTGGTCAAGGATATAAACAGTGTGTGGCAACACAATCCAGCCACTACCATTGCGCAAGATCAGGATGGACGGAAACGACAAAACTAGTGTTTTTCACATTTTTAGTACCCATGTTAAATGCAATTTTGATGAACTGCTCGATGTACGGTCTGAAAACAATGTTTCTTATCATTTTCCTCTTTGGTTGTCTTTATTTTATTTGTCTTTGAGGTAACATTTGTTTACGAATGAGATACAGAAACGTAATAATCAAAATATAATCTTCTTAAGGGAAGAGTCAGCTCTGAGGAGTGGTTAATGCTGGTTTTCGAGTTTCTGAAGTTATGAACTGTTATCACAACGCTTTCAAAACAAACCACAAACTGAAATAAGGGCTTTTAAATTACAGTCGGTTGACGAGTGTGACGAAGTATCGAACGCCCAAGTTTCGATAAACTGAAAACTTCTTTTTCCCATCAAGTTCGCCGTTGCGAAAAATCTCCTTGTCTAAACTTGCCAACCGCCTAACATTCACCATACTCTGCGAAGAATTTTTTTCTGTTTAACAAAGGTAGAAAAATGTTTTTTTTTCCATGTTGCTACACTTCATGTAATAGGTATGAAGGAATTGGAACTGATTGCGATTGCATTGAGAGCCTTCTATTTATTATATATTCATATTTATTAAAAAGATAATTAACAACGCGAAAGGAAACTTCATTAATCGCAAACGCTTGGTAAGGAAAATCGGAAATAATTTTTCCATGAACCCGATACAGTAGAATACCCTATAAACTATTAAGTTAAGACGTCTTCCATGGCAACATAAAAACGACCACTGTCATTATTAACATTGGGCAAATTCGATTGAATTACTTTCGGTGTAACTACTGTCTTTAAAAGGCAAAATGTGCGGTTAGCGCTCTTTGGTTCTCAAGCTTCGACACGGTTGAACAATTTCAGAAAAGTTACAACAGCCAGTTTTTGGTTGCTTAGGTTTAATTTCCGGATTAAGTCTGTTATGATGCAAACCGTTTTAACTCGTTGTAAGCTAAATACAAACCCCTCGGGTCATCACATTTTTCAGAGTCAAAAGTTAGTTTAGAGTTAAAAATCCTAAAAACAACATGTAACAATTCAACATGTAAAAACTTATTCAAAATACAAATAGTAACATCAAGGGAAGGAAAGGTGAGATTATCCAAGTTTAGTTTGAGTTGCTAAATACCGCCCCGAGAGAAGATTTGAGTAAAGTTCTACAACTATGTGCACATGTTTAACTCTGACTTCGAGACACTTCGAACCGGTGTCAACATGTGTTTGTCTTCGGCCGTTTTATACCTGACGAATTTCTTTGTGCTAAGAGTGTCCGCCTGTCACATTTCGCCTTCCCCGTTTCCATATATGATGAAACTAAATTAGAAATAGTTCACGACCATGATTTTCGACTCTCCGCCTTCCAATTCTTCAGTGAATTTTATTGTTAAAACATTGCATAGAAGTACCAGAAGGCAAAGGTGGGTTGTTTGAGCACATGAATGTTGACCAAAATGGATATAGCCAACCAACATCGACAATAAAGATTAAACACTCACATTAACCTCGTAAAGAATGGTTTACAATCATTCAGAAATCGTGAGATGCGGTCTGGTGTGATGTAGGTTTCAGAAAAACATTTTCTTTATCGTGCCAACGTTTCGATCTTTATTTGCCCTCTCTCACGACACGCAAGAATGGCACAATTGCACAGAAGACAAACACTTTGAGCCCTGAAGATGATCTCAATAAAGATCGAAACGTTGGCACGATAAAGAAAATCTTTTTCTGAAGCCTACATCACACCAGACCGCATCTCACGATTTCTGAATAATTATCGATTAACGGTCACTAATCACCTCACATGGTTTACAATGTTCAAAACAATAAGCAGAAAAAATTTAACATACATGAATCGTGTTTTTGTAAATTACAAAATCATCAACTCGCAAATCATACAACATTCACAAGTTTTAAGGTAAAAATATCAAAAGTCTACAGCGTTTATTAATCATAGTACGCGTGAAGTGATGGCGAATTAGGCGACCACTTCACATCAGCGTCACTATTGATCATACTTTCAATATTTTGACATTAAACTGTTAACGAACAACCTATCAACGACACTTAATTTTGAAAAGATATTGTGATAAATTGTTTACCAATGAATTACTGCACTACATCGTCCCCTCTGCTCTACTTTGGCCGCGTCTGCATAATTTCATATCTTATTTTATTATTATTTTTATATTATTATTTTATATTATTATTTTATTAAAAAAACTACTGTTTTGAAGAGTCGTACACCATGGTCTCTCAGTGAAACAATTTTCCCTTTATCTCATATGTTGAAGGGTTTACTCTGAAGGAGTGGCACAGTAGAAACTTGACGCAAGCTCTTTCAAAAAGTTTTCTCTCGTGTGTAGCTGGTGTTGTCTTCAACATGCTTTCTATTGAAGAAAATCTCTTAATACATACCTGTGTATCCGAATAGGGCTTAAAATTGACAGAACGTCCTTTCTGCTTGCAGGGTTGCTAAAAAGTGAGAGCAGTGGCTTTTCTTCAAGTTATACTGATATGTTTAAGATTGGGCTAGTCCTCGTAAATTCACACTTCACTGCAAGTAACTTTTTTTAAATTTGATCGGTTTTTTTTTATTTAAACAAATCCATCAATGAAAATGACTAACCAAACTAGCAAGGATTGGCCGACCAGGATGGTGAAAACGAACTACCAATCTAGTTTTATCATCCTAAGACTTCAACCAAACATCAATAACAACAAATTAACAATAATTTCGATACATCGCTAGAATTTTGAAGGACCGGCATGTTTCTACGCTTGCTGCGACGTACACTTCTCCAAACGCCCTTTTCGCTCTCCCAAACTTGAGTACGGTCACCCTGAACCTTTGCAGATTTATATCGCAAATTAGAAACTTGTTACTACATCAGCACAGTCCAATCATTATGTTTATTCTTCTTGACAAATTCCGGGACTAGGAAAGTATTAAATGGACGTCCATACTGTCAACTAATATTCTGGATATTGAATTTTTCGTGGCTCAATACCACTTAGCTTTTATCCACTGCTAAAATAAGTGTGTCTATTTCGTTCGATCCTCCTATGTTGCCTTGGTGGTGGCAGCTTATGGAATTTCATAACAAGTAATCGGGATGCCTAGTTGATGGCGTGCAGAACTTTATTTACCTCGGGATGTTGTAACCTCTGAGATTGATCTTCACTAGTTCTGGTCTATTTCTCAAGTGCCGCGAAGCTCGCATTATTAATTTTAACACACGATTTTACAAACTCTGTAATTTTTAGCTGTGTCGTTGAAGCAGAACAGATGAAGCGTCCATATTGCCATACGGGTCGAATCAAAAGTAGGTAGATTTTTTTTTTCTTTTTGAATAGAGGAGTTTTGGTGGAAAAATTAAAGGGTTTTTTCTGGACAACTGAAACAATACCGACACCACTGATGAGATCAAGATAATATAGTCTTATTTGTAAAAACAACCTTGAAACTGGCTAGAAAGGAAATAATTTCTCGGTATGGATACTGAACTAGGACGATTTAGACGAGATGACCGTAGTCCACTAACTGCCACACCATATAATGAAGCTCCGATGTACCAAAGCTTGGATGTATCTGCCGATCCTGGATAGTCACGTATCAAAAATACAAAAGGCCAGAATATACTGCCTTGCGGAATGCCCACTTATATTTCTGACCTAGATACTACACGTCTGTACTTAATAAGTGCAAAACTTGATCAACAATCCTTGATATTTTCTACTTTCGTGTATGAATTTTGTTTACCAATTAGGATGTTTTAAAAGTTTGCGTGGCCTTAGAAGAAACAGCCTAGATATTATTGCCTCGTCGTCAGTAAACAGGCAAATTTCATTAACTAACTGGTCCTGGGAAGTCATGTAAACCAAAAATAGAAAAAGCCCCAATATACTCCCTTTTAAAACTCCCACGTTTACAATTTGTTACCTAGATACTGCATTATGTTTTACTAGACAAAGGAGCCTGCACACGAACCCGACATGCCTATATTTTTTTTTTTTCAAAAACAAAAAGGGTTCCATAACCTCGCAGTTGAAATACCGTTGTAAAAAAAATCGTTGGTCGTTTCAAATCTCAAAATCTTAAAGATCAATTTGTTAGTAGGTGTTCTTAATGAAAAAGAAAAAAATTACAAGAAGCAAAGCATCATTTGGTAATCTGCTAAAGGAAGATGTCTCTAAAGAGTAAAAACTGTCCAAAAAATGGCATTATTACTTTCATTTATTTTAACCATTTTGATCCATCCTTCGGCGCATACCCCGGTCCAAAATCCCGAAAGGTCACAGTACCGTATCCCCTATTAGAACACGTGGATGAGAGGGCGTGGCGCGGGGGTTACCAACCCCAGTGTATATCGACCGAACAACCCCGCCCGGCCACCAACGCTCAAATAGCAGGGCCTAGCGACCCCATCGGCCGCGGAGACTGGGTCAAATCTTCTCACGCTTCTTTATCACAAATGAAACGTCGAAAAAAGCCGGACGTTTGACAATCGCGCTAATGAAATTATTATTCCATATATTAATATTTTAATTTTATATTACCAACCTATCAGAAACGAAACCAGGTGTTTTAATATAAAGTTATAATGTTACAGACTCATCACTGATTATATCTGATTATTATCATATAGTAAAATGTGCGTAAAGTACCGCAAAGTGTAAAGAATCTTCAATATTTCATCATAGGTTGTCCAATTCATAACGAATAGTTATGTTAAAATTTCAAGAATAAATGTTTAATAAACAAATAACCAATATTTTAATTGAAATTGTTGAACTACCCTTGAAAAACCCTTTTTTCACTTCTTGCACAAGCTATATAGACTTTACAGATACGAATTAGACACCTCTTACTGAAAATATTCAGAATAAGGTTGCTTCTTTAAGGTCTTCGTTAAAATAACGATTATGTTACAACAAGACGCGATTTGTCGAATTATGAGACACCATCAAAGGCGACAGGAATGCATTTGTAATAGTAGAAAGTGATAATGCGTTGTGTAGTACAGCAAAGGTTTTGTACAGACGTTACAATGCAGGAAACACTGGATTCGACCTGGTCGATGATGCTCAATTACTCGAGAGTGTAAGCCAGGATTCGTTTTCCTACCGCTGGCGGATTATCGACCACAATTAGGTTTCAAATGCCACAGTTAGCCGACAACGGAGAAAACTCCTTCTCTCCAATGTCCCGCCAAGATTAGATCATCGTGATTCGTCTGAGGACGGAGTTCAACCTTGGAAAAACCTAATGGTCTCGTCACTACCAAACTACATGTCATCATTCCGCAGGCTTTTATGCTATATTTAAAATGTATTCATAGGGGCTAACGACATCTTTTATGTACAAAAGCCTTAAAACGCCCCCCCCCACCTAAAAAATATGATTAAACAATAATTATAATTAATATGTTAAAAATAGCCCGAGTATATTATTCACATTTTTCTCCGTATAGTTCAAACCGTCCTATTTAACCGGACATTCTAAGCTAAAAACAAGGCTATCATCTTGGTTGGACCGGTGTTTTATTTAAATCCAAAATAGCGTAGAAACTTTGGCGTGAAACTCTAATAATTTGTAGCTTATTTATCTACGAACCTCCAATTATGCCCATTCTATATAGTCTCTCTCTTTTTTTCTTTTTTTGCCGGCTAATTATATACAGGATATATATATATATATCCTTCTCACGTTATTTTATAATCGCGAAATATGTAATTTATTCTTTTCTGCATTTTTCATCACTTTTCTGTCATATAACTTTGGTTCCTAGATCCATATGTGTATTAGTAATTTGTTATTATTACGTTTATATACCTATCCTCCACACGCAATATTCCTAAAATACATGTTACATACACCCTCATGCTACTATAAGACTTTAATTTGACGTATATTTGGCAGGTCTGAGAGTACAAATGACCCTGAGTACCCACCCGTATAACTAACTGGGAGTCGGCTAGGCGAGACTCACCTCGCCAACCACTCGTCATTCACGCTAATAAATACGTTCATTCTGAGCAATCTGTCATGTCGTATTTACAATTAACAATGGCAAAACACCGTGCATTTTTATTGCCGAGCATTTCGTCACCATCACATTTCACTCATTCCTTAACTTGACTAAGCTAAGTATCTGACAAGTCTGCGGAGTACTCGATATTCTTCGGCAGACCCGTCCACTCATACTTAACCACTCACTAATAATCCAGTTAGTTTTAAAGAGCTTCGACTTTTCGCTATCTTCAGTGCGATATAATGTCGTATAATATATAATATCGTATTAAAATATATATATTGTTATATGTTTGTAAAGAAGTGAAGGAATGAAGGGGTGAGAGGGGTCGCATCTTTAATTAAAAAAAGTATGGGATTTTCGAGTTTCCTTTCGGACGGATATCGTGTTCATCATTTCGTTTTCTTTTAATATTATGTTGGGTTCAATTGTGTAAATGAGGTTTATGGATTTTTATTGATTGACGATCGTCATATTTCGTACACAAAATGGCATCTCCTTTTCTATTTACGATAGCCAAGATAACCATACGAAGAAATTTTACATCATAATTGTTATGTAAAATAATGACGTTGATAAACTCATAATGAATTTTGAAAGACATTCCTAATTACTCGTGTTATAAGAATTAACTATAATTGCCACCTTACTTACGAAACTTATATACAAAATAAATTTTTACAGGCCACAAAAAAGCCCGTGTAGTACCATGTGGCTATAAAGTTTGTAATAGAAAAGTTGGAGCTGGTAGAAGGGAGATAAAAGTTCGGAAAAGCGGACATAGTAATGGGCCACTACCGCTTTGGCCAGCGGCCAGAAAGTGCATTGTTGCAAAATAGATTCCCATATAAAACCCGGTTTTTTGGGTGGGTCTTTTACGTTTCCGGTCTAGACAAAGTATGTATATGTGAAAAAGGGAGATCATGAAGAGGACATCACTGCCATTTCCCACGTATAGGAAATAGCAAGCCGCAATATCCGAGGAAATTTACAAAACATGTACAGCATGAATTATTACAATTTATGGTGTAAAACATGGTAACTGCGTTTCTGTTTTGATTTTTTCATTATTTTTTTTTAAAGGGGGGGGGGTTAGATGTAATATATCAAACGACTATGACAGATGCTACAGTGTGATAGTCATCACCCTTGCACCATTACAAAATTATCTTTAAAACAATCTCTGACCCTACCCTCTTTAAACATAAAAACCCCTTCTTAATTACCGACGAATGATATTTGGAAATACTTAAAACGTTTCAGTTCAAAACATAAGACTGGAAGATAATACCAATAGGTTTGTTTACTAATTTGGACAAAAAAACTGACCGGCGGGTAAATAGAAATGCAGTTGTCCCAAAGTAATAAATGCGCTTTGCCAAAGGGAAAGAATAAACAAACAGATTTAGTTTCAAACCTTGGAGACACTTTTAATCCAATAGTAAGTTCCGATAGGGGACTAGTTAAGTTTTCATCAAGTTCCGAGTGCTGAGACGGAGCCGAACAAATTGATTCAAATCGGATTTTCGTCACTATTGGTTACCAATTGTCGATTCTTTGTCCACATCCAGGCTCAATATATAAAACAAGGAGCAAATAAATAAATAATACGGCCATAAAAGGGTATATTTCAAAATTAGAGCTCATTGAATAACAAAATAGATTCGGATGTAAAATTTCATGAACAGTCTAAAAATTCAGGAATAATCTGGATCTCGGTGGATTAAAACACAAATTCAATTTTTATCTGCCAAGCTTTTGCCCTATTTTAAGGTCATCTCCAGGGCAAATATAGACCAACATTGCCACTGTGAACTGTGAACTTAAGACTTTTGCAATGTTGGGACTTAGAGTATATTCAAAGAAATTTGAAACCATTTATTAAAAACTTGATTACGCCAATTTGTAAGATAGTTTTAATATTGTTTCGCCCTGATGATGACCTTAAAATAGGTGAAAAGGTTGTGGCATATAACAATTTAATTTGTTGGTTTTCTTTTTGTTGGATATGGATGAGAATCTGGATTATAAAGACTTCCAACTTTTTATTTTGTACGTAAATGCATTTCGAGGTTCTTTCCGCCTCCTCCTCAGTACATTTTTGTATTTTGAGTGTCAACAGACGACTGTTATCAGTCGGAGGCGGAAAGATCCTCGAAATGCATTTACATAAAAAATAAAAAGTTGGAAAAGCTTACGAAGTATTTACATTTGAATTTGTTTTTCCATACCGAGAGCCAGATTATTCGTAAGTAAAAAGTGATCTATATATTTAATACTTTGAAAATAAAATTTTGGAAATTAACTAGTCTATAAAAGATTACCATGTTCGAAAAAAAATTTTCAATTTATATTCACCTCTGTCTTATTTCTTTTTTCAATTGTATACATTTTAACAAGCTTAAATTTAAACTTAACCAGTCAAAAACTATTTACGGCTATCAAAAGGACTTCCCTCTAATTACCTCCAAACGATTAGTCTTTAAAAAATAATTGACAATTATACTATATAATTAATGATTTGCATAATTATGCATTCGGAAGTCATTTGAGAAAAACGTCTTGTTAATTGTTAAGCATCAAATATTTAAAATGGGGAGGAAAAGCGTTGAATAAGCTAAAAGGAGCATAAAATATGAACCTTAGACGTTTTCATTTCTTGTTCACAATCAACTAAAAGGGTTTTGTATTAAAAGGGCGAAGGAAGATTTTCATTTGTGACTAGATTGGGGAACATTTTGTCTTACAAACTAAAAGAATAATGGCACAACAATGTTTTCGTTTAAAAATTAAAATAGCTCATTACAAAGACATGTAATCGTTTGTAATAATTAATTATCAACATTAGTGACGCCTCTCCTTGTACCACCATTATGAAAACGCATCAATTTATTCGTTCAACATTATCCTGTATTATAATCAATGAGCTTTGCATCAACACTGCATTGACAATTCAATCAATAATTGACTAGTAGCAAACCGATTAAGCCAAATTTTTGATGACACGATTCGATACTTCAGGATATGACATCACCTTGATGATTTCCTTGCAGTCGCCTCTCATTTAAATGGAAAATGTTCAAAAATTCCTACAATAAGACTGCTTCTACCATTCTGGAAGATCTGACGGAGATGGGCGGGATGATGAAAGCGGCGATCAACGCTGTGGATCAAGGAATCATCACGGTGAGGGTCATGTCATGAAATCCGCCGAGGAACCCGGATGTACCATCTCCTCGTCGAAGACCGTGTGCGTCCACTTTTAAAGACTGCGGAGGGCTCATAACCCACCACAACTCTGCCTGGGCGGCGCACCTGGGAGAAGGTGCGGTTCCTGGATTACATTGAAGTTGGCGTTAGAAGTCTAATCGACGAAATCAACACCACCATCACTGAACATTAGAACATCAAACTTTTAGAACCATCTCAATACACATACATTTATTATGCTGTATTCAGGGTGTAAACATCCGAAGAGTTTGGATGGCGAACAAGTCAATACAAAACAAGATTATACCGTGTATCACATACAAAACAAACAAACGGGAACTGTTGTACCGTCTTAGCTAGAATTCTACAGATGATTGTAGAACAAACAATTATTTTTTCATAAATTTTAGCTGAATTTGTAAAAGAATGAAACAACTTAATGAAAAAAGTAATACATATAAAGTATTGTGAATAATACCATCTAATTTAGGGGGAGAGGTTGCCTTTTGTAATTATGACAAAAAAACTAAAATTTGAATGTAGTTTTAGTTATAATTAATTTAAGAAATTATAATTAAACATTACATTACAATTTTTAATTGCGATTTGCCAGAATGGTTTAATGTCAGCATTGGTAATATATGTAATTATAATAAGGCAGTTTAGTGACATCTTCTGTGATTGACTTGTGAGTAATTCGTGACCCGTGTCCTTTTTGTGCCTTCTTTTCTCTCTCTCTCTCTCTCTCTCTCTCTCTCTCTNCTCCACCACAATTTTTATTTAGTTTGGTGTTTCTCTGTTCCCCACCCAAAAAAAAAGCATGGGAGATCTGGAGGATCAATAATATTAACCATTTTTACTTATAATTTTAACACCTCTTCGGAATACAGTCATCGCATCGGAGAAATACAGAACGCACCCCCTATTATCTGAATTATGGTACTTGTACATTTACATATACTTATAAATACAATAATGATAGGAGGATATCCTTTTTTTACACACAAAAAATTGAGCACACGACTGTATGAAGAGGGGGGTTATCCAGATCCTCAACAGAAAATAACAAAAGTGTGATAGTGAATGAACAAGAGGAGGAACGGGCACGCCTCTCAGTCGGCTGAATTGGATTAGTGAGGGTTGAAAGCTGCAACCGTTGCCACGCACTGCATCTAAGCAGATGTGAGGAGGGGTAGGTCAGTGATTCACCCCCGGGAGGTAAACGCAATTCGACCTTCTACTATGACAAGAATAGGAAGGGTCCAAAGTGTGGGTGGGGGACTCGTCTGCACAACTAAGCACTTGACACTCCGAAACCAGTCTGCTAGTGAAATGGGCCGAAGAACATAAAATTCAACCCTGGTCCCATTCAATTCCAATCTCTGGAGGACTGTACGTCCAAAACACGACTTTGACAACAATTCTAATTTCATTTGTGTCTTCCCGTTAGTAGTTTCTAAATCGAACTGATTAGTTACCGTTTAATGGTAACGAAGAAATTTGTTTACTGTCATCGCCCTGTTGATGTGTTATACACGTCTGATCAAAACAAAGAGACAATGGCCGGTCCGGGATGGCTAATCTGAGATGGTCACATTCGATCGATCTTCTGTAAATCCCCGGCCCACCCGAAGCAATTTAACTTCAAATTGTTGTTGGTTATCTCGATGACCAACTAACTAGTCAACTCTATTCCGACAACTGTCAATAAGAAAAATATCCAATTTACCTTATTGATTAAATTCATATCGGAAATAGGTATGAATTTTCAACCATTTGTTTCAGCCATATTTAGTTTTCCATATATACACTGCCCATCAAAAAAAACCGACCCCCCACCTGGTTTTTGCAAGAGAAAATTACTTAATTTGGAAAAACTTATTTTCTCAGCCTTATCACTCACAGGCCTGGGATGGGTCTCGTTTTTTAGAAAAGTTTACCCTGAACAAGATGGCTTTTTTAAATGTTTTCCTACCTTCAGGAATTCATCAGTAAATTCAAACATTCGGGAACTTATTAAGTTTTGCACTTTTGACAAATATTTCAAATTGAGCTTTGGAGCCAGGAAATCATCCTAGAGCGACGCCCTATAACAATGGATAGGAAATTTTAATAAGCTTCCACTTTACCAAATTTCTCAACCGTTTTCGAGTTATTCGCGATTGTTGGGCAAATACGTGGTTTTTTACGTGCTCATGGAAACACCGATCTCTCTCTCTCTCTCTCTCTCTCTCTCTCTCTCACTCTCTCTCTCTCTCTTTCTCTCTCTCTCTCTCTCTCTCTCTCTCTCTCTCGAATTTCAAGAATGCATAAATTTTGAACCGTCATGTTTTCGCACATTTTACGTTCTACAACCTGTTCCGACGGCTTTTTGGAAAAAGTGAACAAGGAAGCGACAATTCTTACTTTTTCTTACTTCGCCCTTTTTGGATGCGGAATGCTTCTGCTTTCGATTACCACTTGTTCATCATCACGAAAATTCAAAATTTTCCTTCCTATTTCACAGGTATTGTGGTAGTTTGGCTTCGATTAATATATTGAAACAGTAGGTTTATGTCTGGTAAAATCGGAAGAGAGTGATCGGTTTTTTCCATGAGAACCACGTTTTTTTGACCAAAAATTGCGAATTACTCGAAAACGGTTGAGAAATCGGGCAACGTGGAAGGTGACCAATTGAAAGCTTATCAAATTTCCCACCGATTGCTACTGGATGCCGTTCCAGGACTATTTCTGGCTCCACAGGTCAATTTGAAGTTTTCGTAAAAAGTGCAAAAATTAACATGGCCCCGAATTTTTAAATTTGCAGATTAATAATTGAACTCAGGAAAGCATTTAAAAAATCCATCTTGTTCAGCGTAAAATTGTCTAAAAATGTGACCTAGCGTCGGTCTGGGTCTTACAAGGCTGATAAAATATCCACTTCCAAAGTTGGCCATTTTTTCGTGCAAAAACTAGGTGGTAGTGTTTTTTTTTTTTTTTAATTGTTGTATTTTCGTTCAAATCATACTCCAATTATATCTTCAAAAACGAGATTGTAAAGACGATAAAGTTTTTATCACGAGCTAACGAGCTACTTAACATAACCTTAAATACTAAACAATTACAAAACATATAGTTGTTAATATGCTTAAAAAAATGTTGGATAAGATAAGGATTGTTACAGAAAAACTATAAAACTGATGATTATTCACTCTTTACGATTCACTAACGAAGCTTCTTCCTTGTTATCTACATTTAGAGTTTGACGAAATTAACTGTTTCATTTTCAAAAGGCAGTTCATAATATTGAAAAAAGTCCTTTATTTCCACCAAAAGTGGTCCAAGTCCAACGATGGAAGTTAATTTCATTCGGAGATTTGCACTGTTTGTTCCCTATCGAAGTGTACGTTTTATCTTCCCGCTGCCATTTAATTGCAAGAAATTCGCTTTTTAAAATCTCAGCTCTTTTCAGGATATTAACAATGGCTAGGTTCTTTCTTCGGTTCTATGCTCACAACAATACGTAAGCGTTTGTTGAAATATATCGATTATAATATGTAAACTAATTTGCCAAGAATAAAAACGAAAGAAAAGATAAAACATGTTAATGGAAAGTTATAGCATGTATATTAAATTTTTATAGAAAGTCATTAAAACGCATTGAAGAAGGACGAAATTTTCGTGAAAAAGAGAAACAAACATTTAATATAATAGAAATAGTCTCTCCCATTTAAAGGATTCCCCCTTTTTTTTCATTGATTTACTTTACAAACCACCCAACAAAGTGCGCTTGTGATTTTCTCACAATTTCTCTCAAAACCGCGAATTAAAAATCAAACTCTCAAACATCAAAGCTCGGAACTTTTCTGTGCTTTATCACGGAGGATGTTTCAGCATCCAGGTGAGTCGGTGAAAGCCTCCTGGGAACGTAATAGGCTTAAAGACCACCGACATGGACTGAAACAATAAAGGAGGAAATCAGAAATTGAAGGATTACCGCTGTAAGCTGTTTTAATAGCGGCCAAGCTTGAATTACCAGATTTTTCCCCTCCTAATGTAGCGACATTCTCCCCTTGGCATTTATGCTGCAGAAATACCGGCACGTCTCGAACATTATTGCTCTTATGCTTGCTTATTACTCTGATATTCGAAACGTTTCAGTAAGCAGACTCTTAATCCAAGTATACGGAAGGAAATAATTTTGTTTGTATATTTATAAATAAGATATTTCTTAGATATTTCAGTTTTTGAAGTCGTATTTGCTTTCGTTCTGAAATTATTTTTGCTGGGTTTCTTTGAATTCTTTGCGTTTTAATGTTCTAGGCCCAGCTCTGCAGAATAAACATGTTTAATACACTTTTAAGAAACATAAACTTATACTTTCTCTTAATTTCTGAAAATAACATATTTTACTGTTTCGGACAGTTATTCCTGCCATCTTAACGTCATCATCAAGCCGAAGGAGGCCTTATCACATCACAAGAATTGCCCAAAATATATACAAATTCGCACAGATATATCCAAAGAGAACTCAGGTTATCTAACCCAGGGCAGCTATGAGAGACCAATGACTTTTGATGCCCCAGACACGTTTACGTCCGAAAATGATTTACGTACAAAAGTAAAATGTAGGCAGACCACACATTTAAATAAATCTAAGTTTAAAAGCTTTTCAAAAACACCAGACTTTGTATGGTAATTATTACTCTAACGGACAAGGTATATTAGCCATTCCACGTTCGTTGTGTCTTTCATATTTTAAGTTCTCACGACTTTTTTGTTTACGATGTTTACAGGGCTAGGGAAAATTATAGTACGAAATAGAGTCAACCAGGCAGATGAGTTGATAATGTGGGCATAATCTCAGCTTTCAGCATTAAGTCTCTGTAATATTGTCAGTTGTGTCCAATACGTTTGTAAAATGACAACGAATTCTGCAGTACCTCTCAAGCTTTTCTACGCTCTTACTTCTTGTTTCTTTCTTGTCTTTCTTTCCGCCATCAAACTTTCTTTCTCTCTTTTTTTATTTCTACAGTTTTCTAGTCTCTTTCCTTCCTTTTTCTATGTTCTTATATCTTGATCTTTCTACCTCCACTTATTTATCCTCTCGACTTTCCTCTACTCTTTCCTTTTCCCTATATTTTTCCATCTCCATTCTTTCGTTTCGCCTCTGCTTCTCTCTCTCTCTCTCTCTCTCTCTCTCTCTCTCTCTCTCTCTCTCTCTTTCTCTCTAGTTTTGCATTTATTTAAAATATTGTATAATATCTCATTAAATGATGTTATTGTTAATGTTTTGTGTTGTTGCTGAACTGGCGATGGGTCACTTAGTGGGTCCGTCTACACACGCGTGTTTCGATGTCACTCGCGTTTCAACTAAGAACGACTTCCTCTCTGAAAGTAAGCGCAATGCCGATTAGCGCTGGAGTGACATCGAAATCAGGGAGGGTAGGCGGACCCAGAAATGACTCAGTGCGTTCACCGTCTCTCATACCAACATCCACCAAATTTGGTGTCACCGGTCTTTTATTTTTCTGGCGTTTTATGCGTTTTTGCCGAGTGGGTTATCCAAGAGTTTTTCCTCTTATATTTGTGAGTTTTATTGTCTAGTTTAATAATTATATTAGGTAGTTTAGTATGGGTCTGTAATGTGATTGCGGTTTTTTGTTTTTTAATACTTTTTGTTATGATTTTCGTACTTAATGGTTTTAATATCAATTAAGAATTTTGCCCAGATAGAATTGTTTTCAAGTGTTTGCCGATTATTTGGCAACCGATTCCGGGTCAAATCGTAAACGACCAAATGGTCAGGACGGATTTTCCGACTCCACGCCCAACCAACTAAATGTCAGAAACATAGCCGAAATGTTTGTCAGTGTGCGGTCGGCCCGTTAAAGAAGTTTAGACCGGCATATCACAGAACGAATGGCTTGTCCTCTTATGTCACTAACAATCCTGTTGGGCGGCGCATTGTTCTACAAAGTTCGTCGTGGTTAAATTTACAAAATATTCCACTTCCTGTCATCGTCATCTTTAAACAATAAACAAACGGCCGTACAAAGAAGTACACGCATGTTTTAAAATATATGTTTTAAAAACGTCTTTTAGAGGATTTGCCTTTCGTAAACAATTTGTTTAGAAGATACACGAAAGATTATTTATGCCCCATTGGCATTGAATATAGACGCCATTTGAATATATGGTCGGATGAATACAATCTAACGATCTACGTCGACTACCTTCTCTTCCACCTTGGTCTAAAAGCGATTGATGCTTCCATATTGTTTGCCCTTTTCAATTCCAATAGGTTTTCTTACCGCAATGAACCGTTGCTCAACCCTTCCTGGTTAATATTTACAGCACGGTTCCATGATTCATTGCGCAAAGTTTGGACCTTCGAGACTAGTTTTTCAAAGCCAAATGTACCTTCGTTTCTAAATAACGGGCATTGTACAAGGTAGGATTGAAATATTCGTTCCTCTGGAGAAGAAATGGTCAATTTGATCAAATAACAGTTTCCGAATCAACCGACCTTCTAACAGCTGCGATCGAGGATAACTTGACTGCAACAGTGAATAGAAAAAGGATTCGTTTTCTACCGTTAAAACCCAAAGAACGGAAAGCAAATCTCACATCTTGTTGGTCAAGCGGAAAACGTGATACGTTTCACGATTTGTGCCTTGAATTATTTATGTATTCAAACTTACAAGTCAACAAATCTAACTGTTCTCTACATCTCTTTTTCTAAACATGTCTGTCCTTGTGATTCTGTATGAGGTGTTACGCAGGTTACGCATTTACACTATCTGTGCCAAGCTTTTTAAGTACGTTAAAAGCGAGTAGTTTTCTAACGCAAATACGCTATTTCAAAATTAATAGCGTATATGCAAAGATTTAGAAAAGACGTAAGGATAAAAGATTTTGTAGGGAAGGGTTCAAAAATGTGGTCTATGCAGGATGTAATTCAACTTTAATCAAACCACTTTTAACAACGTAATCAAACAGCTAGGTAGGGAGGTATGACTTTTATTGCATACAAGTTTTCATTTGGGGACGTATTTATTATGACATGGTTGATATCTCAAAAATGTTTAAAACACCTATCTACAGTTACTGATAATTTTCTGCAAATAGAATGACCCCTATAAGAGGCCAGTTCAGCTGTAGTTTTTAGCTTACAAAGGTCGTTTATAAATATGTTAAATAAGGTTGGTCCAAGAACAGACCCCTGGGGAGTCACCTCTTATACTTCCTAAAGTGTTTTTCTGCCTTCAGACTGTACAAAGAATTCTCCGTTGGTTGGGTAATTATTAATTGTGTTAGGAAATTGTTACATGAGTTTAAATATGAGACCTCTGTGTCAAACACAATCAAACGCTTTCTTCACTTCGATAAGTACCATCCACACAGGCTTTTTCACATTAAGATTGTGTTTTCAGTATTAGAAGTATTGACCACTTTTTACTTACGTACAGTCTGGATCAAGGTATGGTCATGAAGAAAAAAGCAAATATACTTGCTACTGCCAAGCTTTCGACCTGTTTTAAGATCATCGTCAGGGTAAACAACCGTAAACATGTTTACAGATTAACATATTTAAGTTTTTACAGGCGATCTCAAATTTCCTTTATGTGTTATCACAGTCCTTAGCAATATTAGGACTGAGTCGGTCTTCAAGGAAATATGAGATGCCTGTTAAATATCTGTAGACATATTTAAGGTTGTTTTGTCCTGAGGATTACTTTAAAATAGGTCGAAATCTTGGCAGTAGCAAGTAAATTTTGCTTTCTTCTTCCTTGTTCCAGAGTGTTACTAACATTATGGAGAATCAGATTAACCAAACCGTTCAGCTGCCTGGAAGTAGAATGCAAGGGTCATGGGGGGGGGGGGTGCGTCTTGGGCATTAAAAAATTCAACACGAACAAGCACTTACAAAACGAATTCGTGTCATACTGACTTCAAAACCAATTTGCAATCCATTTTTTGTATTATTATCAATTAAAAAACCATGGGCTCTGCACCCTGAACAAATCGCGAGTCCGACTCCCTAATCATAAGCCACCGCGGTACCCTTACTTAAAATATTAGCACATTTAGCACATGGAAATCTCAAAAGGTCGTTTCGTACTTAATAGCACAGTAGCACATTTAAAGCAATGGTTGCCTGAATAATATTAATATCCTTGTTTCCTACTGGTTCATCGGATATAATTGTTATTTCATTGGATAGTAATGGTGGATGAATCTGATGGTAAAAACCAACTCGACTACCCATTAAAAACTTCAATTGATTTATAAAATTAAATGATTGTGTTTGTTTCTTTAAGTGTCATACTATTTAAAATATATAACAATTTGAATTACATTTTTTATAAACAAACTCCCTATTTTTCTCGCAAACTGGTAATATGCCAAACTGTGAGGATTAGTGTAGGTTGACCAAAACGATCGGAAACGACCAAACAGTAGGGTCATCATCCTTAAGAACTCAGGAATATTTCGAATTTGGTATATAATAGGTACTAATTAGTCAATAGCCACCTCCCACAACGAAATTAGTTTGATAAAGTTTTTAATGAAGTAACAGTTCAATTAAGGATTACACATTATCAAATGGCTTCATAATTCTTTCAATGTTGTCCGATGGGTGGAGAACTCGTTTGCCAGGTCGTAATCCACCACCCATGATGAAGTCGGAGTGTAATTAAACAGGAGGCCACATGTTCAATGGGATCCGTGTAGCTCCGGCGAACGTAAAATGAATGGGGCATAATAAAACAAAGGGACGGGGAGTGGAGAAGATCCATTAACGACTTCTTACTTTTTCTATTCCGCTTTTGTATTCTTTTCTCTCTTTTTTCCCCTTTCTGCCGGCCATTCACGATTCGACCTCCCGTGTAATTTTAGTAACACTTTGTTATACTGATTAGACAATTAAAATAATGCTTTTTTTTCTGTTTATTTTTTTCATGCTCAATGCAATCCCCATTAGGGGCTCATATTCCAGCCTTTCAAGTAAACATAGTTATTAATCATTTCACCAAGAAGAAAGCCCCTTGTGATCATCTTCCACGTGTTAGCCGCTCAAATCGTGACAACGTTTCGTGAAGATCTCTACAGACGGTCGTCAAAATGAGTCACGTCCGTTGACTCACTCAAACGACTCAAGTCCCTGGGGAAAATTAAGACTATCTACTTTAATAGAAAAGCTATTTGTAAATTTTAGAGAGAAAGGGTTATTTATTTAAAATGTTATTGACAGCCACGCCTGCTTAGTTAAGTTTTTTAATCTAGTTTTTTCAAAGTTTCCAAACTAAAATATGAAGATAAATTCCCCTTATTTCTCACTCGTAAAATATATCAACAAAGATTCAATCCTTCCCATTTTTTAATGTAACTAATGTATATAATTTCAGGGCTATGAATGATTTGTAAGATCAGGGATATAACCAGGCTCAGTACATGTGTTATGATACTTCGTCAATCGTAACCCATTTTTACACGTTTGTATATTATATAATTGTATTTATTTTCTTTCTTTGAAAACACACATACGTTATCAGGCCCTATCAATCTCATTCGCCTAAGAATACAGCCAAAACAGTGAGGTTAGGGAGTCCAGGGTTTATTTATTTTTGTCCTTTATGTACAGTGATTTAAGGAACTAAGTTTTATGAAATATACAACCATTTGTAACTGTCTCAGTTGTGTAAAGGGTCGATGGTTTGAGGAAAAAAAAGTAGAGTGATTTAACGATAGCGTGCGATGAGATATTTCCTCACAGCTGATTTCTTGCCGTAAACAACGGGCTTTAAACAACTTTTTTGCTTCCTACGTAGTCAATCGTTGAAACAGTTGCACAGGGGTTAGTCATCATCTGAGTGAATGGCCTTCTCGCGTGGGAATCCTACTCGTGAGATTCCCACTATTGTATGTAGGTTGTGAGCCGATGAACCGAACCAGAGATGACGGCATTAAAAGTGGTGACAGGTGTTACATTTCCACCCAAAAAGCCGAGTGTCAACCCTTTTGTATACCGCGGAAGCAGAGATAGGACGGTTGAAGGTTCCATTCTATTCTTGGTATGCTGATATTTTCTTATTCGGGATTGGAATCTTGCCTCACTAAAGAAACTTTTGTTGGCAATGAAATATTACTAATAGGTACACATAATGGCCCAATTGACCAACTACAAAAAAAATAGCATAGATTACAAAAATCATCGGTTAAAAACATCGATGTTTTACAAACAAAAACTCCCAGACATTGATGACAGAAATGTATTCTGCGGGTTTTTTCTTTTGTTTATACTAAAATGTTAAAAGCAACTTTTGAGGAATTAATTATTTTGATGAAACAAAGAAGTGTACCTAACACTGTAAATTGATAAAAGAATCCTCGCCAAAACTGGCAAACGCAATGCTACAGCTAGAGAGAGAGAGAGAGAGAGAGAGAGAGAGAGTCAGGGGAATAATTGGGTACTACGAGAGTACAAAACTCCTGGTTCTTAGAATTTCATTGACAAAAAAGTCTGGTACATGGGTTTGCACTGGATACTGAAGAACATCCTACCCTTAATACACTTACTTTCTCAGCCTTAAGTCCAGCCTGGACGACTGATACTTTTGAGTATGGGTCGGATCCTCTCACTCTCCTTTGTACAGGGCGAATGCGGGCGTCCCTCGGAGTAACGCCCTCAGTGTGTTACTGTATGAAGTACATACTGGTTATATTCCTTCCTATCCTTATCACTCGCTAATGACACCCTCGCCTATATTTCCGATCCCTTTCTAGCTCAATGAACTTCCAGACACACCTATATTTCATTGAATGGTTCAAAATATTACGATACCTTGGGCTGTATCTAGTCAAATGACCTCAAATCCCTACACAGAATCGCTAAAATGACAGAACTCAGCCGACGATACAGATTAATTAAAAGACCTCTATACAATAGATCTAAACTCTTCCTCGACACGAAAATACTCATATTCAACTAAACACTGAAACGTATGATATAAGGCATAGAACTATTTGGTTCAACCAAACATCTGTGCAATCCAGATCTTACAAGCACGAATCCTTAGATCGATCAGCAACAGATTGACGAAACCACTAATATATGGTGTCACTCAAATTTAATTTTGAATCTAATTTTACACCCAGATTGACTATCGTCTTGGACGAGACAAAAGGTTAAACCCCCCTATACCTATATTTTGTGGAAGATCAAAGGCTTGCTTTTAATGAAGAGGATGAAGATAGTTTTAGGGATGTTGATCTCCAATTTTCATTTAATGCAGATGGCTTTCAGTGGATCAGTTCTTCATTTAACAACAGAGAGTAGAGCGCAATGTAATCCGCATATAGGCTAGTCGGCAAAACCTAGGAACAGCGAGGGACCAAGGAATGAGCCTCGTGAATCTTTGCTGCTATATAGAATAGGGATGAGTGTATTATCAAGTGCAACACGAACGTAACTCATTTTCAGATACGAATGTACATTTTTTTGGAACTGTATGCAATCATGGGATAAATAATTCTTTCCTGCCACACAGCGCCGAAGGGCTTTTCTAAGTCTAGAAGGAGAAGGCCTGTTTGTTTCTGAAGTTCAAAACATTCAATGACACGATCTACTACTTCCTTTATAGTTTTAGGTGTACAGAGTCAATTCTTTTGAATATTATCTTTTCAAAGTTTCCAATCTAAGAATTGAAATAGGTCTACAATTTGAAGGGGTTTTATGGGGTTTACAGTTGTTTTCAGTAAAAAACTTGAGACTTTTCGGCATTCAAGGATTTTTTTTAACATGACATTATGTTAGAAACACCAACATTTTAAGGCAAAGTTTTTGTTTTGATACTCATCGTTATAAATCGAATTTCTGAAAAATATTTGTTTCCATATAATATTTACGTATAAAGCATTGGTGTATTGATGTGGTAAATTTTTTTTAATACAATATCGACGTCAGTGGCCTCACTCAAAATATATTTTACACGCCTTTAACAAAACTGTTAAAAATAATCACAACCAATGCTTAATACGTCAAAGAGCACCGACAAAACAACCGTACTGAGTAACATCAAAACCTAAGAACCCCACCTTTGCATTTTTTTTATAAACTGTACGCACAATAGCAGCCGGCATAATAGATAATAATCTATTATTACCTTGTCTGAAACACTCGGAGAAGAGAGAGCCGGAAATCGAACTCAATATCCAAGAGAAGCTTCATAAACGTATAACTATATTCCGAGTCTGTATATTTGATGATGTACGAGGTAACCAACTGTGACACACATGTACTATCTCCTTCGGGAACAGTCTCGTCGAAAATCGATATTTCCCAAGCCCTCAACATTTCGATGTTAAAAGCCGTAAACCAAAAACTAAACATCATAATAAACACTGAATTATTAGCCCCAATTTATTGATTGAAGCGTTACCGTCTGAAAAACCGTGCGTTACTGTTTAAAATTAAGTGCAACTAGTTTCATCAACTGTTCAATTGTATAAGCTTTATTTAGATAATGTTTTAGTTCAACAAACGAAATTGAGACACAAATGGTATTGACCGTTGAAGCTTGAACCACGAATGTCTGCCCCAAGTTCGACGTACACTTCCCCCGGAGAATTAGTAAGCAAGTCGTCTTTGTTAAAATATTCCCCTGGTATGCATCGATAATCATCTGAGAAATAAGACACAACAAGCGGAAAAGCAACCACCCTGACGTCACTGGATCAATACACCAGTTCCCATAGGACCATTGACGACCCCCTAAATTAGCCTTACAACACATCCCGGTTTGAACAGTGATCACACTAAATCAGTATATTGCAAGATGCGATGACGGCTAAACTTCGACATGAAATCGCTTCTGACAATAAATAACAAGCGTAACATACATTTATAATTCCTTGGAGTTTGTTAAAATTCAGCTTTGCACATGTTGCAGTGGCGATCGTATGCATTGCTTAACGTATGAACTTTGTTTTAATAAATTTTCTCGCTAGGGACACTGCAATTTATATATTTTCAATTAAATGGCCTATTTTTAAAAAATTGGCGTGCATACAACTAGTATTACATTTTTCTTCCACCTCAGAGTGTTTAATCTCGGTTATGTGCATACAGAAAGTCAGGATAATCCAACATAGAGTTCAAGGGAAATTCGGTGTTTCTAGATTTTTTTCCAGCAGGGTTAATGCGGTAGCCGTTTTATTTATGACCACCGCGGAAAACGGATGTAATCCTCTTAGCGGTGGAAAATGGGGATAAAAATCAAATTGGCCAGGAGCCAACAGTTTTGGGACCGCTAAGAAACTGGTTTACCAGAGAGTCACGTACATTGTTCGGCGAGGTCCTGTCGTGAAAATGTTTTTATGCTCATGTAAGCTCGTAAAAGAGGCCTCCTTCAATGTACACGATCGGTTTACCCCTTTTTATTTCGTCGCTATATATAGCCGGCACCATATGGCCCGTCAACTGATTTCAACTAACCACGGAAGATCTTATTCACGGGTTCTCGAAGAATCTTAAAACAAAAGGAAACCAAAAGGGCACGCATTATTTGTACATATTATCTAATATTATAACATAAATAATTTGAGAAAAGTAGGTTTAACCAATACTCAAACCTCAATAAAACACATTAAACCACAAAAGTACTCTCTGTACCAACAAACATAACCAAAACAGCAAAAATGCAGTATTAAAGTGGTACTAGAATGATTACACTAAGTATAATAAAATATATATATTTCAACACTAAAAAAAATTTTTTAGCAGTTACTAAAAAATGACCCCAAAACGACTAAAATACACTCTTTACTGATTGTAGCATGATAATGCTATGCCTATGAAAACTAATCTATAAACTCATATCACACAGAGAATTATCAAACAGCAATGATTAACACTTGATGATTGGGATCAGGTATATAGTCCACAATGAAGTAGTGTATCTTTTTTGCCAAGCTTTCGGTTTTTTTATTAAGCCTTCCTCAGGGCAGTACAGAAGGGTAAACGGTTATTTTAATGGCATAGGCTTACAGTAAAACAATGTTTGCAATGAACTTTCAGATTCTTAATTAAAAAAACATAAATAAAAATGAAAATAAAAGAGGCACATATAGATACTTTGGACATTTTTTCTTCTTATGTTTTTACTTTATACAATATTAAGTTTTTACTGGTTAACAAATAAATAATTTAAAAAATAATTAACTTCATAAATAAATAATCTAATTAATAAATATTATTTACAGTAAATCGTAACTGTGACTAGATGCAATTTTGTAAAGGAGGTAACCTTCCTACTGTATCGATTATAATTTATAAACTAATTTTATTTGCCAAGAATAAAAACGAAAGAGAAGTGGAAATGTTATAGCATGTATATTAAATTTTTATACAAAGTCATTAAAATGCATGACAATCATTTGAAGCAGGTCGCAATTTTCACGGAAAAGAGAAATAAACATTTCATATAATGTAAATAGACTCTCCCATTTAAAGAATTCCCCATTTTTTGTCGATTTTCTTTACAATTCAACAATGCGCCCTTGTGATTTTCTCACAATTCCTCCCAAAACCGCGAATTAAAAATCAAAATCTCATGCATAAAGCTCGAACTTTTCTGTGCTTTATCAAGGAGGATATATAAATATATATATATATATATATATATATATAATATGTATATATATATTTATATATATATATTACGCAGGGCGGGCGACCAAGACCCGAGGGGTTAAATGCCTGGGTAGACTCGTACCCCATACTCTCGTCTTCCTTCTATCACGGAGGATGTTGTCCAGGTGAGTCGGTGTACTCATATCACACACACACAGATGTAGACGAGCAATGATTAACGATTTATTATTGGGATCAGGAATGTAGTCCACAATGAAGTAGTCGTATCTTTTTTGCCAAGCTTTCGGTTTTTTTTATTTTTTTATTAAGCCTTCCTCAGGGCTCTACAGGAGGGTAAACATAGTTATTTTAATGGCGTAGGCTCACAATAAAACAATTTTTGCAATGAACTTAGGGATACAGTTAAAAAACGTTAATAAAAATGGAAATGAAAGCGGCACGTTCAGATACTTCGGCATTTTTTCTCCTTAGGTTTTTACTTTACACACTATTAAGTTTTTACTGGTTAACAAATAAATAATTTAAAAAATAATTAACTTAATAAATAACTAATCTAATTAAAAAATATTATTGGCAGTAAATCGTAACTAGATGGTCTAATCGTGACTAGAAATAATTTTGTAAACGAGGGTAACCTTCATGTCGTATCCGTTAACTCGATCATTCCTCGTTCTAATCTAGCTTATAACGTTATAAATATCAATATTTGAAATAATCTCTTTTGTTTATTTTTCATATTCTTTGTTATTTTGTAAGCGATAAATAAATGTATACATATAACATGTATTTGGCGCTAATTAAAAAAAAGCTTGGCAGAAAAGACAGGACTAATTCATTTGAGACTACATACCTGATCCCAATCATCAATTGTTATAACACTCATAAGCATAAAACTACACAAAATTTCAAAGTTCTGGGCGAAATCAAGTCCAAATGGCAGACAATACTTCATTTCACTTTTTGGTAATGGTTCTACGCACAAACTGGAAATAATGAATTACATCAATTATATAATCAAAGCGTTTTTGCCAATACTTGTTCACGTTAGGCTTTCCTCGTTATGTCTCACGTAGATCATTTCGATTATGATACACCCTCAAAAGTGAATTTATCATTGGCAAAAAACATGGTTAAAAAATTAAAACCGTGAAGTACGTATACTTACATAAAAATACTCATAAAGCCAACACAACTCCTAAATTTTACCCAAGGGTTACCAGTTTGTGAGTAGAACCATCCTTTTCAAAAAAATGAATTCACAACTCACCCAACAAATTTTCTTGGTTCTGTAAACACTGACAAACATGGGGCTTACAGAAATGTGCCCCTTCTAATGAACTTAAATATACATAATTTCTCAAAGGTCTCTGTCTTAAGTTATCACCAACGTAAAAAACGTTTAATTGCTAAAATTTTAATTTTTCGGTTACAAGCGGTTAAAAAGTTAGTTATTAGGATTTTGAAACTTCTATTTAAAAATTATGAAATTAATACAAATTAAACAAAAATTACACTGTTCTACAAAATTGAATATAAAAAAGCTTCTAAATATTCGATTAAATGTTCAAAATTATTTTGTTTATCTAGAGTTGTAAAAAAATTAGTTTCACGTCCTAAGATGAGATATTTTAGCGTTTTTACATTTAAACTAAATGAAATAAATGTAAAATCGATCGTGTCTCCTAATTAATAACATTGTTCTGCCGCCCCAATTAGTCCAGAGAGTTATTATTATTTTGTAATCTGCCTCCCCGTCCTTGTACTGTTCGAAACTGAAAACGTCCGTCTCTTATTTACCTCAATTTTATAATTTCCTGCTCGTTTTCCGTCATTGTTTCATTTCCATTCACATTTAACTACCTTCTCACCTTTTCAACAGCTAAAGCATTCAAAACTGTGGCGCTGTGTATAACACTCGTTAAAAATTTCTCTTCGTCATTTATTGAAACATAATCATTCAAAATTAGCATTTATGAAAAATCTTCTCATTTAAAAACCATGTAATTATATATAACACTACATTATGTAACTGCATGGCACGTAACTAGATCACTATTTGTAGTAAGTAATCCACTATCAACGCTAACGTTAACTTGGCATGTATTCGAACAGAGTCTACGTTAAAATTACGACAATTAATCGGACTAGTTACTGAAGTTAAGGTATTACCGGCGGCGGTAAGTGCATTAGTGGGCGTACACGTGAACTGACCGTTCCGGGCTCTGCACTTCCTAACTACCTGACTGGATACAAACTTGGATTATAAACTACCCAATTAATTTAACACTAACTGAAGGCAAAACTACTTTTATCGATATGTTCGGGTTTTTACGTTGCACATGTGGACGAGGTCGACCCTGAAAGGGGGTATTTGTTTGTAAGTGGGAGAGCCATATGGTTTTCGGAGAGCCTATTTCAAGTGCACAGCGGAAGTATAAAACAGTCTGAGTTGGCTTAACTTTTTTTAAATAGATAAATCTAGTATAAGTCAATTAATTGCACGGGTATATACTTTGAAGCTTTTTATGAATGTTAATGTTAACCCGTTGAAATTTTGTTTCTTTCCCTTCTTTTGATTTGTTTACTAGGAGAGTATGATTCGACTACTAGCAGCCCTGAAGGCCGAAATTACGTTAAATATGAGGTGTGTGCGTAAATTTTTTCGTTTTATCAAATTTCGACGATTCATTATTATACTAGACTCATTAGCTGTAGGGTGTAAAAAGCCCTTTGGAACGATATTTATAAGAAAAGGTAGTTGATCCCAAAAGTCAGACTAGACTGCGACGCGTACAACTAGGAAGTAGATAAAATTCATTTGAGGTATTGAGGCATGCCTGTCGACATTTATGTGGAATTTACGACAATCGTAGTAACTGAACGTGTGAGTCAGCCCAGTTTTCGACGTTTTCGTAATGGAGGGAGACGAATAAAAGACCAACTCGTTGAAGAACCCCTGACAAGCTTAAAAGCACCGGCTTATGTGGCCTTGGAGAAAAAGGACCGCTTAACTGTATCAGAAATATAGAGTTTTCATGTACATCCCACAATAGAAAGAAGAATCCGATCTCTGGGTTACGTTTTGAAATTCGAGTGATGGGTTCACCATGAAAATTGTCCATGAACAAGGAATCCTTGATTCATAATTTGTAATTAACATAAGAGAGTGGAGGCCCTTATGATAACCTTAAAATAGGTCGAAAGTTTGTCAGATAATGAATTTCTTTTTTCATCCAGACATACGAGATCCAGATTTTTCGTGAGTAAAAAAGCGGCAGTACTTCCACTTTAAACAGGAACATTGAAGACCTCAAGGCTTGTAGCGTTTAACGTCTGAATAGGAATTAATCGGAAGGGTTTATTTACTATTTGATCAATGTGGATAAGAAGTAGGTCCTTTATAAAATATTTAACGTCAAAGGACGGCAAGAAGAATAAAACGCCGCCGTTGACGTCAAGAGCAGGAGGCCCCTTCGTAAGGTACTATTGTTTGTTTGGTGGAATATTCGAGGAATAATTTTTTGGAACTGTTATCACCTTACGGCGGAAGTATACTGTGCGCAGGTAAAGCGTCTTTGGTCAACGTTGAAGGAAAATCGTCCAGCCCTGGTTATTCGCATACAGACGCAACTTCCTGTTTCACCATGACAATGCCAGGCGTCACACAGCTGCACTCTTTCATCCAAGGAGAAGCCAGAAGAGCGACTCACAGGCTCATAAATGGATAAATATCTGCAAAGATAGGCCATATCAACGAACAATGGGAACTGAGGTAGGAGACACAAGCACATGCCACATTAGGCATGTCAACCGATGCCACTACTCCAACATATTCTCCACCAACAAGTACAAGGTACTCATACAGAAAGGAAAGAGTGGGCCAAAGGAACACTTCTGAAGGACAATTCCTACTGGTATACCGACCGCTCAAAAACAGTTAAAACTGGAACTAAATAACTTATATTTCCACTTTACTGCAGGATTGGAAAAACTAACATCAATAAATACCCCAATAGAAGATTTAAATTTAAAACCCCATTATCCAGTACGTAAGTTCTTTCATACACTTCATACTTACGCGGTTCTAATTAATTTTATAACAGCAAACAATTTTAAAATATTCAATGTTTACACAGTACAATTTGAGGAAAACAAACATCTCCCTCGTGTTTGGATTTCACAGAGTGGATTTACAAACATGGCCGTTAAATTAATCCTAGTTCATTAAAACCTGTCTACGTGCATGAAAAAGGTGGGACGGGAAATGAAACTGTAGCCTCCCAGGTACTGTATCCGAAACGGTCCGCTAATCATCAATGTCAGATTTCTGATGTCATCCGCAACTTATTATAATGTCGACCAAAACAATTTTTCATTCAGTTTTGCGTTTCGACCAAATCTGACCAATATCGGCTAGTTTACTGTTATAGATGAATTTCCTCATCAAACAAAACATGTGGGGAAACCAACAAATAAAACTGTATTTGATTTGAAAAGATTTTTGTCCAATATTATCCACAAATATATCTACACAAAGTGGGGACAATGGAGACCCCATTGGTACCCCTTTCATTTCATACTATTTATTATTGAATTTACAATAATTAGGTAGTAGGCGTATATTTAAGAGGTCTGTTATATCATTTTTACAAATTGGTATAATTCTCCGGAAGTTTTTGTTTTCTGGGTTCTGTGTATTCTTCAACAGGGATATTGTGAATAAATTAGTAACATCAAATGACACTAAAACAGTTGTTAGGTATATTTATGTTATTCAATTCTCTTCTCAACTCTAAAGAATTGTTAATACCGAAAGTAGGTTTGAAATTGGTGTGAGTTTTAATTATTTTATCAACAGTAATAGCGAGTTTTTTTTAAAGATTAATTTGATATGATGTTCGTTTTAGTTTTTTAGTATTTGGATGCTCATGATTAGAAGTTAATGAATTACATATGACATTCACCACAATTGTAAATTAGATAGGTGTAAGTAAATCTTCCAACATAATACAGTTACCTCGTCGTTTGGAAAGCGAATTACACGACACAAAATCTTTTAGATTCTGAAAAACTCCTTTCCAACAACAAAGAGACAACTTACATATCAAACTTTCTCTAAATCAGGATTGTAAATCTCTCGAGCGATACGCTGCGGATGTTTTTGCAATTTTGATCTCTCTTGAAGAAAAAAAATTGCTCTTTCAAAACAAAATATCTTCTATTTATTCCTGGAAATAACATAAACGATTAGACCCAATAAACATGGCACACATCGGTTTCCCTTCTCTTTGGCAAACTCGTGTTAATTATTAATTACTGGAACGTATTGGGTGGAGGCTGTTTACTGTCACAACTCCTCCAATTAGCGAACTGTGCGGTTCAAGGAATATCTCAAAGATTTTACTATAGCACGAGGGAAAACGTTGTTAGTGAAAATCATAAGTTAGAGCAAACGTTTAGCCATCTGGGACATAATTGGATAGGGACGCAATCTAGAACGCTCCTTATAGAACTTAAGGGTATGATTATAATTAATAGCTTTTAGTAATTCTGACGTTAATCCAAGATTAGTAAACAAATATTTCAAACAGATAAGCAGTCAATATCAATAGTTTTTTAACCAGAATTTTCAGAAAGACTATGGTTATTATGATTAGGTCTCATGAGATAATTTCTGAGTTATGCCTTCAAAACGGTAAAAAATGAAATATTGTACAGCAAATAATATTTGATTAATTATCGAAAAATTACATAGCTCAGATCTTTCCTCTATTTTCTTTGTCAGGGCTGGAGTCCTACAAGGAAGCATAATTTGTCCTCTCTTATTTACAATATACATTATCGACATATTCAAGAATCACAACACATTTATTGCTACGTTCGCAGACGACAGCCACATCTTTCCTCGCATCTAAGTCCAAAGGAACACCACACGCATTTAAGGACACAGACCATGTTGAAATTCCGAACGAGGCTGACAAACCAAAACATGTCGGTAAACTGCAGTCCAAAATGTTCGGCAACGACTAGGATCATTTGATGAACCTTTAGTTTCCAATCTGATATGAATTTGGTCAGGGGTATAAACTGGGTGAGGCTACACTAACTACCGGCTGAAAATGTTGAAATGCCGAACAACTGGCCAAACCGGGGACGATCTTTCATCTGCCTACTATCACTCGCTTGGTCAATCAGACGAGTTTCGTCATTTCTCCATCATCAGTGGTTTGACTGGGATATATATNATATATATATATATATATCCCCCCCTGGGCCAGGCAATACCTGAATAGGGACGATCGGTGACAACCAAACTACAGTTCATCACACTGCTGACATTACTTCACCGACCCACTCTTTTACCTTTCAAGAAATTATAAAAGACAATAGACTAAATAGGAATAAAATTTATACAGCACTGAAAATGTCGAGAAGCGAAAATGCGTCAGAAAGATTAAAACGGCGAAAAGACAAGATCGGAAACTAACAAACTAAAAGATCTGCACACAATTCACACGGCTTCTCCACTTTTCGATTATCATATTGAACATAAAATATTTGTTCAACAATTTTATCTTATGTCCCGCAAGAATGGGATATAAAACGGAACGAGGTTTCAAGTGTTTTATAGTTACATATAAAGCTATTGATTCCTCATGTTTTATAGAGCTTTAAGTTCAATAAAGCCCGACATAATTTTAAAATCCCACTGAAATGTCCCATGTACTATTTTTTAAATGCTTTTAGATCGTATTCTCTAAAATTGTCCAACCAAATGATAATGTACAATACATACCTACTGTTAGACTTAAGGAGTAGGTCCGTCGGCAATTCTAAGATAATTTGGGCTCTGCAGTCTAAAATTATTATTTATTTAGTGCACATAAAAAAGCACAAATTACGAGGTGAATTTTATACAATAACGTAAATACGCGTGAAATTTTACTAAGAATACACTTGTTTATTGCAAGGGTGTGAGTTGAACCACTTCTTATGAGATAACTTTCAGTACTTAGTTTAAGAACTTAAGTGGAACAAAATTTTCAAACTTTTCCAACTTCGAGCATGGCACACTTAATCTTGCCATCTTATTGTATTATCACAGTTGCCGCATGCCCTGAAGAGACGCCGAGGGGGACGGCGTCGTCATTGAGAAAGGGAGTGAGAGTGCACGTGGCCGAGCTTTTCTTACTTCCTGCAACCCGCACGGTCTTCCGTGGACATTAATCTGGATTTGTGTCGTCTCCCCCTTTTTCCCCTTCTTCCGTGTCTTGGAAAAATTGCAACTTTTATAAAGCACCATCCTATTTTACCCACGATCGTTAGGCCGCACTTTACTCAACTAGCCGAGGCCCGGAGAAATTGGCCCGAAAATGCCCGGGTCTAAAACAAAGAAAAACAACTAAAACACATATAATAGCCGGGAAGCGCAATACATAAAAGAAAGGCGATGGGATATTCTTTCCTCTTCCCCTATAAAAAAACAACAACAACAATCTCTTGCCAATACGAAAAAAAAAACTTAACCTTCCTTTGTTCGTTACAAATATAATTTTCAATGTTCTAAGTCACAACTTCTGTTTTATCAGAAACAATTGATAAAGGAAGCAAATTCTTACTAATGAACATAATCAAATTGAAAGCATCCTAAGGTTTTTCAATAGTTATCAAGATAAAAATATATTTTCGTCGAGCCTTTAAACGTTTGACGTTAGTTACGCCGCTTCATATCACTCGGGGTTGATCCTCGTACGGTATGTTGCCATCTTCAGTAGTACGTCAAAGAGTAAACAGGGTGAGGCATGCCCCAACCCTGAAGTCACGCGAAATGCATAATCGTGTCTAAAAAACTAAAACAGCGAGTTCAGGCAGATCAGGAACGTAAAACAGTACTCCTACAGAACAAACACTCGCACTTATATTTTCTAAATTTATAATAAGCACACGATTGACAAAACAACACTCAGACCAACCAATGAAAACCGCGTAAAAGTGAAAAGTGTCCGGTAGTCCAAACAAGACAACGAAATTAGTAAGACCAGGATTATCGGAAATAATAAAATCATGTAATAAGAAAATTAGAAATACTTGAAAGAAAATATGCCAGTCGGTGGCCGCAACGGTTTAGGCGTTGACACGGCGCTCATCACTGTAAGGTAAAGGTCCCGAGTTCGAACCGGACATACTTACAAATGGACTTTTTTTCAAAAACACCGACACCCTGAGAGTTTATATGACCTCTGCTGTTGCGAACCCTCGTTAAAAAAAATAATCTATCTAGCCGAAGATCGTGGGTTCGAATCCCGCTCGTGCCATTAACTTTTTTTCATCTCAACTAAAAACCTTAATTAATTGTAATGCATTAATTGGTCAAGCGGACTACGAAATTAGTGAATTTAATTAATTAAAATGAAGTACACTTCACTAAAGCTCTCCGTGGCCATTTCATTTGTCGTCGAGAATCCAATCCGATTACACGACATTTGAAAAATGGCAAAAAGGAGGGAAAATTCAAAAGGTGCGGTTGAGTTGGGAAGTTGATGTCCGAGTGGATCGAGGTCACGATAGCTCAAGTGGTAGAGCAGCGGCGTATCTAGCCGAAGATCGTGGGTTCGAATCCCGCTCGTGCCATTAACTTTTTTTCATCTCAACTAAAAACCTTAATTAATTGTAATGTATTAATTGGTCAAGCGGACCACGAAATTAGTGAATTTAATGAATTAACTGAAGTACACTTCACTAAAGCTCTCCGTCGCCATTTCAATTGTCGTCGAGAATCAAAAACGATTACACGACATTTGAAAAATGGCAAAAAGGAGGGAAACACTCATAAGGTGGGGTTGAGATAGGAAGTTGATGTCCGAGTGGATCGAGGTCACGATAGCTCAAGTGGTAGAGCAGCGGCGTATCTAGCCGAAGATCGTGGGTTCGAATCCCGCTCGAGCCATAAATTTTTTTCATCTCAACTAAAAACCTTAATTAATTGTAAAGTACAATCTAGGTTGAGTACTATCGAAGTTTATCACTTGGGAGATCTCAAGGAGAGATTTCACAATTTCCACTTCATTATACCAAGTTTAATGTCGCCCCTTGATTTTTATTTTCATTAAAAATTAATTTTTCTCACCGAACGATTTAACGATTATTAAGGAGAAGCTTACTTATTATATGTTTTAAAGTTTAAAAGAAAGCACTAATGACTAACGGCTATAGAATAATGAAGTATAATCTGAACACCAGTGGTAATTTTTGTGTGTTGTGTTTGAGAACACCCAATTTTTTTTCTAACCTAAGACAGTAAAATAATTCCTGTTATACAAGAGGGTTAACGTCCAACTACCCCCCCCCCTTCCAAACTGAGGAAAGGAAACAACTGTAACTGATGACGCCATCATCATTTAACGCAGTTCAGAATGTCATTTGCACTTATGTGCGAAGGTGTTCTCCCATCGATAGCCACTTTGTTATTTTAAATGGGAACTATTTTTTTTCTCTGAATGGAGATTTGTAACCATTGTAACCAAAGTAATCCTGTGTACAGGGAAATGAAACCAGATGTTATATAAATATGGGTTTTTTTTTTTACTGAATCTGAGGAGACCCAATGGATAAGTTGGTCGTAAAACTCTCTTCTAGTACGAAAAAATTGCTTATACTATAATATTAAATATACATACCATAGAAAAAAAGACGATTGGCAGACTTTTATTATTATATTTATACATTATATACATATAATAGATTTATAACCAAACATAATCTAAGTTATAATGAGTTGTAGATTACGCTAGGTTTAATATTAACTTAGTACAACAAATGTTCAGGCTAATTACAATACTGATGGTAATAAATAGAGCCAGTTTAAATTTAACTTTTTTTTGCGGAATTACGAAGAGCATAGTGTAAAAATGTAAATAATAAGGGAAAAGAGGCAGAAAGACCCACCCCCGGGAAGATTGTTTAATCGGGTATGGCACTGAAAGGAGCGTGTGGTAAATCGCTCGTGAAATTACGCTAATGAACCAAACACAATCAGTTTAATGACTAACCCTAAACAGGACGTCACTCTGCTCTACCTCATTGGTCGGTAAATCCCAATCTCAACACACAAAAAAAAAATGGCAAACAATAAAGAATGGAAATAATGGTTGAAAACGCTGCCCGTATGAATCGTGTGAAATCTACCGGCTGAAAATGTTCGTTCAATTCGTGAACACACATATTAACTGTTAATAGAAGTTTGATCGAATACAATCAGGATCAACTATCGTTCGTCGGTGATGGTCTGTTATCCTGTTGTCGGCAAACATTATAGTTCAGTTGTGTAAGTTTTTTTTCATCTGCTCAACAAGTTATACAACTTAATTAAAGGTGTTAGGAACATATTACTACTTACAATGTTAGTTCGAGTTACTATCGGTGTGGGTGTGGAGAGAGAGTGAGTGAGTGAGTGAGTGAGTGAGAGAGAGGGGGTGAGGGGGAACGTGGAAGTGTGAAACGTAAAAAGTTATGAAGGAAGAAGAAAGGAGAATTAAGAAAAAGGTCAAGAGGAGAGAAAGACTCAAACGTTCTGCATACATCAATATATATTACACAAACGTACGATATATAGTTTTTTGTTCACCGTCACAACCATATGGCCAGCCCTACACTCGGAGGACATCGTCGTTTAACGCGAAATGGCGGGTTTTCGGAGTGGGGAAGTATTTAGAAGGTTTGGCCAGCAGGGTTAGGTCCGTTACGATGGATCAAGGGGTTGGAGTGGAACTTTTGACAACAGGGACAGGTGTTCGTTGGCAAAAGAAATGTTGAGATTGTTGTGAATAATGAGTAAGAAACTTTGGTAATTGGTTTGACGTTTTGTCTGAGGGATTGTGGTGCTCGATATTGGATGGTTAAGTCCAACTCCACAATTCCACTGTAAATGGAGCGTAAGTGGTCGCAGTAATGTATGGTACAGAGTTAAGCGTGTTTCGACGTTCAAAACGATTTCAGTCATACAAATTTTCGTAGTTGACCAAGTCTTGTGTTAAGTCATTATAGTTGTGTTAAGTTAAGTTGTGTTTTTAGGTCATTATAAGTCAATATGCTGTCGCTCCTTGTTGGTGAACAGTGGAGGGCAAGACATCACATATGTTTTTCAATGTACATTTTTCTTCCGCCTTTCCCACTAGTCTTAGATGTTCTTCTCATAGTGTCTAGGTGTTCATTGATTTTGCTTGGTTTGGATTCGGGTTACAAAAAAAACATTGCGGTAACATTACGATTAGGAATGTCAGTGATATAAATAGTATAAAGGATACGGCCAAAAATGCTCCCTTGTGGGACACCGCAGTTTGTATTATTCTAATGTCTGAGAACTATTGGCACACCTCACTTTGAAGCAGCAGACATTTAAATATAATTTATACGTAATAAGGAGTAGGTAGGATGCGTTTAACTTCATAGAGGATACCTGAGTGCCAGACATTACCAAAAAAGAATACATTTTTATATTATAAATAAAGAAAATGATTTTTACATATTTCATTCTAAATATTATATATTTCTCATAAATTCCAAAAGCACACATTGATGCCACATTTTTTAGTTTTACCCTTTGATAAGAGCATTATCAACTTTTTACTAACACAATATTTATTTTTATTTATTCTTCAAATAAGAAAAGATTTGCCAGAGTAAGGGAGTTAACAAAAATATCTTCAATCAAAAATGCTTTAACTGGCCATTCTGGAGCCTTCTTAAAAAACATGTTAAATTAACATGTTAATTAAAAGTATTATATTACTTTCCATTAAATGATATTTTAATTAACAACGTCCGTCATGAGCTATCATACGTTAGGCACAATAAAAGAGCCAGTGTTTTCTTGGATAAATGCGATCAAGCTGATTTTCCGCCTTTTCTTTTTCCATTTTCCCCTGTGTTGTCACAACCATAGAACAAAGGTATATTTCCCTTTTCAGATTCCGTACTCAAAAAAAGCAAACGTGATTCTTTGACTACTAGTCCGGTTTGAATGGAACAATTTTTCTAAAAAAATTTCTTCTAAGGAAAACATTTTCGTAAACATCAACACCCTAAAGACGACAAGGAATAAAATGTATAAGTAGTGCGTAGTTTTTACCGCTACATCATTAATGTTAACTTAAATTAGTAAATTATATAATAATAAATGGAGGTAGTCCAAAGGCTTGCGCGTCTAACTCGGCACGTATATCCCGCGGTCCTGGGTCGATTCCCTTGGGATTTTATGACAGCTCCCCTACCTCAAAAAAAGTCCTATGTTCATGGAACCTTCTCTTCCTAATATGACAAGACATGACATGAAAAGCAAATAAATAAACATGTCAATAAAAATTTAAGCATTATACATAAAATTGTATTTGGTGGAATCAATTGAGTCAAATATATGAAAATTTACGTACGCAAAGAGAAATTCAGTGTAAGAAAACTTGATTTTCTTAATAAATTAATCAAAATAATTTCCGACGTCTAATGGACCCAAACCATTTTAGGGTAAGAAGTTAAATGTCGTCACCCATATGAATATTAGACATAAATTAATTTCTTACAATTATGGTTTGTTTACCCTCAACTTTCAAGCAAAATATAAACCTTATAGAAAACAATATTAAACGTAAGTTCTAAAACGGTATTTTCTTTTAAAGAGTGGAAATAACAGCATGAATTATTCAAGAAGTCAATAACACCTGTCTTTTTTCGGTCAAAAGAAAACGCAGAAGAATACAAAACCAGTAATGGTAACGGTAATGGTTTATCAAGCATAAACGTAAAATGTTCGCAAATACGACACGAGTTGTAAAGGTAAGATGTGAAACTCGATACCAGTACGTTTCTTCCCGGTCCGGCCGATTTAAGAGTTCTTCCGACCTTGTTACTCCTTTGAGTCTACAAACCGGTTTGTACTCCCACAACCTCCTCCCGCTCAGGGCAGATAATAATCAACATCAACAACGCCGGGAAAAGACAGAGGAAAGTGAGAGCGATAACTTCGGTTCGCCTTTACTCCTTCCCGAAACAGGATGTAACGGAAAGTCTCGTCAACGCCGCTTCAAACGCCTTCATGGTCATCCACTTCCGCGAGCCAACTCTCCTTACTGTTTTTTACTACTTCATGGAATGTTCTTATACTTCTCTTTCTGATGTTCATATTATTCAAATATTACATCTGTTAAACGGCCTTTTACATACCTTTCTCATACAATCCAAGTACTACTTCTTACACCCATGATTCACTTCAGAAGATTTCTTGGATGCTTTTTAATATAAACCGAGCCTTTCTGTTTGACTTATGTCTTTGAGTTTATTACTTCCTACTATCAAGATAAAAAAATGAAATTTTTTGAATCGTTGTTTATTAAAGTATTTAAAAATATTGTAAGTAATCGTGTAAAGTAAAGTATTATAAAAATATGTGTATTATTTAAATACATTAAAATATTTCTATTGTTTACCTATCCTTGAGAGAGATTTCCTCCTTCACATGCATTTACTAAGATTGCCCATTTATTACATCACATACAATCAACAGAATTGTAAGAAAGATAAAATTGTGCGATAGACATTAACTCTCGGCAGAAGTTTGCTCGCCATTGGTTATATCTTTTAGACCAATTTTTTTTCTATAAAAACGCTTCTGATGCAATTTTTATTTTGTATAAATTTTTAAAGCTGTTTTCCTGGGTTTTCAGCTAAAAACTAACATATTAATCGTGAAACTAACCAAGTATGAGGCGGGGCGTTTTGACGTCGGAAGGCCTTCATGGAGCTATCAATCACCGTAAGCTACCACCTTTGTTAGCAAAGTGCAGTCCGAACCGCAGCCAGTAGTCTTTGTCGAAAAGATATTTGATTTCATTCAATGTGACGATTTATCATTTTAAACCTTTTTCCCTCGGCAAATTAAAACAAAACAACGTTTTTTAATGCTGATATAAATTAACGATTGTTTAGAGATAGTGAGATGCGGTCAAGTGTGATGTAGGTTTAGTAAAACATTTTCTTTATGGTAATTTTTGGCCAGGCTAATGACAAATTTTCTACGTTCAATTTGGTCATGAACAAACGTTCTGTTATGCAGTGATCGATGATGGCAGACGAATAAGCATACATGTTCAGCGGCCACTTATAAGAATAATAAGATAATTAATAAGAAATTTCTGTATTTTTCAGTAAACCAACAAAAGAAAAAAAGAGACTGTTTCGTGGGTAACAGTCAGTTTTGGCCGATGCGAAAGCAACCTCTGCAGTTTGTGGAGCTGTCCATCACGGCCGACGTAAAACACACTTCTGCACAATCGGTCATTTTTCACCAATGCAATAAGAAACTTCCGTGTAGTTCAGGCGTTCAGGAGGCCAACAAAGCAAAAAAAGGGACTGTGTAAAAAAGGGTAACGGTCACTTTTGGCCAATGAGAAAGCAAACATTGCACACCATATTGTGCATGGCTGACGCATAAACAAATTTATTTAACGGTCAATTTTGACTGATGTAATAACATATTTTTGTGTTGTTCAGTTGGTCAACGAAACTAAAATAGTTTGTCGGGCAATACAGAAACAACTTTATCGTGCCAATGTTTCGATCTTTATTGAGATCATCTACAGAGTCTGGGATTTATAAACATTGCTTACATTATACAAATACATAAAAGATATGTATATGAATTTATACAATGATGTAAACAATATAGAAATTGTAGGTTTAATCAAAGTATTTGTACTCGCCAGTCCTCATCTCACCACCCCTAAATTATAATTGATTAACGGTCACTAAATACTACACATATAAATTAATGATCGAAGTCACGATAGTTCAAGTGGTAGAGAAGGGCGTATTTAGCCGAAGGTCGTGGGTTCGAATCGCGCTCGTGACACTAACTTTTTCATTTCAACCAATACCTCACATAAAGATTAATAAATTGAAAGAAGTTATTTTTTCAATCGGACCACGAAATATAATGGATATAAATTAATTATGAAGTCATTAATTTGCGCTTGAAGTTTGGGATGTCTGATACTGTACTTTGGTTGTCCAATTCGGCCGTTTGGTTTGTCTGTGTTATTTTGGCAAACGTGTGTAGTAGGGTGATTAACTTTAGCAAAAAATTGGCTTACACAAACCCCAAGTTAATTTGAGAAAAACCTGCCGTATGAGAGGGACGGACAGAGTAACCAAAATGCATTGCAGATCTTTTTTAAATAAAGAATTTTAGTATTATAAAATAAATTGCTTAAAATACAAGATTAATAATTATCACCCTACTTCTAAAAGAAGAAACCACAACAAGACAAACAACATACATAATACAATATAGTGTGTTTCTTAGTGACTGGTTGTTTCAAAATTTGTCGATGTCGTGCGGTCAAGAATGAGGTAGTTTAGAAAAACACCTTTTTTTTATTTTTTTGCCGACGTTTCGACTTTTATTCGGGCCACCTTCAGGGTATAAAGTGTGGTGCTATTCTTGTAATAGCAAGTTATAGGTTAGTCACAACACTTTCACACAAGTCAATACTAATAACACTACAAGAATAGCACCACATTTTATGCCCTGAAGATGGCCCGAATAAAGGTGGAAACGTAGGTAAAAAAAAATAAAAAAGGTGTTTTCTAAACTACCTCATTCTTGACCGCTCCTCACAAATTCAACAAATTATACAATATAGGTTGGTCATTATTCTCAACCAAAATACTAATCCAAGTAAAGAATTTTTTTTTTCAAACAAAGAAGTTAATCAAAATTAATTTATTCATAATTATTATCGCCAGTTCGAATAACAAAAGGTGTAGGCTGTAATGGCAAATAACCCGAGGCCGATTTTATCTTTTTTCTTTTCGTAAGGGAACGGCGTTTTATGCGATAAATTGAACAAAAGTGTGGTTTTTAAATATGTGAAAGTTCCTGACATGTTGTAGGTTGCATTTATGGTCATGACCCATATTTTGATTGTCATACTTAACGACGATAAGACTATCGACGATCAAGGATTTATTAAAAGTATTTTGGGAAAAGAAAGCTCTCGGCTATTGGAACTTTGTAATCGAACTTCTGAATCCAGCCCTAGACGTCGTGACCTCCCCTCATCTCGGTTCGACGGCAGAAGATTCTGTTCCCACGCTTCAAACAACTCTCAGTGCCGGACCATCAACAAACAATCCATCCAGCTCGGTTACCACCACCATCCCATCCGCGCCTTTACATAACTCATTCCTATCTTGTAAATTATAGCTATTTGACATTTGGATTTGAGCCAAGTGGTGAAATCGTAAAAGCGCTCAGGTTTTTGGGAAGGAGACTGTGGACGTTTATGTGAATTATGTGACTTTGTTCAAAATCTGGATCTATCCCGGATAATAAAGGAAGACACGGCTGAGCATCCAATAACTTAGGAGAAATACAAACACAATCTATTAAAACACTTGTTTTAAAAGTTAGAAGAAAAAAACAATTAAACTGGTTTTGTACAATCCCATTTAGGAAAAGGACTAATTTACTTCTTCCTGCCGGCTTGATTAGGTTCATTTGCTCTACCGAGGTTAATGAGAAACAAATTACAAAAAGAAAATAATAAAATAAGAAAGTTTCTAGCCTTTGTTTCTATAAAAGAAAAAGTTCTTTTTGCTTGATTAACGCGCCCACTTCCGACAGCGAGATAAGCCAGCAAATTACTTCAAATACAGATCTATACAGGAGAAGTCGTTAAACCCAAATTTTCAAAAGTTCCATTAAGAAATACGTTTCGTTAACTTTTACCAGATTGGAAATTCAAATACTCTCTCGATTCAAAGCTGGCGGGCTCAACGCATTCATTGACACATTGATGTCTAAGCTAAATTCAGATTATCGAAGATAAATAAAAAAGTAAATACTTTCAAAATTGCTGTTGATTACTTTCTTCGAATAATTGTTTCGTCTCAGTGAGCACCTTGTCTGCATCTTCACGCTTGCGTAGCATTCGCCTTACTACTCATAAATAGCTACTTTAAGTGCATGGTGAAATTGTAAATGTTTTCGCATTCTTTTGCGATTGTTGGTATTTGGTTAACATCAAAATATTGAGGCGATGCTACTCCTATTCCATAACTTAACACATACCAGATTCCTTGTGTCCGTGAACGTTCAAATCGGAAGCCATTAGCCTCAGTTCAGATGAGACGAGAAAGATGTGAAGTATCATTTAGTAAAATTAATTTTTTATGATGTGAATAAATGTGATTTAAGATAATAATTAAAAAAACAAAAGGCTTAAAATACTGGAATTATTGATTCCATATTTTTATTGGGGAGGAGTATGTGAAAAGTGATAGATTGTGCATAAGGTTTCCGCTATTTCAAGGTCACCGATATATTGAACATCGACGTTATTTGAAGACTTGCATAACGGATTTTGCCGCTAACTCTGTTTCCTGGGACGTGGTTCGTGGTGGTTCGAGGTTAAAGTCGTATCTTGTAAACTTGTAAGCAGGCACAGTTCATGGATGTTATGGATTTTCTCTTGATTGTTTGACGAAAGCTCGAACGTACAAAGTAAACATTAATTACCGGGCGATTCGGGGCCAGTTCAGTTTAATTGAGGATGAAACGTGTCAAAAACCCTTACGAAAAAAAGCTCTTAGCTTAGCAATTTTAGGAAAAACCGAAATATTACTTAATTAGTTAACCATATAGATACACATTATAACCACATTCTATACCTGGTCTTAGAATTTTAACTTTTAAATGGTATTTAGGCGGTTCACCCAAAGGGTCTGTTTTGCACGTGGCTTTATTGAAGGAAAAGGTTGATGTCTTCCTAGCTAGCTGTCATTCCAGCTTGTTTATAAATAAACAGCTAAATATTTTAATGTTCAGACACTGAATATACATGCACTCTTAAAAGTCGGGATTCATGAAAACTTACTCAAATTGTAAATGTTTACTATAAATTAAACAATTATATTACTACTTTTTTAACATTTTTTTAAATTGGACAATATCTCCAACAAAAAACTACATCCTTTGTTGGCTTTACTGTCACCCGTTAATAAGCACGCTATTATAAGATAAATAACGTAGGGCGCTATTTCATATAGCGTTCGTTAAATCTGTGCATGCGCACATCACTCAATTTGGTGATACCGTTTCGCTAACATTATACAAATCTCTCTAATAACTTCAAAATCTTGAGGATTTTGCAGCTAATATTGACATATGTTCTTAATTGTGACCAGTTGTAAATTATAAGCATGCGGACGTGATTACTGTCTCGACCTACATCGAAAGGAAGTTTTGTGTGGGACGACACCCACGCTCTGCTTTCATATACAACAGAGTTCCTATTGTATAGAAGTAATTTATTATATTATTTAAATAACTTCTGACTCACCTCCAACGCCGGCGTTCGTGATTGTGACCCAGAAGTCGATGGTCTTTTCCGGTCCAAGCTCTTCATAATCCCACTTCTTCTTCACTCGTACCGCACCGTTCGGCTCGACCGTGACCCAAGGATTTTCGTCTCTGATTTTGAACGTTTCTCTTTCGGTTTCCTTTTCGAGTTGAAACACGATTCTGCCCTCGGTCTCACCGTCGGCTTCGGTGAATTCGATCCTCTTGGTGGGTCTCACGGCTCGGGTGACTCGCCGTTTTTCTCTATGCATTATCACATTTTCATCTTCTTCGTCGAATTCTAGGTAGACTTTGGCCGGGAATTTGGAGATCTTCGACGGGGTCCTTAAGTCGTGAGCAAGCACTGTAAGTTCGTATTCCGTGTTTAAGCCTGGGTTGCCGGTGAGAAGAAGCTCTCCCGTCTGAGGTACCATGACTACTAAATTACTGTGTTCCTTAAGTCTATAGGCTACTTTGTCCAAATCCGCATCGACGGCGTGGACATGTCCCAGTTTGGCGAACCTCTGCCAATCCGACCCGTTTTTCTTGGCGAGCGTAAATCTGTACAGCCTTTTGTCGAAAGCCGGAGCGTTGTCGTTTTCGTCAGCGATGTCAACAAAGACGTGAGTATTTGCTCTATCTATCCCTTTGGCATCGCTCGCCTGCACGGTAAGCCTGTACTGGGCTCTATGTTCTCTATCTAAAACCCTCCCGGTCTTCAGGAATGCCCCAGACCTGTTGTGATGGATCGTGAAGGCCCCGTGGTCGTTCCCTCCGACTATACTATACCGGATGGGACCCCCTGTGCCGGTGCCTTCTGCCCAAAACGGACTCATCGTCACTTCGGTTCCGACGGGCGAGTTTTCGAGGACGGAAGCTCCTTCGTAGCTGCTCTTCCTAAACCTGAGCATCTCCGACCTTTTCAGCACGTACATGTGCAAGGTGTGAGAGGAAGTAGTGTTCGGCGTCTCTTCTAGCACGCCCAGATTCACCGGTAGGTCGACTAGCGGATGAAGATCTGCGGTGGTCATAACGAGACCGTCTTCGAGTACGGTAAAATAATCTGACAAAGGTGTATGGGCGAGAGTAAAAGACGTGTGTTCAGGGCTCGGCCTCAACCTCCGCACCGTGTAACCGGGGCGGACATCGTCAGGCAGCACGGTCGTGCTTCGCCTTCCTGACGTGATGGTTGAACACGTCGCGAGCAGCAACCATGCCACCCCCACCAGCTCTAGCATATTCACTGCCCCTCCACCACCCTGAAACAAACAACAAAAACGTTTTACAAAAATGTTTACAATTTTATATTTTATTAGATTAAAACAATCCACTGAGAAAAGACCTAAGAAGGAAAAAATTGAAACCCCCAATTAATGGCCATTGCTTACAGGGTACAAGGGTACGGTAAAAAGGCCTCTAGAATGTTCTTTAATGTTCACTGTCAGACGGAAAGCAGTTACAACTTCAAAAAGAAACAACAAAGGGAACAGAAAGGATCAAGGGATCAAAGCATAGTTCCAACATTTGACTAAATGAAAATTGAATAAATATTAACGAGGAAGAAAAGCTTCGTGGAAAAAGGCTGTTAGAAGAAAAATACAATTAATAAAAACCTTTTTTTCTGAAGTCACTGTCTTTACTGAATAAAAATACCATTAATATCAACGGTATCAATGGAAACCCGGTCGCTCAAGACCTTGTTTGGGTGTGTGTCTGTGTGTTTTTAGCTTCTCCATTATCAACTTTATTGTAAAATGAATTTATTACAAAGAATAAATATAATTTATACATATTTTTTAAATCTTGAGTTGTCTACTACATGATCTGTTGACCCTGGCGCGATTCGGCATTTTGCCACCGGTTGGTCTGTTTTTTTTTTTTTTTTTTTTTTTTTTTTTTTTCCCCCCCCGTTTGTGTCCTTTCTTACACGTGTGTAACTTATTAAAGGACACGATTGACGACAAAACTCGCCGACCAACCGTTGAAGAATACCGGAGAATAAACGTAAAGGTACAAATACTTTTACTAATTGTAAAGCATTCGTGAATTAATTTTATAATTTATTATTATTATTAGTAATTATGATTGTTGTTATTGCTCGTGCTAAATTTTGATTGATCGAAAATTAACATGCACGGCTCCCAGCTAGCATTTTACATACTTGTAATAATAAAAACTTGAAGCACAATTATGTCTATAATAATCTTTCTTAATTGTTATTCAGATATCGTGAGATGCGGTCGGGTGTGATGTAGGTTTCAGAAAAACATTTCCTTTATCGTGCCAACGTTTCGATCTTTATTGAGATCATCTTCAGAGCCTGGGATTTACAAACATTGTTTACATATAACAAGTACATTTAGGATGTGGAAAAGTGAATTTATACAATGCAAAATATATTTTATATTCAAACAAAGTATTTCTACTCAAAGTTTTGTCTTCTGTGTAATTGTGCCATCCTTGCGTGTTGTGTTGAGAGTGCCAGTGAGATTTTGCTGTTTTATGTTTATATATGTTTGGTTTTGAAGGGTTGGGGAAGTCGGTATATAAAAGACATACTTTCTGAAACCTACATCACACCCGACCGCATCTCACGATATCTGAATAACTATCGATTAACGGTCACTAATCTCTACACATCTTTCTTAATATTAATCAGTTGTATATTCTAACAATATTTAAGTTGATTTTTTTAACGTAATTTGTTGCACTTAATTAATCACACTGTTTTCAATAAAATATATAAATTCAAATATATATGTTTGTATGGTACAGGAATGAAATACTGCCAAGCGATCGAGTGCACCCTTGCATTCTAAATAAGCTTTGAATATCCTTTCCTATTCTTTATTTTATTTTTGCTTCCTTATAAAACTTTATAGCTTGTAGAAAACGGCAGTATACAATCATGATAATACATAAAAAGGTTAAAAAGATTCAGGTATTTTATGCAGTTTTTTTTAAGTTGTGGCTGGATTGAAAGCCCGAATGAGTAAAGGACTTTTATGAGAATGTTTGATGAGTCAACGCTGTGTTCAAGTGTCCATGTTTATGTACGAATGGCCTGCGGACAGCTGTAAGGGCTATACCACATAGCGAGTGCAGCTGTTCATTCACAGCTAGTTACGAAACCTTTGTGCTTGACGCATTCAAGTCACCCGATCCTGATTTATGAAATTTTAATTGACCTGGAATGTTTATCTCGATAAAATCTTAACGAATAATAAGTTCGAAAACTTGTTAAGCTGATTAATTATGCTAAAAGTCAATACATCAATAGTTTCTATTATTTTTAATATTCAAGCATGAGACCAATATTTTTATTTAAGTATGTCATTGCTTTTATCTGCAAAGGGAAGAGGATACAATAAAAGTTCAAAATGTCTTTCACGCAGTATTAACTTTTTACGAACCACACCGGTTTATGTCAAAGAGTTTTATGCCTTCATTTGGTCTAGTAATAAAAAGTGTTTATTCATTCCGTTGAAATTTGCGCTAAAATAAAAGAAAGACCTTTTGTGTTGAAAACAAGGTGGAATAAAGAAATAAAAGCGATGTCCTTCCATCCCAATGAATTTTAGTTCTCCTTCATTATTAATCAGACGCAAAAAAATACACATCAATCATTAATACAACAATCAAAAATACAAACAATGAAAAAATTTGTAACCTTTCCACTCGACCTTAAAATTCATTCATGTTTAATCTAATTGCAAACGGTGAACAAATCACCGTATGATTATGGTCGATCATGATTATAACGCGGTGAGGTTTATTCGCTAAATAGTATGGAAGTATTCATCGAAACATAACCCTCTTCCGTTGAGATTTCCGGCCGATTCAGGTGCCAACTTCCTCTTCAATCCATTTATTCAATGGAATACCGTAGCTCTTGTCACATAGTACGTCCTAGGAAAAAAAATCTTTAATGGATTTACACGCAAGCAAGACAGGACCAGACAACTTGCAGACCTTAACAAACTATCTCAAAGTGGTAGTAATGAACAGACATAATGTATATTTCATTGTTGAAAATATTATCCTTTCTTAAAGAAAATCCTTATTTTTGGTATGTAATTAAAGTAAGCTGGAGTAAGTTCTTAAGGAAATAATGGGGCATAGGTAGTCTTAGTATATACAGGGTATTCGCCTACCCGCGTTACAAACTTTGACAGTAGATTCTATATTCAAAAAAATGGAACCAAAAAGTTCTAATTAACTATGGTCCGAATCTCAACAGTTTCGAAGTTATTCCACTTTTTCTGATTTGTTAAGATTTCACGACCTTGCTTCAAATAAACAATGGTAACTCCAAAACTAAAAGATTTTGGACAAATACGTTGATACCATTGAAAATTAAGTTAAATTTCCAATAAGATGAGATCAATACTAAACTTGTAAAGTTCGAGAAATAAGCGTTTTGGTAGCCAGAACTTAGAAAAATAATATTTTTTTCAAAGTTTAAAAACTTACTTAGGTGATTCTAAACTACTAAAGGAAAAAACGATGGCTGACGAGTCCGTGGTGGACATTTAAAAAACTTAAGGTAATTTTTTATAATTATTAATCTTTCCACCTTACTAACCCGTCAGCCACGGTTATTCCTTTCCTCCATCAATTTTTCATCTTTGAAAAAAGAAATTATACTAAAAAGGATATTAAATGGAGTACGTTTGATGAAATTTGCAGGTCTCTAGGTTTGGAAATAGTAGTTTAGAGTCACCTAAGTAAATTTTAAACTTTGAAAAAAAAAATTTCAAAGTTCTGGCTTCTAACACGCTTATTTCACGTTTACAAGTTTAGTATTGATCACGTCTTATTGGAAATTTAACGTAATTTTCAATGATATCAACGGATTTGTCCAAAACCTTTTAGTTTTGGAGTTATTATTGTTTATTTGAAGCAAGGTCGTGAAATCTTAAAAAATAGGATAACTCCGAAACTGTTGAGATTCGGATCATAGTTAATTAGGACTTTTAGGTACCATTTTGAATGTAGAATCTACTGGCAATGTTCGTAACATGAGTAGCAGAATATCCTATAATTCCTATGGACAACGTTTATTATAAACAAGAAACTGTAATATAAAGTGCAGTTTTTAGATGATTAAATATCCATATTTATCAACTGAAACATAATTTATTTTGTAAGTTGAATTGTATAATATTAAAAGTGTATTTTTTCTTGTTAGTTAGATATACAATTGACGGTTTTCGTTTTTCCAGGCTAGTACCGTGGAAAAAATTGTCACAAAGCCGATATAAAAAGGTGATTTTGGAAAAGGAAATTGCACTTTTCCTAGCTGGAAACCCCTTCAATGTCTCTGACCCCGGTGCTGAGAGGTTCACAGGCCCGCCCAGGTCGGCGAGCACTTTCATGCATACGGGAAAAGGTTTTGTCGAATATTTTCCCGTTGGACTGTGTTTTCCTTCGACAAATGCGAATAAGAGACAGCTCTCTGATTTTCCGCCTTTTCTTTTTCCATTTTCCCCTGTTGTCACTGATCAAAAATTACAACTGTGTGTTAACCTTTTCCCACTCCGTACGAACAAGCAAATCAAAATTCGATATAACTTTTCGACTGCCCCGTCTGGTCAGTCATCTCCATTTGAACGGAATTAATTTTTCTGATATGATTTCTTCTTCTAAGAAACGCTTGTCAAAAATAAGCAAACACCATAAATACACAGGGTATAAGACATGTTGGTATTATCAGGCAAAAGTTATTCTCTCACAATAAACAAGTAGAGCGTAAATTTGTTTAAAGATAAACCATAAATGTTCATTTAAATTAATAAATTATGAATGAAATAATTAAGGGACCGAAGAAGCCGAGTGGTTATCGAGTCAGGCTCACGGCTCTTACACCCTTCAGAATTCAGTCTTGGGTTCGATTCCCACCAAAAAATTAACCATCCACGATACTCCGGCTGATAAGAAGAACATAAGGCAAAGAAAATGAAATATTTAATGCTCTAGGTTTGTATTAGGTCTCAGATATAACCGATTATAATTTCAATTTAAATCGATTATAATTTCACATCAATTAATTTATTATTATTTAAACGTAATTGTGAGACAAATCCGTATTCTGAAAAAAAAAATCTGTGTTCTGATACAAAAAAGAGAAGATAAAAGCCAATGGTGAAATAAATCGCCCCAGATTTATTATTCTTTCCGGTTTTATCATTTCAACAATTGTTTCCCCTTCTCGAATCTATCGTACATATTTTACCAGTGTCAAAAAAGCACGCGATTCATATATTACCACTATCCGTCATCACGAATTTCTCCCATCATCTCGTGATTCCGAGCCCAATTTCGTCAAACCGCTTATGAAGCCGAAGTCGTTGTAGTACAAACCGTATTTTGTGTTCAATTTACTGGTAGCGATTACAGTTTACTTTCTATCTTAGCAGAGGAATGTTTTATTAATTCAATGCATTCCAGAGTTGAACATCGTGACAATGTAGGCAAATGATAAATTATACCTTTTTATGTTTTTCCTATTCAACTTTAAAGGTCTTAATCGATTTAAAAAAATAGCAATTAACAATAATTAACTAATATACATACTTTTAAACAAAAACATTCATAGCTGGCATTCTAGTCCATCTTTGAGCTCTGAAATGAAATCAACAGGAAATCAATTTGTAACAGGGTGGATGAATTCTTGAATGTGAACCTGACTTTTTCAAACAGGATGAGATCAAAGGACACCGAACATCAGGTAGTCGGTGCCACCTGACGGACCACTATCAACAATGGAATGGATGCGTGAATGCGGGGGCTGAATCTCTTACTAACTGATAATAGATTACCTCTGCCTAATGAAACCGAACGCAACCTCGCATCGTACCTAATAACCGTTTTACCAATAATGGACACTTAAGGGCAAAAAGTTAATTTGAATATTAATCCAATCACGTTCGTTGTTATGAACGAATTTCTCAGGGTTCGTGTTGAGATTAGGAATTGGGGAAAGTTAAGTTTAAAAAACATCAAATCTTTATCAACAACTTCCTTAGGGGGAAAGGCTTTACTTTTATCCCAGATGTGACACTAAGCCTTTTTTTCTTTCGTCTTTGTAAAAAAGATGATCTGTTAATTTGTTTTCTAAAGAATAAAAGGAATACAGTCTTTAGATAACACAATTTCTTAAAAGACTTTTTTTCTAATTACTGATTATTGGAGAGTTTGTTTATGTGGAGAAACGCCAATTTTATATTTATTCAACTCCTTCTTTGTACCAAAATTTTCTATGTCAAGATGAGAATATTTTGCGAAATAATGATCATTACACTGGGTTTAAAACTCAATACCCAGTTTAGTATGACTAAAACATCTAATTATTTTATTAAATTCTATTTTGATTTATTCATTGCACACGGTAAGGAATCGTTGAGATTAATTTTTCAGAACAGGAAAAACCTAAGAAGGAACTCTAAATCTAACAATGACACAACACTAACCTTAAAATAAAAAGAACTTTTTAAGCAATCCATATACGTTTACTGATCATAATTGACCATATTAATTATTCATTTAATCTAAAATCTTGGTTGAAATGAAAAGAATAATTAATTGAAATTTTTAAGCAATCTACTCCCATTTATCCGATCAAGTATGTCACATCTAATAAAATCATTATTTGCAAAATAATTTTACTAGTTTATTATGATTTAAAATATCTGTGGATTGTTATTTATTAAATTCACTAATTTCGTGGTCCGCTTGACCAATTAATATATTACAATTAATTAAGGTTTTTAGTTGAGATAAAAAAGTAAATCCCGCTCGTGCTATTTACTTTTTTATCTCAACTGGAAACCTTAATTAATTGTTATTTATGTATGTCGATTCTAGATAGTTGTGGTCGACAGTAAAAATTGTCTAATTGTCTAAAACTGTCTCACTTAATTTTAATTATCCTGGCCGCTGTTTCTGAGTAAGATGCTGCAAGAAGAAGTCAGATATTCGGTCAGTATGAGCCGGCGTCCTACAAGGGAGTATATTATGTGTCATTTTATGTGCCATTTATACTGCAATCTAAAAAATTAACGTCTATTCAGATGATCGTAATTTTTTCTTTTAACCGGAAGCCCTTGAAGTTATATAAAACTAATAAATGACAAGATTATGACGATGATGGATACGGTAACTAAGATGTGGGGTTTTATGTTCCACGAGCACAGCAGCGTTCTGGCTTATTGTACTTTTCTTGTTAGTGGAATCGGCTCGAGCCCTCTCTTAAGAAGTACTACGTAATGAATTGAAAAACTAAACTTGTCTGATCAAAGGAATAAACTGAAAAATGTGGCATTTATTTGTGCTCTTGAACTTTAGTAAATGTATAATATTTGGTCTGAAATATGTAAAGGGATTTTCTAATTTTATAGTTGTAGTATCACAAATGTATTTTATAGTAATGTACACTTTTTTGATAGGGTCTGGGAACCACGCATCTTATATAAAACCTAAACAATTCCTACCCACTCTTCATTACCTTATCCTGGAATTATATTTCACTGACTGTTTTTTCAGGGAGACGTGTGAAAACGAATGCTCAGGCATTAGGACAGTACAAGCCGGCCGCGGTGTTCTACAAGGGAGCATTTTGGTCTTATCCTTTATACCACTTATTCTTATTATACTGCAATTTTTTCCTCCTAACTCGAATTCTAATCAAGCAACTTTCAACAACAAAGAACATCCTGAGTTTATCAAAGACAAAGGAGCAAAATGTAGAAGACAAGACTGAATGAGGAATTTACTGTACATTTTCATTGAAAAAAATCTTTCCTACCCTCCAGTATATGAGCAAGATACTACCGACTTCCATTCAACACATATACCAAGACAGCAGACCGATTTAGAATCCCTACCCAAGAAAGAGACAACAAGAAAACAGAACAATTATGAAGACTTTTAGAGTGAGGTGTGACAACGAGTACTCAAACATTAAGCCAATACAAGCTGAGGCGCCTCACACTTTACTAATTATTACTACCTATGCTTTTGGTTGCAATTTTGTGTTTTCGTCCGAATCCTATCCAAGAATATCTAGAGCACATCACAGAATAGTGCAAAAAGTGAAGTGTCGACCGAATTAGCAAAATTTAAGACACAAGACTTTAAAAATCACTTTAAAGGAACCGTGAACAACTACGAAGACTTTTAGGGCCGAAATGTCTTTCAAACACTTCAGAATTAGGGAGAGGAAATGTGGGGTCGGCCAAGACATCCAGTACTTATGTTAATTATTGATTCCGTATTAAAATCTGAATAAGGATTTTGTTGATTTCTGATCGACCAAGTGATATAAACTTTTGTTAGGTTTTATCTATCGGGTTGTCCGGAAAATAATGCAGGATTTTGGTATTAAACAAAAAAAAAGAAACTAGTTACTTTAAAGCAATGTTCTTTAATCAAAATAATTTCCCANGTAAACGTAAACAGAATATTTTATATAGATTTTTTTTAATGAAAACTTAAAATCCTGCATTATTTTCCGGACAACCCAATACATATGAAAGGCAGAAAACACAGAGAAAATAAACATGGGAAGACGTTTAAAAAAAGGACCTCGTTAAGATTAAATTGTCGCTTATCTACTAAATGTCATTTCTGATCATTTTTTTATAGTTTTATATCCTAGTTTGGAACGATGATAGAAAAATGTGATGGTAGAAGATGGAATTTTTTTTTATATGCATGTATATTTCTGAAACGTAGGACGTACACTGTAACGACTGCAAAATTGTATAATCGAGTTTGATCGTTTCCATCAACACAATTGAAAATTGATAGTGTGGATCGGGAGACAGGTAACGTCGTCAGTTGTATACCCCGATCCTGCGAGGTCATGTGAATAAAAAAAGCCCTGATGAACCCCAGCAGCTCGAGCAGAGAGGGCGTGGTACGAATCGGAATAATCCAGCCGTTATTACCGGCCGAATAATGCCATCAGGAAGGAATTCCGAGACCCGCTTATGAAAACTTTATTTTCACCGTCTCTCATACGTTTTGAACGTTCCGTTACAACATTCTGTTTAGAACATATTGTTTTATTTATACAATATATTCATTTATAGTACAATATCAAAAGGACCTATGGGGAGAATGTAATATAAAAGGCCTGATTGAATATAGTCAAAGGTAACAGGTGCGTGAGACCAATCAGAAACAACGGACTTTGGTTACATGGAAATTAAAATATTTATTAAATTAAAAACTATAAACTTTTGTCAAAAACATGTAGTAATATTGTGGGACACGACAGCCGGTCACTACCGCCGGAACCTCCATGAAGAAATAAAATATTAACAAATGAATAAAAAAATTTTAGGAAAGACTAGCTGGGCAGACATAAAAATTCAAATCTAGACATTAAAGACATTTTCGGGAGGACTTAGGATTTATTATGTTCAAGTATGTGTCGGACATCGCATTAACATCAACAGTTCATATCACAAAATACTAGCATAAAATTCTATGATTTTTCCAAAGTCATCAAACAAGGGTTTTCTTCATAAACAGTTGAGCGTTTAACTACACAGCATTTGCGCGCAAATAATTCAATGCTAATTTATGAACTGAGCAGTTTCATTTCTAAAGTAAGAAAAATATAATTCATTTTTTTTATTAATTTTAATTTAATTTCATGGTAAAAATATTTTAAATATAGAAAGGTTTTTTCTAAACTAAACACCATTTAATTTTTATGCCATATATTTTAATTGCTACTACTACATTTCGGGCCGCGTCCCTGGTCTAATACTAATACAAATATATGGCATAAAAATAAATGGCGTGTTTAGTTTAAAAAAAAATCAACTTTCTAGATTAAATATATATATTGTGATTGATCAATAATTAACAATCAAGTCGCTTTTGCCGTTTTTTATCTTTTTTTAATTGAAGGGGAAAATTATGTATGAATTTTATTTATTTGTGCATTAATAAGTTTCATGTTTAATGCGTTATGTGATAATTTACTAACTAATATATTTATAAAAGGAAAAAGGAAACTAATGACAATGAGCCTTTCTTTCTTTACGAGCTTAGTACTAAACATTTTCAAATATTTTGAACTAAAATGAGCAGTGAATTTGATTTTTCGGCGAAATCTTATACGACAAGACAGTACTTTTAATTTTTTTTCTTGCAGCGTTTTTTGCTTTTGTTTTGATAACAAGCCCCCAAGCATAACGTAACAAGCATAAGGACTTGGTACAACAACTTAGATTCTGCCTCACAAGTAACATGACACTTACGATTTTTGGGGCCATTACAAATACTTGGTTAAGTAGACAAAGGAAACAGAATGTGGGAAGAGATGATAGGTCCTTTTTTCTAAACTCACTTCTCAAAACTATAAAGACAAAAAAAAATACAAAGGCAATATTTATGTCAGAAACATCCGTCCTGAAAGAACGATTCTACAAAATCTGTATAAACAAAACTATAAACCAATCACCTCCACAAAAGGTTTTGGAAATAGATATTTTTATACATATTTCTAAATATTTCATGAGGAATGTAAAGAAGAAGATCGTGGGTTCGAATCCCGCTCGTGCCATTGACTTTTTTTTCTCAACTAAAAACCTTAATTAATTGTAATATATTAATTGGTCAAGCGGACCACGAAATTAGTAAATTTAAAGTTTTTAATACTTATATTTTGTAACCGATGAACTATTTCTTCTCTCCTTCCTTTCTCCGTTATCACTGCTCATTTAAAGCATTAAAGCGTTATAAACTTAATATTTTGATTAGTAACTTTGTACTAAGCATTTTTAAGTATTTTGAATTAAAATTAAGTAAAATTGGTGTTTTGGTCAAATCACAATGGAAGAATTTCAACTGTACTTCATATATATATATATATATATATATATATATATATGCGTACAGACCACTGGAATGGAGAAATTTCGAACCCCGTATGTCGGGTCAAACCAGCGAGAAAAAACAGACAGACCATGATGCTCAGACGCGATCAAACAACAATTTTTATTTAAAATTTTCATATTTACAAAGGTGATAAGAATATGTTTTATTATTAAATATATCGATTAAAATGTTTTCCAATAAAAGTTATAACATGGTCCGCTTATTCGTTATTATTTCGATGATTAAATTTTGCCCTAATTAACATTATCATATTTTAAAAATACTAAGATCATTAATTGTTAAGCGTTTCGCGTTTCTCACATAAAAGTCTAGAAGTCTCCCAGGAATTTTATAGGCAGTACTATTCTATTATTATGAATTATATTCTTTGTCTAATGTGAAAATCACAAGGCCATATTTTTTTAATATGTATTGTAATATTTACATTCCCTCAATAAATTATAAAAGTTAAAAATGCATTTAGTTCAACGTTTCTTGCCCTATTTCAAAAATACGTATCTATTAGAATGATGAACAACCCGTATTTAACCTTTTTTATACCAGTTGGAGAATAAATAATTCAACGCGATAATATCATAACTTTTTTTCAAGTTCTTTCATATGTAACACTGACGGGTCTGCAGCATTAATCTTATAAGTAAACATCATTATCCTAGAGGCACGCAACAAACCATCGATCCTGCACTAAATCTCCCTGAACCCTCTATGTATATATCACCTTAAAGGATATTAATTTAAGCCCTCATTCAACATCATAGAATGATTTAACTTTTTTTGTCCCATAAATATTGAATAATTGTAATAAATTGAGTGAAGAAAGTCGCATAGATTTCCTACTAAAAAGGTCGAGTGGACTTTAACAATATTATTAAAGAAAATGGCAAACAATATAAATTTAAAGATTATATTACGATTTGTCAAGATAATAGTAAAGAATTTGTAATTAAATGTGTTGCAAAACATTTTCATTTGAAGATTTCATTATTTCATCATTACACTATAACAACAGATTAAGTGTACAATATTAATTTTTTTTACAAAACCATATTTTTCAAATGTTGATATATTATGAATTAGAGTGTTATAATATTTTAAATTATAATTTAGAGTATTGCCCTAAAAGAACAACAATCTTATAGAAATTTAGGACCTTTTGGAAATATCAGCATTTAGATTTTTTCCAGCTTATTTATCATACAGATTTGTTCAACATTCCTCATTATGAGCACTTGAAACAGTGCAGTTATGAAAAGACATTGCAGCACAAAGTCTGTTTATCGGTTTCACTTTCAGAAACATCATAGTCGGATGTAACGATGGAAAAGCGAAACCGAATATATGCCAATTTAAACGTCCCAGAATCGTTATGGGGTCAAACTGTGGTTTCCGCCTTCCATAAATTGGCCAATTAAGCTCTAGAAGCCCGAGGCAGGAATTGTATATAATACAATTTGACCTGTATCTGTTGATTGTAGAGAGATTTTTGCAATAACATTTGTTTTGAACATTTTTTGCGAAACAATCTAATCTGTTTAAATTGTTTGCTCTTAGGAACAATGCAACCAATTAAGTCGAAATTTTAAACGAATGGTAAGATTTGTGTTCTTCCTAGATACATTATAAACATATTAATAATTTAAAAAATTTCAGAACTATTTGGTAATTATCTTATACATTTTTTTCGAATGGACGCAATGCAGGAGCTCCACAAGGTGGCGCCCTGAGCCCGTCGTTATTCCGCTTTTTATTCTGACACAAATTACAACTTCTGCATTGTTGTTCTTTTTATCTTTTGCGTATGTTTAGTGCAGATATTTTGTCCAATTTTTCTGCTTTGGTTGTTCGTAATGTATATTGCCTCTTTTTTTTATGTGTTTTGTATTTTTTTTTCTTTTTGAATTGTTTTATTTATCCAGAACAAAAAGTTGAATTACTATATTAAATCCATTCCCCCTTTTCACACCGTCAACACTTTTTTCCAATTTAGCATAAAATGTCTGCATTTTGGTTGTATGTAATTAAAGAAAACTTATTAAACGAGAAGGTAGGAAATTTGTCAAGCTTTACCGAGAATTTTTCTAATGATATTCAGATTTGTTTTATTATTTTTACAAATTTTAAAATTAACAGTTTCGAAAGATTTAGTGTTTGTTTTTTTACCAAAAATTAAATTGGAAGTTCTAAAAGGGTGTTTTTTTTAAAGGAAATTTAACTCTCTTTTCGATACTTTTGTTTTGAATTTCACCAAAAATATTAATACTTCAAGAGCTACGATTTATGAGGAAAACACTAAATAGTTGAAAAAAACAAAATGTTGACTATCTCCAAAAGGGTTGAGAATCGGACCATGGTTCATATAACTTTTTTGTTGTATTTTAGGTGTAGAAGCACCTGACGAAATTTGTCGCATACGGGATACTGGCCTAAAAGTAAGAGACCGTTGTCAATCTCAGAAGGCCTATCCTGGTGAGGATGACATCCTCCGAGGGCCGTCTATCGACAGTGCTCTTGAGAGCTTCTCTACCAATCCAGCCCATACAGCCATGTTGCATTTTTAGCGTCAGAGGGATCGCCGTGGTTAAATCCGGACGTAGGGACTCCCGGCCTACTCCGCTTCCTCTCTCTTAGTTACTCTCCAAACCTATATGGCCGGGTACCCAACAACAACCACCGTTACTAAGATCTATTATAAACGCGCCATTTTATGTTTCCAGTAGCACTATACACAATTAAAGAAATCATTTTATTAAAGACCTAGTTATAAACAATTACAACAAAATTTTCAATCATACTTCGATGTACATATCCTGGAACTTTCCTAACTGTTTTTCCGAATAATATTCCTAGTACACTCAAAAGCCAAAGGTCCCGCGACCTCCTGTCAAAGAGCGAATAAAAGTTTAAAAGTAAATTTAAAGTAAAAAAAAAATTAATAATCAAGTTAAAACGAGTGCTATCAATAGACAGTTTCCCGACTCGATTATGTTTAGTGGTATTTATGTTCTTTGTCATTAACATTAATAGTTGCGCTAAGCTTAAGAATAAAATATGGAAGCAAAGATTTTCATGAAGCATAATTTCAAATTTTCACTTCCTTTACTAATTTGAAGTTTTAAATAATTATTCGCCCATTTGCATAACTGCTAATAATCTATTTCAAAATACAATTAAATAAATTAAGTAGAAAGACAAAGAGAAAGAAAGTATATTTGTCTACAATCGACATCATTCACGTCAAAGATAATATTAACGTAAGTTTTCTCTCTCTCTTTTATAATTATTTTTGTACATTCTGTCTCTTGTTGATTGCAATTATTCTTATATATTTCTTCCTTTTTTTAATAACGCTCTGGCCGTTTAACATCTGATTATTATATTTTGTTTTCTTATTTTACCACTGTTTTTAGTGAGACTTCTTCTGATCTTCTGAAAGAAGGAACAACTATTTTTTTCAGTTGTAAAAAATCAATCCTAACCATCCCTAAAAAATCAATTTGAATCCTGTATTAATTTGACATCGGTTAATTCACAATAAAAACAAACAAAAAATCTTCCTTTGGCGGTCTCTGCTCAGTCACCTCGTCTATTGTCCATTACGACCTTTGGCGTCTCTTTGTAATCCGCGCTTCAGTCGGCCTCGTGAAAAATATATCGTACAAAAGAAGTTATAAACAGAAAACACGAAAGTACGTAAATACAAGTAACAAAGTTAAGCCGACGCTTGCGACGATTAAAAAAAATAATAATAAAACAGTTACGCGAGGCAGAATTTTTTTCTCCTCAACATAGTTTGTTTACTTAATCGTATCTGATTTCTACCCTTGGTTATATGTCGGAAAGAAAAAAAAACTGATATGTTGAGCGGGTTTACTGGAGCCAGATGTTTTCCTAGTTAAAATAAAGACGTACCTCGGAATGTAAACTCATCAGAAAATCGATTAAGAAATTTCGAAGCTTAAAATCAATGATAATCAAAATTCATTTGATAGTTTATAAAAAAAATTTAAAAAACTTTAAACACTGTTATCAGTCAACAATTCAAATATTGTTCAAATCTTAAGTGCAATTTGAAAGCTTTTCTTAGTCTGATTTTAACTATGTTTATTTTCACGTCTAATATGTTGTTTAAAAGCTCGTTTAACGCATTAGGCTTCGGTTGTACTGGGCTTATTGTATTGTATTACACACTTTTTACTGTAACAATTGATCCGCCGGACCACGTAGGCCGACTTGGTAAATTGACCAAAAAGGCGGATCGTTTCATTTCAACGAGAGCCTTCGGTTGCTCGGTAATTTCACATCGAAATTTAGAAACGTCAGCAATAGAGTATTTACTAAATTGCTTCTACATTTTATTAAACATCGATTGCCGAAGGTGATCATAACGATTCTTCCTCGGTAAGCGGAAATCTAGGATTTTTCACATTCGATGAACTGTCGAAATCAAAACTTACTTAATTGCAATTAGTAAATTGTATAGACTTTCTATACAGACCTTATAATAAAAAGGGTTATTACAAAATTTGGGGTTTATTGATTACTAGTCACTAATATATTACATGGCGTTAAATCGTCCATTGATAAGATGATAAGTGTTGACCATATTCTGCTTCCGCTTACTTTCTCTATGTTTTCTTACAGTTAATAATGTCTATGAAACATTGATAAGTCCGCATTTATAGTAACGGTTTTGGTTTAATTGATAATTCTAACAAATTGGATTTTATTTCCTCTCGCTTCGATATTACGGTCTCTGGGCTGGTGCGTTCAATACGGATAGGGGGAAATGTTCACCGAAGATGGTCCTTTTTCTTAATAAAACACTCATTGCTATTATAAAAGTGAACAAGAAAAGTCTTCATTATTATCCAATGGAAACTACCAATGGTTGTATAACGTTGAAATATGTAAAAAGATTGTGCTACAGTGTTATCAAAAGCTTATTATGGTCAATCCTAAATGACAAAATGAATGTAAATTTTTAAAGCCTACTCGTGATACAATAGTTAGTTGCATCGCATCAATTGCAAAGTTTTCCTCGTTAAACGAAGTTCTAACGCTAAAATGTTTGACCCCTGGGACTACACCCACTGGATTTTCCATTAAGTCCCATGACAATCTGCGTTTTGTGCCATGTAGGATGCTGACAATAATTTATAAAATTAAAGAGAGAATTGTGTCAGACTGTTTAATTTTTTGGTGAATGATTGTAAATATAGTATTTAAAATATTATAAATTTTTTATGGTAAGAGATGTCAGCAGGTAAACAGCATTTCGAATGCATGTTCCATGTTGTGCGGGCAATTTGAAAACTGCAACAAAATTTGTTAGGAATGATTATAAATATGGTATTTAAGAAATTATACATTTTTTGGGGAAGAGATGTCAGCAGGTGAACAGCAATTTCGACTGCATGTTCCATGTAGGGCGGTTAGTTTGAAAACTGCTACAATTATTGTTACCCTTAGGGTGTAAAATGAGAGGGTGGCTGTTAATGCAAATGAGTCAAATCAACTTTGACATAACAAGTCAGATAACGAAACTCATTGAATGGAAAGATAGCATATGAGGGCGCTAAAATTGTCTTTTTTCTCACAAAATTTAGATGTCATCTATAAAATCGCATTTTCCAGCGGGTGGTGCGGGGGCGGTGGGAGTGAGGCCCCATTGAGAGACAGGAGGGCATGAGGCGTCACCCCCGACGGAAAAGGGCCCCCAAGTAACGAGTACGCACGATCCGGGAGTAAAATCAATAAAGTCTCGGCCCCCACACACAGGGGGGAGCACGCGAGAGCAAGGGCACCGGCCTTCACCGTCTTAGGCCAAAATACCCCATCGCCGGCCAAGTCGAAAAAAAAATCCACACCCCAAAGGGATTCTTGTCTTTTTGACAGGGGCCGGGAGAAAATATCCACCGAAGAAGAAAACGGGAAGTAAAAAAAAAAAGAAAAATCCCTTACGGTCTTATGTCACTTGGGAATCCGTGTGGTCCTCCTGTCCTGTCCGAATGAGAGCACATGCACAGAACGTCAAAAACAAGACACTGTACGCCGGTCCGAGACGCCGCGCACAGAGTCAACTGGAGCAGCTGAAAGCCCGAGGCGCGCAAACACCAAAAGCAGTCACTAGTGAACTGAGTCGTCTGCCGACAGAATTCCTCGGCGGTTCGCGGCAACGGAGCGAGACGAGGCCGGCCGAATTCGACCGATCCGCCTCCCGACTCCCTCTTTCAAAACACGATCCACCATCCCCACATCAACTGGCTCCCTTTGAAAATAAACCGACCGAATATCTGTTTCTACCGATTCTCTTTTTTTCTATTGGGTTTTGGTTAATCGAATTTTTAACAAATGGTCGAGACATCAAAGAAAAAGAAAATTTTATATTAAAGCACAATGACGCACATGGATCAACCCCCAGCATTGTGGTCCGCCTTTTTTGCTGTATTCGTTTTGGTGTTTCATTTTTCAAATGCCGAAGAAGCACAGTTTCTGTATTTCAAATTTATTTTCCTGTTCCAAAATGCAGATAGACCAGTCAAATAACATAACGTCAAGTTAATAACATAACTTTTAAATGTCGCTGTATAAGGGAAAAATGCATTTTGGTGTTTCTCCATTTTGTAGTTGTTGAAGAAACATCCTTTCTGTATTGGAAACATATTTTCCTATTACGAAGTACAGCCTCAGGCCTTAGCGACTGCTCTTCCTACAAATGCAACATAACTATTACAACAAGCTGTAAAAACGCGCTATATTCGTGAACAGATGCGTTCCGATGTTTCTCCATTTTCAGTTGTTGAAGAAACATCACTTCATTTGAAACATATTTTCCTATTCCGAAGAACAGTCACAGCTAGACGAGAAATAATCCATCACCTCGAATTGCTTTTTTTTTTTTTTTTTCGTTTTTACAGCTTGATGTAAAAGTTATGTTGCACTTTTACAACAAGCTATAAAAACTTCGCTGTATTCGTTAACAGTCGCGTTTTGGTGTTTCTCCATTTTGCAGTTGTTGAAGAACCATCACTTCTGCATTTGAAACATTTTTTCCTATTCCGAAGTACAGCCTCAGATAGACGAGAAATTAACTATTTATCCGTCAAATGCCTTAGCGACTGTTCTTCCTAGAAATGCAACGTAACTTTTACATCAAGCTATAAAAACGGAAAAAAAATTTAAAATAAAGCAGAAAATCGTACATCAAACGACATCCTCAGTCCGCCTATTTTCGCTGTATTCGTGAACAGACGGTTTTCGGTGTTTCTCGTGTGTGGATATGGATGGTGAAGAACGATGTGATGGAGACTAGTGAAGATGTGGATGAAAAATGAAGATAATTATAACGATAAGATGATGGTGTCTGGTGAAGATGATAGAAGAAGAACGAATATAATGATGACGATGGGTAGATAGTGGTTCATGGAAGGATTGAAAACTCCGACGAAAAACGAACAAGTCTCGTGGGCGATGCACAAAAGGAAGTGCAAATTCGATTGTGTAGAGCTAAGGTTTTTGAGAACAAAGGATCACTAATCGCTGTTGTCTGTGGAGGTGGCCGACTGATGAAGGACGACAATAATCTATAGGACATATTTAAGTGAGCGGTGTCTCTTTGTCGACGAATGAAACGATAATGATGTTGTTGAATCGTGATAACAGACGGTAGGAGGGCAGGAGAGTGTGTTTATAATACGGATTTGTAGTTCTGGTCTTATGAACAAATGTTCATGTATTTACCTGTTCCTTTCTAAGACTAACGATAATCAATTGTAACATGATAACAATTAAATATAAAAAAAAACTTTTTACCTATCTCAGGTAACCAAATTAGAAAAATAAAAAGGAAATAAAATAAGGAGGGGGATTTACGTGCATAAAAATTAGTTGAGCTCAAACATACCGCCCACCAAATTTTAAGTTTGTTAAAATTTATTTTTTATTCCGAAATAATAATATGAAGCACGAAATTGGTTGACAGATTCACCCGTTCGTATTCTAATTTTCACCACTCAAACCTCCTTACCCAGATGTATCTGAACCATTCGCCCTATTGGCCAAAGTAATGGTGACGTGGTAGCTCTCTCAAAGGTACTATGTCTAATTTAAGTTGGGTGTTTTCTCATACAAAACTCGAGTAGTTCGGCAATCGACCACCAACTCATAACCACCGTAAGTACACCCTGGGAATCAACGTAAGGGCTCGGGATCTCATTTTTGATTTCTTCCTAATTAATTCCTCCTGAAATTAGTACTCTGAACCAATTTGATGGGTCCATGGGTTGTGTAGATCCACCAATTTATTATCTTTGGTATGGGCATTCTGTACAAAACAAAAACTGTATGAAAGGATGAGAATTTTTGAAAAAAGTCCATTGAATGTTGGTTTGAATTCAGGGCCACTGGATTCGAACCTGGAACCTATAACAATAAAGAGTTTCATATCTAAGCCTTAACCATTGGAGCTACCAACACTCCCAAGAGATTACTTATAAATGAAATTTGTACAAAATGAAATGAAAGGATCAATGTTAATTGTAAATGTCATACACAAACATGAAGTAAAGAAGATATATATTATAAAAAGATATTTACATAATCATTATTTTACAAGCTCATATAAAACACAAGATACTGTGTTCCAAATACATTTTAAATTAAGTTATTCACCCCACCCCACTCCATGCACAGAAGATTAATTTACAATTTCTCTGACGGGTTTAGTAGAGGGGAAAGCGGTACTTTCAAGAACCATTCATTAAGTTATGAAGCTGCTTGAGATTTGTAGAAAATACAAAGTTGTCACCATAACCGTTCAATTCTTGGTGTAGTCTGTGTTTCATCTCTTCCAAATTGGGAAGACAATTGCTAGAATTTGTATTGAGCAGCTTGTGGAAAATGGGATCCCACAACTCCCGCCTAACGTTTCTGTAATAATAATTGACATAGAAACAGTTTTTTTATTTCTTTTTTTATATATTAGTTCGTCTAATAACTATATAATCATAAAAGCATTTCTCTGAATAAAAAGAAAAATTTTGTAGGAACTTGATTATTATTGTTATTTTTACCTTGGGAGAAGTTGCATTAATTTCCATTCATTATTTTTCTTGACTACTTTCATATAATTACCAACCAAAAGACAATGCAAAGAGCCAGCAAGGCCATAAAGATCAGTCTGAAATTAAAATATATTGGTTATATTCTCTCATCACTATATATACATTTAAATTACCTGATAAGTCCAAGGTTTGTTTTCTTTCATTTCATTGCATTGGAAACCATCAGTGGTAACAACATGTTTGAACTGAGTGCCTTCTGGAAACAAAGTCATGTCGATACTTCTCCCGAAGTCTATTAGCTGAATGCATGACTCTGTTTCATTTTCTACTGGGCTGCAATTGATAATAAAAATAATTTAAAGTTAACACAAATCGTTATATCGCATCATTAAAACTTACAGATGTTTCAAGACGAAATTATCTGGTTTTATATCACCATGTATTATTTTGGCTTTATGGAGAGAATCGACAATATCGATCATTTCAATAGCAAAGTGAATTATGACAAAAAGATCCAACATTTTCCCCTGAAAAAGTACTATTTATTTTTAATATAACTGCTATATTAAATAAAATAAACCTATTACTATTTTTTGTTTGTGCTCAGTTATAAGAGTCAACAATGTTCCATAAGGAGCCCAGTTCATACGTAGTATACTGCCATTTTGGTACACGTAAGCTGCATCCACAATCATAAAAGCATTTCTCTGAATAAAAAGAAATCAAATTTTGTAGGAACTTGATACAGTTACAAAGAGGAACAAAATACCATTTGAGGAACAATACGCCTCTGCAATTCTTTTGCTATGTAATATTCCCACTTGCACGCTGGTTTTTCCACTTTCAAGGCGCATTCTTTATTGCCGTATCTGGCCTTTACCACTCTAGCATATGCACCTTTTCCAAGTTCGCTCAGAATGTTGTATGATTCCTCTCCTAAAAATATAATTGTATTTTAATTTATTTGTTTGCAGTTGAGTTGTTTTTGATCATTCTAGTTTATCAATTCTCGGGCTTGATCTGACCAATATTTTCAGTAATGGGTTGTTGTGATTTTCGTAAGTCAGGTCCGAATATGTTAGAGAAAGGTGTGCAGCTTTCAAACAATAAGTTCATCAACACATAGTCGTGATAGCCTACAGATCAGTGGTTTGCTGGACAAGACATTTAGTAGGGTGATCAAGCTACCCACCCACTGCTGCTCAGACACGCTAATCTCTGGGGCAATTGAAACAACCCCCACTGCTGCCCTGGAAGTCCTGAGAATTTACTACTACCACATATTTTTACCAGGAAGAAGCCAGAGCCACAATTCATAGGATAATATTGGGACAGGCCCCCCTAGTCTACTTGCATAACAAGGAGTAACTAAAGATTGGGGGGGGGCTTCAAGCAGACAAGGTTACAGGGCTGTCCATTGATGCTTTACCTCTACATTCAGATTTGACAAAAAAAAATTAAAATTAAAATTCCAGGTAGAAAGAGATTCTAGTTAGTGCCAACCATACGTGTGTACAAATGGCTCCCAAACTGAATGTGGGTCAGGAGCTGGCATTTACGAAAATAAACCAAGGACTTGAATTCATATAGGCCTTGGGCAAGATGTCACTATCTTTCAAGCAGAGGCTGTGCATACCAAGCACTATGCCAAGGAGATTAAAAGGTTAGGTATCATTAACAGAGAGAACCCATCTTCTTGGACAGTCAGGCAGCACTGAGGGCCATTACTGCTTCAGTGGTGAATTCTAGTCATATGGGATTGCATTAGTGCTGTATTGGGAAAAATAAAATTACCATTGTCTGGGTAACAGGGTACTCAGGCAACAAAGAGGCTGATAAATTAGCCAAGGAAAGTTCAATTAGGGCACCCATGGTCTTGAACCCTTTTGTGGCACACCAAACTGCCAAAACTTGGATCATGAAACACTGGATTAATAATAAGTCCTCCACTCAATGGGAATGTAGCCCAGGGCAGAGGCATGCAAAAAAATTTATCAAAGGACCATCACAGAAATTACCGGCAGAACACTAAATCAATTAAGTGTTAGAACTGCAACAGTAGTTGGACTGTTAACTGGACACTGCAAACTCCAGAGGCATAAAATCAAAGTGGCAGAAACAAGCCTATGCAGATAGGGTTAGCAAGAAGAAGAGATAGTGGAACATGTCCTCTGTTGGTGCGAAGGCTTATGTAGGCCGACTCTTGGAAGAGGAAAAGCCCGAAGTCCATAAAAAGCTTTGGGATCTGGTAAAAATCCTTAAGTTTAATGAAAAGCTCTAGACAATAAAGGAGATGCACAATGGACCAATACTGGTCATGGTGTGTAGGTAGGCTCTCAAAATTTATTACTTATTTATTCACCAATTGTTGTAATATAAAGAAAACTTTACCTATTTTTACACTCTTGGTCATGTTCGGTACGTTGCCCTTCATAATATGGTACTGTGCAGATTGATACGGAAGTGGAAACTTCATCTGATTCAGGAACGAGTCTATTAACTTCGGACAAAATGGATCCTCGATGTTGTCATATTTTAGTGGTCTGATGATATCTGAAAATTATTGGAAATAAAAAATAGATCTGCATAAGAAAAAAAGTCAACTAAAGTTTGGGGTGGTTAGGGTCAACTAATGTTTATGTTTTGAAAGCCAAGAAATATAAAATTTTTATATATTTTTGTTTTTAAAATAATATTTTAATTAATGAAAAAAAGGAAACAAATTTGTCTAACCTTCAATAATAACATTCCTATCAATGGTGTTTGATTTTTTTTTAAGCTAAAGTAATTATGATGAATAAAAAAAGCCTTAATATTGTTGATCCCTGAGAACCCACAAGGATTATTAATAGCCAAAGAAATAATGAAAATCACAGATAACAAACAGTACTATTACTGTGTGGGTGATGGAGTGTACATAAAAATAATTAAGTTAATTTAATTTTAATTTTTATAATATATTACCCAATATAATATTGTCTGATTGTTCTACAAGGACTTTTCCTTTAGTATTTTCCAAGCCCGGCTGTTTTGATAGTCTGATTGATTTTTCTACTTTTTTACCAGAGTTTTCTAAATCTCTGTTACGCTTAATGATAGATGAGTTTTTTGTATCTTTAGAAAGATAACTTTGAGATTTGAAACCTTTTTGTTTTCTGAGAGCTGTATCTGGAATTAAATTATTTAACATATTACATGACAGCGATCTTATCTTTCTTCTTTCAAGGACTGAACTGTTTCTTTCTGTTCTGTCGTCAAAATCACTGAACCTTGTTCCCTTTGATTTCAATAACTTAGTTTGTTTTAAATTCCCAAAGGCAGAATTAAGTTCTAAAAGTGGAATCTTTGTACCTTCATCGCTATATAATTTTATCTGATTTTCAAACAGTTTGCAATAACTTTTTCTTTTTGTGGCCGATTTCGTAACATATTCTTCACAGAGTACAGCAACTGGAGTGAATGTATTGGTCAAAGTTTCTTTCCAATTTATATTTCTATATGTTTTTCTTAAGACTTCATAAAAAAAGAGCATATGTAAGCAATGTTCTGGGACATAGAGCGGGAAATAGTCATAGGTAAACATTTGAGTTCCACACAAATCTTGGTACACAATCCAGGAGATAGGATTTTGAAGGAATAGGACACATGCTTGAACATCTGTTAGGAAGAAATAACTTTAGTTAATGAAGCAAATGGAAGAATAAACCTAAACGTTAATAATACATAACAACCTGGTCTAGCTAGAAATCCAGGGGTTCGGGGATTAGAGGACCCATTACTGCTACTTGAACTGCTATATCTCTCTTTACTAGCCTCAAGAATGACGCTCAGTTCTTGCTGTGTTTTGCGATCATTTTTATCATTAGATTCTTCGATGTATGACCTTATAAAAATAAATTATCTATTTAGATATATTATGATTATTTATATAAGTTGTGGGATTTTTATTTACCCATCATTTTTATTAGAAGCGTTTTGTCCAGATGTGGCAGATTTTTTTTGATGAACAGGTGTGGATGAAGGAAGAACAAAAGCAAACGCCTTAGTGTTGCATGTATCATCACAGCCATCATCAAGCTAAAAATTAATGCAAAGTAAAATAATCCAGTTAAAACAAATGTATAAGTATTGGGTGTCTGCGTATTTTTTTTTTTCAAATTTTGATTTTCATCCTTATAAAGGTGATTCATTATTACCTGCTAGCCTCAGAGTGGAAAAAGCCCTATTAAAAGAAATTTTAAGAAAGGGGTAGTTGATCCCAAAAGTCAGACTATTATTTCTGCTACTAGAATGGTGGTTTATAGAAACCTTGGGGAAATTATGTTTAAAAATAAAATAAATTTATATTTTGAAAGTTTGACTTTTTTTACTGAAAACAGAAACAACCTGTACACACACCCAATAAATAAAATAAATACATACTTCAGTAATACCAACAAGAGGATTATTTTTAATTGAAGCATGGCTCAGCTTTTCAGATAAACGACCATCTGCATCCATAGGGCCAAAGTTTAGTTTCTGACTTGCTATAGATGGCCTCTCAACCAGAGCAGGAGTTGGATCTATCTTCCTCTCCGATAAGACATTCACCCTTGGGATTGAAGGTTGAGTTTTTTTAATGCTGGCTAATCCCTTGAGCTTATTTTCAGGATCACAATTCTCGGATTTAGAATCCTCTGTGCACACGGTAAAAGGTGTATTGGTTTTTTGTCTGATTGTCAAAGGTGTTTCATCATCGTAAACTTTGAACGGTTCACTTTGAGCTGGTGGCTCTGAAGATGTAAATTTGTTTGGGCAACCAGCTGGAAACAACGAAGGAAATTTAATGTAGAAAAAATACAGTAAGTACATATACTCAAAAAATAACTATTGCCTTACGAGGTAGACCATGGCTGTACCACATTTCTTCAATGATGTTCATTGCTTCCTTAGTGATGTCTCCACACTGCGTGCTAGAGAGATGGCTTGATCTATCCTGTATAGTTTCATAGAAATTAAAACTTCAACGGTTCTCATTAAAAAAAAAAATCAAATCAAATCAAAATTTAAAAATATATACAGGGTATATCAACTTTTATAGCCCACCCATTCAATTTGGAAATGATATAAAATACAATGGAAACTCTAGCAAAAAATGGTCTTATACAAACACCAAGTTAATTTTGGCTAGGAATCGTGAGGTGGTATCAGATTTAACATCACTTTCTCATCGAGCTAGGAATGACACTTACTTTGTTATTTTAAATGAGAAGCCCATATTTTCATTGTTCAATTCAATTCTAGAGCTTATTTTATGCCACTTTTTCTGAAAGGAAAATTTTGATAGAAATTTCTGAGTTATGCCCGGGCATAACAAGACATGTGAGGGGGGGTACTTTTTGGCCCTCCCATTTATTTTGAAAACGATTAGCATTAGCAAGTTAATTTAGGATAGGAATCGTCTCAGAATAAGGTAGGGATCACAGGGTTGCTTAGCTTATATTAATTTTTGAAACAAAAAATGAACTACTCTTTTTTTTATCATCATCGAGACAATTTTATTTTTAAAATGACTCAGCTATTATGTATTGCTGCAGATTTGATTATTTATTAAAATTTATGTTTAAAATAAATTGTAAAATATACTTCATGTGTTTGAAGCGCAGTGCTCTGCTCACTTCAGGAATTCTTCATTTATGGCCTTTTCTATTATTTCTAGGCAGATTTCTTTGCAAACCACAATCAGTTCTTCCAATTGTTGGACGGTCAATACTGGAGATGGACTGGCAATCACTTGATCATCAATGCCTCCGAAAGAAAATGATCCAAAGAGTGACCTTGGAGGCCAAGGAATAGGACCTTGTGTGCCAATCTATCTCCCTGTATGGTTCATGTCCAAGTAAACACAACTGTTATGAGCATGGCAACTGTCTAAATTAACTTGGGGTTTGTATAAGACCATTTTTTGCTAAAGTTAATAATTTTCGGAATAAATGAGGAGGGCAAAAAAAGCATACCATTCTCACACGTCTTCCGTCGGGCATAACTCAGAAATGGTCGATCCTATCAAAAATTTTCTTTCAATAAAAGTAGCATTAAAAATTAAATTAAAAGCTCTAAAATCAAATCATATAATAAAAATATGGGATTCTCATTTAAAATAACAAAGTAACTTCCCAGCCAGATGAGAATGTTATGTTAAATCTGTTACAACTACACAATTCCTAGGCAAAATTAACTTAGGGTTTGTATAAGTTCATTTTTTGCTAAAGTTAATCGTTTTTGAAATAAACGAGGAGGGCCAACTTGTTGGTACAAAAAGCATACCTCACTCACGCATCTTCTGTCGGGCGTAACTCAGAAATTATCCTTTTCTTTTCAAAATTTTCCTTTCAGTAAAACTGGCTTTAAAAAAAACTCTAAAATTGAATTGTACAATAAAAATATAGGATTCTCATTTAAAATAAAGTAATTTCCCAGCTCCAAAATTAACTTGGGGTTTGTATAAGCCCATTTTTGCTTAAGTTAATCATTTCTGAATTAAATGGGTGGTCTATTATCATGGCCTGTCAAGTTTATTTGAAAATAGGACTAGGATAATTTGAGACGATCAAGCAACTGGCTAATACTTGCTGAACCAACACTGGACCACTTATTGAGTTGCCGTCTTCACTCGAGTATAGTATATGTGACTCAGGTTCAGCAAGTGTTCACCGACTCGCAGGCCAACACTCGACATCAACTCTACTGGTTAACATTATATGTTTTATATAGTGATTTTGTTAGTAAATATACTGTACTTTTTTAGTATTGCTGTTTTCTTCTTCTTTTTGAGGTTTCTTTTCGAGAATTATATCATCGACTGCCATTATAGTGTCAACTTGATATTCGGGGGAAAAAAAAAATATATTAAAAAAAAAGTAAAGTGCATTTATGAAATGTGTTTTTGTTCTTAGTGTTAAAAACTTACGTTTATTTAAATAATTTCTTGCCTTTATTTCCTCAAGGCTGATCTCTTTTTCACTGGCGTATACCTAAATTAACGATACAGCATTTTATTAGCATACCTTTTCATTACTTAAACATTAATTTTTTTACCAAATCTTTAGGATACATTGCTACTTTAACAGGATCTTTAGGTTCCAAATAGACAACAGCGCATGAAAAATAATCTGGATCTCCGACTTTCAAAGGATTCATTTCCCAGCCTGAAATAATAGTTTTAGGAATTTTCTTATTACATTGTCCAGTAACGAAAATACATTATCTGGAAGATGTACTCACACTGAACTGGATCTTCAATATTATAATCTTGTGGTGTTGAAACTGGAGGTGCTTCGCCATTTTGCTAAAACAGCACAAATAGTCAGTTATATTTAATTTACTTATTACGAGTGAACTCATCAATTTATACCTGCACTTGAGAGGAACATTTAGAACACACAAGATTCTTTGTGTTTACATCATTTGTCAATTCACCTCTAAGGTATTTTTTTCCAATTGTCTGAAGAAATTGTCTGGGAAAAAAAATCTTGAAAATAAAGTTCAGCTAATTTAAACATTTTTTTTTTAAATTAACATTACTTGTATAAATTTTCCAACACATCTTTAGGGGCTGCGTTATTGGAAAAGCCCAAATTAAATATCCTATCTGCTTCTTGATAATTGTCCACTTTGCAAAATTCGTTCGCCCAACTTGCATAAAACTGTGAAGACTTAACACCAACCCCTTTCTTAACACTCTTTACGAACACTTCCAAAGGGTTTGGTTGCATCTCGGTCTAAAGAAATAAACATCTAAATTAGTGATGGGACAATAATCAATTTAAATGACAAAATAATAAACTTACATAAAACACAAGGAGTTGTATAAACCTCTCATCGTTGCTGTAATAATTTGAGTTCCAAAAAACTTGAAGGGTGTCTTGAAGTAATGCATTAAAATGATTTGAACACGAATCTTTGCCATAAGTGGTGTCCAACCACACAAGAAAATCGTATCTTAACTTAAGAGGGTCATTTCCTTTATAAGTTGCAATTTCTTCTTTCAATTTTCTGTAAATTAATTTAAATACATTGATAAAAAATTTCTAGCACATTATATAATAAAATGCATGCTCTGCTCTAAGCTGTCTTACATGGATGCGATTATTTAATACCTAAACAAGAAGAACCCTAGCAAAAGTAGTAACGAGTTCCAAACATTTGTTTTTAAAGTGTTTTGTGTCTTCTTTACCTAGCCATTCCTTCGCTATAGTTTATATGTAGATTGATGCCTACTGCACGTTACACAAAAACCCGCTTGTTGTACACAAAAGTTTCAACTGAATAAAAATAATGTTGTACAAAGGACTTTTGTTAATTAACTTATATCGGCTTATGTTTACTGCTTTATTGCTGATATCTTAACTTTTGATGTCTTCTTAACTAATTTCATACTATTTATTTTTTAAATTGTTTTGTTAATTTGTAATGCAGGGCATAAATACGCTCAGTTGCAAATTTAAAAAAAATTATTGTTATAAAAAACGGCCAACCTCAATTTTCTGAAACTGTTTGTTACTGCTTAATGTAATTTCGAAGTTAAATAATGAGTTTTCTGAGGTAGTGGACCTCGAATATTAAAATGTATGGTAAATGGGGAAATATTTGTAATAAGAGGTAATACCACCGCAGGTTTTAGTTACAGCGTACATGCGTCTTGGGACAATAAGGGATTCAATCTGATTCCGCGGAATGTTAGCCCACTCTTCAATGAGCAGTCTCTAGGTCTTTCAGTGTATATCCCATGTTTGTTCAATCGAATTAAGGTCAGGAGAAGGAGCTGGAACACGGTTATTGTGTTCTTGAAAAAAGTACACAATACGTGCAGTGTGTGTTCGCGAACTATCCTGCTAGAAATTTACATTTTCACCACCTGCATCCATAATTGGGAGAACATTTGACTCCAGGATGGTTTCAATATGTCAGGCAGCTGTTCATGTCCGATGATCCTGGCCTCCTGTCATAGGAGCCTGTCTCCCTAAACCTCTCTACACTGTTTCGAAGGGTCTGATACTGTACTCTTACAACATTAGTCGCATACCAAATTGAACAGCCTTCGTCAATAAGCACAACCACACAAATAAACTGCTCGGAAGATTTTTTAAATTAAATTTAAAACAAAAAGAACCACACACTTCGACACTAATGAAAAGTTTAAGTTAATCAACCTGAGTTGTAAAGAGGGAAGCCATAACAATTGAAACGTTTTAATTCTTTTCATTTCAATGTTGTTTTTTTGTTTTTGTTTTACACTTCTTTGTGTGTTGCAGGTGGGTGTTTATTAAATCACAAACCTTACTGTTTACTTCTCTTATTATTTAAACAGTAAACTTGAGACTAGAAAAGGGACATATTAAGCAGCAATAAATAATTTAATTTAGAAAATCTTAATTGATTAGCACTCAATTAAGAGATAGGAATCGAATTAGTAGGCAACAAACTATTTTAAATCAAACTAGCAGGCAATAAGCATATAGAAATCAAACTGTCAGGCAACAAACACCTAATCAAACTACCAGGTAACATGCAACTTGGAAATCAAATAGCAAGCAATAAGCAAGAACGCAGGACACACAAGTAGTGTAATATGTACTGCTAAGAAAGAAACAAACAAGTGTGGGAAACAAATTAGCATGCAATAATCATAAGAATTAATGTGGCAGACCATAAACAGCTTGGAGGTAAATTAGCGGGCAATAAGCAAGAAGTAATCAAAGTATCAAGCACAATACTGCTAGGAATCCAACTAGTAGGCAACAAATTCCTAATCAATTAGCAGGTAACATACAACTTGGAAATTAATTAACAAGCAATAAGCAAGGACGCAGGACACTAGTAGTGTCATACAACTAAGAAAGAAACAAAGAAATGAGTGGCAAACAAATTAGCATGCAATAACCATGTAAGAATCAAATTGGCAGGCAATAAACAGCTTGGAAAGAAATGGCCAATAGGTAAGAAAAATTGAACTACCAGGCAAAACCCGATAGTATTGAAACTAGCAGGCAACAAACAACTCGGAAATTAATTATTGGCAATAAGCCAACAATAATTAAACTACCATGGACAATTTGCTAGGAATTGAACTAGCAGGTAACAAAGTAATTGAAAATAAATTAGCAGGCAATAGCACGCAATAACCAAACTACTAGGCAAAAACTGCCTGGAATCAAATCAGCATGCAAAAACTGCTAAATAAAGTAGGGGGCAACTAACTGCCTAGAATCAAACAAGCAGGCAAAAATTGCTAGGAATCGAACTATCTGGCAAAAACTAATAGGAAACTAAGAAGGAGATAAACTATCAAGACAGAATAAACAGAGAAATCAAACTGATAGTTGACAAAAGCTATAATTTGCAAGCAAAAAAAGGCTAGAAAACAAATTAGTATGTGACATACAACTAAGACTCATTCCAGTAGAGGACAGATAATGGCAGGTAACAAAAGCTCTAACTTGCAGGGGAAACAAACAAGTAGACAGCTAAAAAAGTAAGTAATAGTTGATAGGTAGTCAATAGAACAAGCAATCGATGTACGGTTAGGGAATGCACGTAGAAGTAGGTGACAAATAACTAGGAATAAACCAGCCAACTAGAAGTACGCTAAATGTTTATATACGACAACTAAGAAAAAAATATAAACATTATCATGCCATTGACTTCAAATAAAAATATTCAGTCGTCAGTTGTCTTATTCTCTGACAATATAATAGTTGTTTTTTTAAAGACAGTTAAATACTTTCAATTCAAGATATTAGAACAATCATTCCATGCGGAGTTGACGTTACAATAGAGGAAAAACATAAAACACGTCCTGACAAGTATAAAACTCAGAGTCAGGTGTCACAATATACAATATACTCTAATAACTTACAACTTCTTCTTGGCGATTTCCTCTTCCATATTTTTATTTACAGTTGTTCGGGTGTTTAGACCGGATTTAAACTTGCCCTTTTGAAGAGAAATTGACGTTAATCACCGGACGAGAAGGAGATTCGTAAGTTAAGTGGAAACTCGAATTGGCGATGGCCGTTGACCGTTAAACTTGAAAAGTCAGCCAACGCACTCTAACGCAGGGCCTTTTCCGTCTAGCCGTTCCGGTCTCTTGCATCAAATTTCAAAAATCGTCCCACTTCAAAAACAAATAACACGAAAATAATATATATTTAGTTTCACCATGTGATTTTATCTTTTGGAGAAAAAAGTATTTCTAAAGATTATTATCTCTCACATTTATAGATATTTTTTCAACACAGATCACTTTACAGACACTGAACGAACATGACATCAACATAAAACTGCCCTAAGCCAATAAATAATTCAACAAAAATATTATATATTTTGATGTCATCTAATGAAAATTGATTTAATAATGGAACTGTACACATTAAAAATAAAGTAGACAAGATTTATTTTTTGCTGTATTTATATTTATTTAAGAGCAGCCACACCCTGTTTTTTTAAATGTACAAAATGTAGAAAATTAACAGTTTAAAAAATATAATAGAACATAATTATACACTGTATATTATACACTGGATAAAATAGTACTTTTATAAAATCTAGAAGAAATAAAAATGAAAGTACTAACAATAAAATATAATTAAATAATAATAAGAAATTCACAACCAAATTGGAAATAAAAATTAAAGTAATAGCACAAAAATAAAATATAATAGACATAATTAAAATATTATAATATGATAATAATCAAATTATTTTGATAAAATAAGTGCTTTTTTTAGTGATCAGTAGGTTAGTTGTTTGTCAGATTCGTGAGGAGCAGTCAAGAATGGGGTAGTTTAGAAAAACACCTTTTTCATTTTTTTGTCGACATTTTGACCTTTATCTGGTCATCTACATGAAAATATTGCTTCAGGAATATATTGTTCTATTGGTGTTGCCCTTAAACTTTACCTCAAGGATGCCTATAGCACCAACTTAAGTTATAGAAATGTTTGTAATTTTTTTATTTATTTTTTTAATACTAGGAAATTTATGCAATGGGTCTTTTTCTGTACTTAGTATTAGCCTAATAAAGTTGGTGGGAAAATATAGTATTTGGAAGATATCTCATTTTATGTATTGAGAGGGAATGTATTTATTAACAATTTGTTGGAGTCGTGAGGGGCGGTCAGGAATGAGGTAGTTTAGAAAAACATTTTTTTGTCATGTTTCAACCTTTATTCGAGTCATCTTCAGGACCTGTGTGATCTACAAAACATAAGTTGATTGGAAAAATGCAATACATATGTAAATATAAATTTTCTACTACCAAGTATTTCATTCATTCTTTATGTGAGTATGAAATACAGCAGAAAAGTAACAGTTACAATATAAACTAATATTTAATAAAAAATATACAATGAACAGAAAATAACATTTATAAAATCTAGATTAAATAAAAATTAAAGTAATAACATATAACATAAAAAATTACAATCCAATTAGAAATAAAAATTAATATTAATAACTATAATAACTAAACAAACTAAACTAACAACTAAACTCAAATAACTAAAAATTATTTTGGTAAATGTAACAGTCCTAATTAAACCCAATTAAAATAAATAATAATAACAACATATAAACCAGTAGAAGAATGGTCATCCTCACATGATTAAGATTAGGCCATGCGAGGTTGACATGGACACCTAATTTTTGGGTCAAGCATGTAGAGGTGTGAGGCATGTAGAGAAAGGTTGCTTAATGTGTCCCACCTAATTGAAGTGTGGATCCCCTTGTCTTCTTACAGAGAGCCAGTGGGAATGCCACCAATATGAGAATTGTGCTTGAGCATGGTAGCAAGTATCTGAGTTCTGTGTCAATCCTAGGAGGAAATGGGCAGTTTTGTCATATATACTAATGATAGTTTTGAGAACTGTATGTATTTAGGAGAGTGTGAGAGGGTTTGGATTGAACCTGATTGCGTTAGGGGCTGAAATGACCTAGCTGTTGATAGCCCCTGGAGCCCAACCTCAGTGAAATCCTAAATATAAGTTCACAACCCATACAGAACCAGAGTTAATAATAAATCAGCTACATGTTGTGCTGTGCTTTTATTGAAAATCTGCCCCTCTAGCTAAACTTAAATAATTAAATTAAAAAATAAATAAAAATATTTTTAAAAGTATGTAATTTATTGCCTTGGGCTTGACTGCTTCAATTTATTACAATATTTTACAAAACTACAAAAATTAAAAGTTATCTAATAAGAGGGGACCAACATGGATTAGATGAGTTTGATCTATGGAATATTTTTTTGAAAATGAATTTGTTTAATGATCCCATGCAGTACCCTTCGATGTACATCAAATGAATCTTTTTATCTGTGTCAATATTATAATACAAACACTTGTAAGAGTGCCCACCTACTCGGTTGGTGATGTCCAGTATCAGATTACAACGTGACTATTAACGTTATTGCATTAAATGACTCCTGCTTACAACAGTACAAGGTATGGTAGAACACTTAGATGTGAACTTTTTTTTTTTTATAATTAAAAAAACAAGTTCAAACAATAAAATAATACACTATTATTTATTAAACTCACTAGGTCACTAGATTTATTAAAAAGATTTGAGTGTGAATTATTTCCTCCATTTGTGTTTACTTTTAAATTAATTTTGTAGTAAAACCGTTTTCTTTAAAAAAAAAAACAAAAAAAAACATCATTATGAAATTTTAGACATGCTAATAATAGCCCTAGAGTGATGAATTAGTAAATTGTGCAAATTTTAAGTTCTCCGATGATGTGCACAGATTTTTGTGGTTTTACATTAATTTTATCTTTTGCTTAATGTTGTCTATCTGAATTTTAACAATGTTCTTACTGATTGGAGGTCTGTTATGCAACTGATAATTAATTTTCCTCTTGGACATTAAAAATATTGATATGGCAAAACACTTCACATTTAAGCAATAAAGTGTACTTTTATCTAAATATAAATATAATTTACAACTCATTATAAAATTAATTGTTTAACATTTAATTGTTAAATAATACTTTATAAATAGTCATTTTAATTGTTTGCATTACCTGTACCTGATTTTCACCTTTAATGAATTCGTGTAAATTCCTTACAGTTTTAAATTTTTTTCTTCAAATATAGAAATTATTCACGTATTAATATTGTACCATTCTTAAACTATTCTGCAAGATGCCAAGATAACTGTAAAACCAGTCTCATGTTTATTTTGTAAATATTCCAAACAATTTACAGAGATCCAGATGGAATAATAGTTTTAAAGGAATCAGACAAATTGAGATGTCACACATCATCTTTCCAAAACAGACTTCGTTCCAAGTCAGAATCAAGTTCATTTTTCGTCCAGGGCTCTCTCACAACACAGGTCACAAATGGCGAATTGGGCAGGTCGAGGGAGCGCCTCCTCCGAACTCAACGGAGCCGGCCGCAACCGTCAATTATATGCAAGTTTACCAGACAGCAAATTCTCGCCCTTCTGACCTTAACGTTGGCTGAATTCATCAGCTTTGCCTCGATGTCTGTGATGGCACCATTTTTTCCGAGAGAAGTATTACAAATAAACCAATGACAGGTTCACTGAAGATGAGATCTGGTTAAATTAAAGCTCTTTCTTTAGGCTGCTGAGAAAGGCATGTCAACTTCTGTCTCCGGTTTTGTATTCAGTTTTTATGCATTTGTGGTTTTTGCAACATCACCAGTTTTTGGTAAAATTGTATGTACAAAAAATATATTTTACAAAATTATATTCCAAATAAAAATTATTTAATTTAATTTCTACAGTTGCCAGCAGTAGGTGCAAAATTTTTATTCATGGCCGGAATGTTTCTTGCTGGAGGTTGTAACATACTTTTTGGGTAAGTGATATATATATGCTTTTTATTTCTACGAATATAACAATGATTATTAGCAAAGCATAATACACGCATGGATCACAATCCGCCTGCCGGAGAGTGATTTTTATCAACATTTTATTTACTTATTAATACAAGTATGATTAATTTTTTCAAAGAGTATTACCGTTAATGGAAAACTATGCAACATTCGTTTTTTATTGCTTTACTATAAGGACGTTAGAAGCTATTGGTGCTAGTGCTTACTCGACTGCAAGCTTTGTTTTTGTTGTCGAAATATTTCCAGAAAATATAAGCGCAGTACTAGTGAGTAAATGACATTTATTTTTTGAACGTTTCTCACACGTTAACATTTAAAAAAAAACTTTTTAGGGTGTCTTAGAAACAGCTATGGGTTTGGGAATGAGTGCGGGTCCAGCTATTGGAGGAATGTTGTTTGCTGTAAGTACACACAATTTTAATTAATGAATTTTATTTAAATGTTTGGTTTGTTAGATTGGAGGATTTGGCCTCCCATTTTATGTATTGGGTGCTTTGATGATAGTTTTGATTCCATGTACATGGGCTTTGCTTCCTCTTATAGAAGGTAATTTTTTATTTAGTGTGCTTTTTAATTATTTCATATGCAAAATTTGTCCAATTTGTTTTAGGATCTGCAAAAGGATCTGAGCATGCTTCGTTTTCCAAACTTTTTAAAATACCATCAGTAATTATTATAGGAAGCATAATCATAGTTGCTTCGAACACGTGGTCATTTTTAGATCCCACACTTGAACCTCACTTAAGTCTGGTAACTTGTTCTCTTATTTAGCTTTAATGCAGCAATAAAACATAAAAACACTTTATTATAGATGAACTTGAGCAGTTACCATGTTGGTTTGATATTTTTATTGTTTGCCTCGCTTTATGGAATATTCAGTCCGATCTGGGGTTGGGTGGCAGATAAAATGGACAATCACTGGAGTATGATGGTAATTGGCTTGATATTATCATCAATCGGCCTTCTAATGCTTGGACCGTCTCCACTTTTAGAAATGGAAATGTAAAAAAATTCGTATATAATTGAAAATAAGTTTTTGTAATTAACTAAAAATTTATGATCTTCAGGTCGCTTTGGTTGGATATTTTTGGATTGTGTTTAATTGGAATTTCAGTTGCTTTAACTTTGATGCCGACTTTTAAAGCTATATTGAAATGTGCTGAGTAAGTTCATTACAAAAGATTCCAAGAAATTATATTTATACAGTAGAAATATGTATTTTAGGGAGAATGGCTTAAGAAAAGAATTGTCTACGTACAGCATCGTTGCTGGAGCATGGTCATGCATGTATTCACTTGGGTATGTTTATTAAAATTAAATAATTGTTACTATAATTATTCAGATTTGTGTTTAGTGATATGACAGGTCCAGCATTGGGAGGAGTAATTTCTGAATATTTTGGTTTCCCGACTTGCACAACTGCAATGGCTGCTCTTTCTCTATTTACGGTTAGTTCAAATTTTATTGCAACAAAGGCAATTGTTTAACCTGCTGAAATTACCTAGGCGTTGGTGGCCACCCTGTATTTCACCTCTAGGTGTACTCATCCGGCTGATGATTACGAAGACGAATATGAGTATGAAGATACGCAGATTCCACTGCTCAGTGATAAAGAAGGTTGTTATGGATGCATAGGACAAACATCAAATGCTTAATTAAGCATTCTTAAATATATTTTGTTAGAAAAATGAACAATTTATTGATGTATACAAACAATAAGAGATTGTAACAAAACATTTTTTTATAATACATTTAGCTTTTATTTCCTCTTGCTTTGCTTTTTTGTAATTTTTTTTCTTCTTCCCTCTTCTTATACTCTTTCAATTTTTTTACTGCTTTCTCCCGGGCAACCTATAATTTATACCATTATTTTAATTATTCAAATTAAATATGATATGGATTATACCAGGTAAAGAAAACGGCGTGTGGATTTTCATTTGTTATGGTTTTAATATCATTAATCAACATTTCTATTCACACAGCTGGATTAGATGTTTACATCTCACAATACCAAGAGGATAATGCATTAGTTCATAAAGAAAAAGTGTCTTGAACAGTTCATTGTAAATTAGAAAATATTTTCTTTCTCATAGCTTCAAAAGCCATAATTTTGGCATGCTTTACTGTTTCAATTTAAGCTACTAGGGCAACCGAGGCAGTATGTAAACTATGCAATGTTCGGTGATAAATGTGAGTGCACTGCCCAAAAGTGGTTCAAAAAGTTTGCTTCTGGGAATGATGGACTGAAGTTAAATCACTGTCTGGTAGACTTTCTGTCTTGGACACAGATGAAACCATTTGCTGTAGTCCGTATCGAGTTGGGAAGATGTAGAAGCTGAGCAAATGAGTTCCTCATAAACTGACTAACGTTAACAAACTTCAGTATAAACAATAGCCATTAATTCCTTTCACACACAAAGTAGAGAGGGTTTTTGATGTCATCTGTGACAAAAAAATGGATGCTTCACCCACTGTAGAGTAATGCCAGGAAGTAGTACCATGTCACTAAATGACCCAATCCTATTGATGTGAAAACTAAATATTCACCAACAAAAGGTGATGCTTTGTGTTTGGTGGAGTATGCCAGGCATTATGCACTACGAATTCAGATATAATAACAAGCAACAAATAGAATAGAAACAACCTGCTTTAGTGAACAGAAAAAGTGAATTTTTCACCAGGGCAAAACAAGACCTCATACAGCCAGAATGAAAGTGATGAAGCTTGGTTGGGTAGTCCTACCTGGCCCTCCATATTCTCCAGACGTGTCCCTACCTGACTTTCAGCTTTTCTTAGCAATGGACAATTGCATGCTTAAATGGGAGTTTAATAATCGGAAATAGCTGGAAAATGAGTTGAATTTTTTTAAGGTCCAAGACCAAAACTCTTATAACAAGGGCATTACTGGGCTAGTAACTTGTTGGGAGAAGGTTATGCCAATGGAGACTATTTCCCCGAATAAAATATTTTTAAAGTAATTTTAATTGTGACTATTATTAAGCTCAGTTTCCACTGCACGAAAACCACTCGCACAACTGTTTTGCGAAACTTGTCTCATATTGTGGATGTCTAGCCAGGACCGGAAAATTTTGGCGTAAAGATGTTTCGGAGTGAATCGACCAGCTATCAGTTTTTTAATGCATATCAAAGTGTTTCGTGTTGTTTCTTTCTCTCTTCTTAAATCCACTTGTCTCAAATATGAGAATGAACCAGGAGGACTGGATTCGACTTATCCGAATGTATTACAGCTACCGATTTTTGTGGAATGCTAAAGATAAAACTCATCATAATAAGAACAAGAGAGAGGGTGCCTGGAAGGAAATGAGCATCCAAATGTGACAAAGACAAAAAGTATTGCCATGATAGCAAACTCTGATATAGCAGTTGGTGTATTTATAAACAGCATACTTGTCTTGCACAAAATGATGGCTAACCTTGCATGTAGCAAAATGTTTCACCTCGTGGAAATGGTTAACCCGAGGCAGAGTTTCTCCCCCCCCTCCCAATGGAAACCTTAAAACCTATCTATCTATTTATATATATCTATCTAGGAAAAAAAATTAATATAAGTACCTGAGCAGGAGTTTTACTTCTAAGCACAATAGTTTCACTGAAACTTTGGTTCTGTTTTTTAAGTTGATTTGGTGCGTTGTCTTTTTTAAATATTTTTGGTGGGCTTGGAATTACACCAGTTGATATTATATTCACGGCTTTGCTTACTCTCTTGCTTAATTTCAAGTCGTCTTGGTCAAATGACCAATTGAAATAATTGTGCATTGTTTTTTGTGTCTACAAACGAGTTTAATATTAAAAATCAATCATGAAATTTATACAAAAATTATACTCACTGTTTTTTGTTTTAGCCTGTCCAAAACAGGTTTAAGTATTTGACTAGTTTTATTAAAATCCCAACCCAATTTACTATTAGCGAATTGCTTGATTCCTTCCACATTTGGTTGAGACCAAGAAAACCTTTCTTTACTATTATCCACCATTGGTAAATAATACGCCTTTACTATTTCACTACTTGGAAATCCTTAAACATAAATAAATAAATAAACATTTTGTGATGTTGATGAGATTAACAACTGACCGTCGGTGAACTGCAAAGATTTAAGTTTCCTTTGAAGATGAACATTAAGCCTCGACGAATGATACGCCTCCCTAAATAATTGAAGCCTCTCATTAGGTGTACTAGCTTCATCTTTAGGAGGAAAGTGAGCCACAATTTCAATCGCATTAACAGGGCCCACTCCGTGAATTCCAACTGTGTAATCACTCCCGACTAACATTGCGATCATAATTAAATCATCTCTTTTCAGCTCTAAAATTATGTTTGACTGTAAATTAAACAGGAATAATAAATCCCTTAAAACGAACTTACTGTAAAACCTCTGTATATCAGTAGCTTTGAACTGTTTCACAAATTTTTTCTGCTCAAAGAAGTTTTTATAAACATTATTCGCTCCAAAAAGCCAAATGTCGCTGTCGTCTGTGATCGTGCCGTCAGTCTGACCAGAAAAATCAAGATAAGCACATTGTGCTTCGGCTTCCATCGGAGCTACAATAAACGGGATACCAAATAGTTGAAGAAGTTCCTGCAATCATGAATTGTTTTTTTTTATTGCAAGTCTTAAATTAGGCAAAAATAAAATTTTTACCTGGGCATCCAATGTGATTTGTTCAGTGATTGAAGCAGCCATCCTTTCATTTTTCTTGCTTTCCGCCAATAATTCTACAGATTCGTTTTCCAAATCCATCTTGGATTTAAAAAATTAAATTAATTAAAAATGTAATATTAAAGTGGGAATATTCATAGGAAATTACAGCTTACAATTTTTTCTTCAAGCTGATCAGTTGAAAGCTCAATTGTAGTTCTCATACTCAGTGTGGAATTTTTTTGAGAATTTTCTAGAACTTCATTTACCTCTTGAGAATGTTTTATAGCAGCCTCAAAATTTGGTTTTCCATTTTTACCATTGTTTTTTTGAATTTCATCATTTATATCAACCTCAGAGGTTGATAAATTTCCTGCTATCTTTTTCTCATTTTCATCTCTTCTATCTAGTTTATTTTTAATGTTTGATGTATTAATTGTATTGTCCTTTGGCATAATTAATTCATTATTAACAGACTGTTGTGCTGTGAAAATGTCGGCAAATATATCATCATTAAGATTTTCATTAGGCTTAATTATTATTTCCATTTTACGTTCAGAATTGACCATCACTTCACTAGGTTCGACATCTACAAAATCGCCATCATCATCCGAACTTCCTTCTGAAAGAGTTTCAACTTTACTTTCTAATACTGAATGTTTACGTTCAACAGTTTCAGTTGATTCTCGATAAGGTCTTTCTGAGACTCTTTCATTAATTAAGACTTGAGAATGTTGAACATTTGTTAAAGGCAGGATATGTAAAATATTTTTTTTAGAACCGTTTTCTTTCGGCTGATTATAAGACAATGGGGAATCTTTTTGCAGCATTGTGCTATCTTGACAATAAGAATCTGTCTGTGGGAGACTCTCATGGTCCAGTTTTAGGCGGTTATTGTCTTCCTTTTGATTCTTCCCATGTTCCACAGCCTGGTCATTAACATTGCTCTGAACATCAGTTTCAACTCTGTTTAAAACATCATTTTCATCACAAATTCCTAAGTAAGCTTGTTTAGAAGTACTAGGCCCAGCTGATGAGCTTGGACAATTTTGACTTGTATCCAATTTAATCAATTGTAATATTTCTTCTTGTGTCAAACCTTTCGGTTCTTCTTGTTCGGATGGCACCTCCTTCATGTCATCTTTTACACATCCGAATTCTAATTCTGAAATTTCCTCCTCTTCTTTAATCAAATCAGATGAATTTTTATTACAAAGAGCGGCAGAACTTGGCCCATCCAGTAATATTTGCCTCATTGTAGGATCTGGACCTAAAATTAAAAACAATTTATCTCATAATTTACAATATATTTATTTGTAACTACTGTACACTTTTAAGGCTGATATGTAGATGGTTTCAAGTTTTCAAAGTTGCCTCATAATTTTACTGCTTGTAAATTTAAATAATTTAAACAAGAAAATATTTGAACGCATTAGCGAAAAAATTAAAAGGAAAATTGCTAACATTCAATTTTGATGTTACTCCAGAGAGAAAAAAAGTAAAATGTTTTAAACATATAATTTATGAATAGAAATTACAAGGACTTTTGTTAAATATTTAATGCTTTCAGCTGCTATGTTAAAATGTACCTATTATCTTAATGTTTTGACCAGTTTAGTTACTTGTTGAATATATATATCTTGTAGTGTTGTCAGATGCTATTCTCTGGCTCAGGTCGACTCCCTGTTCTGTCAGCATGGTCTGCAAATCGTTCAGCGTGAAACCCCTTGCACCGAGCTCATCTTCAGCTTGTTCTAAGCCCTCTTGGACAGCACGCCTTTTTAAAAGACGTTTCATTTGAAAAGAAGAAAATTCCATAGACTCCTGTTACACAGTATTTATAATTTAATAATTGCCCAGGAAATTTTTATAGCGGATTTCGTTACCTCGGGCATGAGGTGCACTTTCGCCCATGAATTTTGTTTTCGAGTTTCCTTCAGCTCGGTAAGAATGTCATGCCTTATGTCAGGTGGAAGATTAAGAAATTCCTCACTTTTAACATCAATATCATGAATATTACCGTATTTAGTGTAGTTCTCTTCATCAGAAGAACTACTCCCTTCATCGATTCTGTGGATTTTATAAGACTCAATATAAATTAATGATTATAATCAAAAATTTAATTAAACCTAAATTATAAGATATATTGGGAAAGATAATATCTTATTAATAATGTAAACTATTGTGAATAATTTGGAACTAAATACTCCAAAATGTCATTCCACTCATTTTTACTCCAAAATGTCATTCCACTCATTTTTTTAAATCCTTGGTATTTCAACTACGAGGTCATAGGTTATATTAACCCTCAGGGTGCAGGTGTTTTTTTGAGAAAAAAATTGTTAAGTATGTCAGGACCTTTATTTTACAAAGATGAGCGCTGTGTCAACATCTAAACCATGCCCCATCGGACTCTAGTGTACACTGCTGAATAACTATTTTTTTGTCAAATTCAAAGAAACAAAAAAGAAAACAAGCACTGGGGAAATTTCCATGACCAACAAACCTTGGAGAAGAATTTATTCATTCCAATTTAATTGTTAAAATGCTTAATGAGAATAATAACCAAATCTGCATAAAATAATTTAGTTGTAACGCTTCAAGGACTCAACAGCAATGTTTTTGTTTGAAAACCCTCAAAATAGTTACAAATTTTAATTTATATTTGTTTTTGATTTCAAATTGATTCATTTCTGGCCATTAGATTCAACGATCTTATGATTTAATGTTTCAATAAGTAAATAAAAAGGTTTTTACTCAACTCTTTCTTAACTGCTTCAGCAATGGGAGGCAATTTAAACAGATCATCTTTGGTTGAAGGTAAAATTTTCTTCAGTGCAAAGTCACCACCAATTACAGATCCGATAGCCTGTTGCTTGATGAAGTTCTCCAACAATTGCTGCCTTAATTTTTCATTAATTTCCTCAGCCTTTTGCCTGCTTTTTTGTCTTGCTGCCTAAAAAAATCCATTCCTTACAATGGATTAAAACAGATAAAAAATTTCACCCAGTGTGGTGCAGGACAGACAGGCATTGGTTAAACCCAATCTTCACGCTGATTTCACGGATGTTTGCAAAGGTAGGTAAAAAGTGTTACAAATGCATAGTTGAATGCTTTACCCAGTCATGTGCCGAGGATATGGAATGAGAAGTGTACAGTATGGTCGAGTATTGCTCAGGTCATTGCTACGAGAACATTTAGCAGTCAAAGCCCTCACCAGTCAACCTTTAATCATCCGTAAACCATGATCGCTTCTTTCTTTAAGAAAAGTCACAAGATTGGGGGATGCATGTATGACAAATATTTGTATACTAGACAATTGATGCAAACTTTAGATGGAAAACAAATTTGTTTTCAAATTTAATAAATCAAAAAATTACTTCCAATTATTTTACTATTACTATTAAACCCTTTTTCAGTCAGAAAGCATCCGTTCCCACAGCCACACCATCAAGATATGAAAAGTACATCAACACACAATACAAGAGCAAAAAGTTCCCACAGATTTTGTAATCACGAAACTCATTATTTCCAGACATTTTCTTTACCACAGAAATAGAATATAAATGCAGAAATAAAATAAGACTAGATTCCATACAGCGGCCTGATGTAACACTTACGATAGTCTTCTTTTTCAAACTCGGAACACCACCGTCAAATACGAATATCGGCTTGATTCTGTAGAAGAGTAGTTTGCAGATACGGTGAAACAGGCCCAGGAGGAATGCATTGTGAACTGGTCTTCCAGACGTTTCGTGGAACCCTCTTACCAACTGATAGAGCCAGATTGATACATCTAGCCACTATGTTAAGAAATTTAAATATTTTTAACTTTTGAATAAATATTATGTGGGTTTAAAAAATATTTATATTCTTTTTCAACAGTTAAATGAAATATATATAGGTATATCTAGCTAAATAAAAAAAAATCTATATAATTTTAATTTAAAAAAAAACGAGCTTTAAACAAAACTTAATTTAATTTTTTAGAAACTAAACATTTAATAGATAATAAATATATTAAACTATTCTTTCACACTTTAAGGCATTAAAAAGAAGAAAGTTCAAGCCTTGTTATCATTTAAAGGGCAACCAAGATAATTAATGCGTAGTAATTTCCCTTCTCCGCTGAATTCATTGAACATCTGTCATCCTGCATTAAAAATCTATAATCCCTCATGCGGAAAAGACAGTTTTGAAAATTACTTCAATGCTTACATGCCCTTCTTTAACTCAAGATTTAATTTTCTATGTAAATGTCCCTTTACGGTATTTTTTTTTTTTTAAATTAATGAGTAATTACAGCTGAGGAAGTAGGTTGGAAGAAGATGGGCTAATTGTTATGAATAAGTTGTACTTAGGGCAACAATAGCATGTGAAGGAAATTAACCACCTAACTGTGGGAACTGCCCCCGACTTCCTTGAATGAAATATTCTTATTCAACCTGATTTTCCCAGGATCCAGCTAAGACAGACAAATACAATTTCTTGTTTTTAATAGTGTGTTATTAGAGGAGGGGACCTTGAAGAGAGGACTGCTCATTGGGAATGAAAACAAAAAATAACGAAACTATGAAAGACATTTTTCCAAAGGAAAAAGAAACAAAAAGAGGAGCATAAAAGTTTGCCTTTTAACAAGTGCAACTGCAGGATTAAATTTTTTTAAATAAATAAAAAAAATTACAGTGCATAAAATAAAATCTGAGCCTTATGTCCAGTTCTTTTCACTGTTTTAAATGACCGTTACACATAACTGCATGCATTGAAGAGAAATTGAAAAATAAAATCTTCTCATGACATAAATATGATCTACCTTCCCACAATGAAATTGTGTAATTGTTTCTAATCTCTTATAATCTATGTAATTATTTGATAATTTGCACTGTAATCTTGTTCAATAGTAGTGATTTAAAAAAAAAATTCAATTTGAAAGTAAGTCTTGAAGTAAGTAATTTTAAGTTTAAATTCCGGATTAGTTCATATTATTTTATATTTATTTCATTGGTCCTTTTGAGATTTTTTAAGCATTATTTTTACATTTCATTATATTGCCATTTAAAATATANTATATATATAAAACTTTCTTGATACAATGTTGGTATAATTCTGCAGGGCTGGCTTACATTCTGCGGATATATTTTACAGGAAAATTTGTGTTTAAAGTATAACAAGGAAAACTGCTCAGCAGCAAAGTTCCGGCATGTAGGTATTAGGTGAGAAAGAAAAGAGTGCCACTGGTAGAAGCCTTTTCTAATTTAGCAAACTACAAAAGAGAAATTGCAAAAAACAAAAGCCTTCATGATGCTAGGAATGTGATGCCTCTCAAATTCAGCTCGACACACCTGGTTTCGTGAGGCTAAACAGCCTAGGGGGGGGGGAACTTCTCCTAACATGTGGAACATATGAAGATTTACTCCATATAATCTCTCACTGTACTAAACATACAGAAGAACAAGGAAGATTATATGAGATTGGTGGAAAGGAAAATGAGTTTACCATTGTATCCTTCACACATTGGGTCGTCCAACATTACTGTGTAAAATGATTTAGAAATCGTGAGATGCGGTCTGGTGTGATGTAGGTTTCAGAAAAACATTTTCTTTATTGTGGCACAATTTTTAAAATAAACAATTTCATGTGAAAATTTTTACTATTGTTAAAATAGTAATATGAATCTGTGTATTTATGGTAATAAAAAATGTATTTATATTTTAGATCTAGGTATTTTTGAAATTGTTAAAAAATATATGATGGTTATTTTATTTTATTTTATTTTTTTTTTTGCATCAGCTAAGGCCAGAGCCACTTGAGCCTTTATATACAATTATATTTTAATTATATAAATTTAAAAAATTAATATGCTTCGCAAAAAACAACCTGTGTGTATGCCAATGGTTAAATATGTAATTGTGTCTATCATTTTGACTTATACATTGTCTATACATATGTGTATATTTATGTTTACATTAATCACACTCCTCTTTATCTCCTTCAAGAAACCCTCCATAGCGGAGAAAATCCCGCTGGAGATAGAACTTATGTATATTATGTTACAACCTTTTTAATACTGATCTACATCCTTCTGCATTCCTGATAATAGAAAGGGCACACCACGATTGTGTCCCAAGGTTTCAGCACTACCTCTCAGGCAGGAACCATGATCCTACATGCCAATTTTTTTTAAGGATTGAAAACCAGGGTGCTGTGATCTTTTTTTATAAAACAACCCCTTTCCTGTCATACTGTATTGGCTCTGCCTATTTTATTTTTTATCTTGATCCACTCTATTTCACACACTTAGACAACCAAAAACACTTTTTTGTAAAAATAATCTTTTAAGTCTTTTTTCAGTAAAAAAACAAGTATCGATTTATTTAAAAAAATTATTAAAAATAAATAAATAAAATTACTTTTTATTAAAAAGTGATTTTGGTTGTCTACATCTGTGGAAGGGAGGGGGATCAAGTTAAAAAATAAATTTTAACAACAACCTACAGAATAAAATAACAGCAACAATATTATCAATATAAGATAAAATAATTTTTTATGAATTGCCTATTTTGACTTCTTTTGGCAAGTGGATAAAAATCATGAAATGGTAATTTTAAGTTCATCAACTTTTATTCTGGTGTTGCTTCTCTGGCTAGCGACGAGGGTTATTTGGTAATTATGTTATTGATATTTTATTGTATAAATGGCTGTATAAAGTTTCTGAGCCAATCGAGAGAGTACTAGGTAAAATTTTCTTATGCAAATACTATCAAGGCAAAAAATTACAAAAAATGAAGTTTTCAGACAGTAGAATAATATATATATTTTTTTTAGAGAAAACTTGAGTATTAAGTTTATCAAACAACCAATAAAAAACCTATTGTTATTATTACTATCAAAAAGAACACTGGATTGGTGGATTCAACTGTCTTGGTAGTTGAGATTTAGGGTATTGACATCTCGTATTTGGGGTAGCGATACAGGGATCTGAACCCCAGCCTAGAGTAAATATACAAATTTATTCTATAGTCGAATATATTTGTACGCAGCATTTCTATAAATGAATAAACAATTTTAAAAACACTCAAGTAGTACTTGATTTGCAAAACATTGTAGTCATATTTATTTATTTTTTAAGGATACCGACAGCTAATACTTTGTTTTCCAAAGTTTCGACTGGGATCGGCTTTCCGGCGCTGTCAATGAGTTTCCACAAGCCGTGCACTCCCATTCTCTGTAAATAAAAAACAGAAGTAAGAAGTGAAGGACTTTTCGACCTTCCCGTATAGAATGACATGGACAAGATATTACCGTACGGGTCAATGCATGCAGATGTTATCGAGTTTCTCCATATAAAATTTCAGAGAATTGTTCGTATTTGTTTACAATACAGGTTACAGGAGAATGTGAAATTGTGAAAACCTGAAGGAATGAGTTTCGTTCTGAGGCAGTGTCTCCACAACGAGGGAAATTTTCCCCGTCTCTAGAGGGGGAGAATGAGGATTTAGATCTTGTAACTCAATGGATGTGATTTGTGATTTATGCCTAAAGATGGGGCAAACCTAATTGCCTACTAAACCTACCTACATTTAATTACCCTTCTGTGGCGTAGGAATGCACACTATCAATGAGCACCTTAGACAGAAGGATAAAAGAAAATGAAGGAGCAATGTATCTCACCCATTATACACAAATAAGCAGAGAACCTCCTAACAAACGTTGCAATGAAAAAGGTAATAGAATGTTTTAAAGGAAGCAGGAGAAAACTGCGAATCCTAACAGAATTCTTAACAGGACACTGCAAACTAAATGGACATCTGAAGAAGATTGGCATAACGCTACACGTCACGTACAGATTCTGCAAAGAAGCAGAAGAAACACCAACACATCTACTAATAAACTGTAGTGCTGCACTTGCCTTCAGGAGGAAGTGTTTTGAGACTTATAACGTAACCGTAGAAGAGATTCAACCACTGAAACCGGCCTATTAATCAATTTTCTTATACATCCATTTATTCATCTATGTTAAATTTATTTTTGAGAAAAAATTTTCAAACAAAATAACTTGTAGAGCTGACTGGAAGAAAGGGATCCCAGTTAATGTCGATCATATCTAGTTTACAGATGACACACCAAAACCGAATATGAGATAGGAACTGGCATTTAGGGGAATAAACCGAGGACTAGAATTCATATAAGCCACGACAATATGCCAAGTTTTTCAAGCGGAAATTGTGATTATTGAACACTGTGCCAGGGGATAAAAAGGCTATGGATTATCAATGGAAGAATAGCCATCTACTCGGACAGCCAGGCGGAACTGAAGGCAATTACCGCATCGACGGTAAAGTCCAGAGTCGTTTGGGACTGCATTAGAGCTCTGTCAGACATTAGAGAAAATAACAAAATTACCCTTGTCTGGGTGCCAGGGCACACAGGGCAGAGGAGGGCAACGAAGATAAATTGGCCAAGGAAAGTTCAATAAGGACACTTATTGCCCTTAACCCTTTTATGGCTTACCAAACTGCTCAAAACGCGAATCCATTAGACAATGTATTAATAATAAGTCCTCCGCTCAATGGGAATGTTGCCCAAATTTATCGAAGGACGATCGCAGAACTACAGAAACTCCACTATCTAGGACGTGTTAGGACTAGAATAATAGTTGGACTGGTAACTGTAAAGTGCAGACCCCGGGGGCATATGCATTAGACTCGGAGTGGCAGAAACAAGCTCGTGAAGACAAGCCAAGAAGATGAAGAAACAGCGGAACACGTCCTCTGTTGGTGGGAAGGCCTATGTAGGCTAAGATTCTAATCCTGGGAGAGGAAAAGCCAGGGCCTGAAGGATACACACGGGAGCCCTTTAAAAAGGGCTTCTCAACCCCCTCCAATCTGGCTTCCGCCAAGGTTATTCCACCCAATCAGCACTAANTTTTCCTCCTTTAAATCCCACCTGTATAATCACCTCCTCTCCCTCCAAGCAGAGACCTCACGTTAACATTTGTTATTTTTGTTTAATATTCTCCTAATTTTTTCTTCTGTCCTGCCTTATTGGTATACATTGTGCCAAGATTTCTATCTTTTTTTTTTACTTTTAACTTCATAGAAGGAATTTCCTTTATTTATTTCATGTAAATTATTCTTAGGAACACCAGTCCCAGAATAAACTTATTTTTCTTCTTCTTAAAAAGCTTTGGGGTCTGGTGAAAAGCCTCAAGCTTAACGAGGAGCTCTAGTTAAAAAATGGGCATGCACAATGGACCAATACTAGTCGCGGTGCACAGGTCGTAAAGAGGCCGGGTCCTATATAACCTTATCTAATCTATTCATCTATCTGTATATCTAAATTTAATTATAATTTGGTTATTTCCTATCATTTGATCTATTACCTTTGTTTTAATCTATAAGAAGACTTCTCGTATAGTGTCTTGTTCTAGTATTTTTTATTTTATTTATTTATTTTTTAATGTAAAGGGGTTTATTCTGAAAGCGTCCTGTTTTTATAGTTTTATTCAGGGTCTTATCGTTTTTGAATTGTTGAAACACTTATTATTATTGTGAGTATCCTTATGAGGTTTGCGGGGTGACGAACCTGAAGTTGCGTCGTTTCCGATCATTTTGGTTTGCCTATCCTAATTGTTTTGTGTTCAATTTCGGAACTCTAAAGAAGCTGAAACTGGTCTGACGACCAAAACATTAAGGATAGGCAGAACAAAATGACCGGAAACGGCCAAACTACAAACTGTATTTCATCTGGAGGTAGGTAGATCCTATAGTTGTGTCATTTGGATCTATTCCCACGGTTTCGATCTGTCAGACCCATTTCCGAACTCAGACCCAGTGAAGGTGGAGAGAAGCTGAATCGTAAAGATAGGCGGACCAAATTGATCGAATACTACCAAACTGCAGATTGTAAGTTGTCTGGGGAAAGGAAGGTCATCAGCAACATTAATAGGACCAGAACTTTGTGAAAAATTTGAAGGAGAGAAAGCTAAAAAAGATGCCGATAAACTAGTCAGAATGCGCGAATTAAGTTCTGGGGCAGTCTCTCTCTCACTCTCACTCTCTCTCTCTCTCTCTCTCTCAAAAAAAAAAAAAAAAAATCTCAGTCTATAGTGATAGATAATGGGGATTCAGCCCTCGCAAATAAATGGTGGGTTTGGTTCGTGTATGATCTTTGTTTTGATCTGTTAGACTGGTTCTAATAATCTTCAGTAATTGGTATGTGTTCCGCTATTATAGTTTTTTCCAGGATCATTTTTTTTTTATTGTTGAATCACTTATTGAAATTATCCTCATGGGGTTTGCGGGATGATGAACTTGCAGTTGCATTCGTTTTTTATCATTTCGGCCTATCCTCAATATTCCAGTATGTCAGGCTTCTGGAAAAAGACGAGTTCGGAAATGCGTCTGACAAACCGAAACAGCAAGGACAGGTAGACCAAAATGATCGAAATGACCAAACTGCAGATACATCTGGGGCACACAGAACAGAAGATGGTGACTGAAGCCAAGGAGGGTTCTTCAGCCACCCCAATAGGACCAGAACCTTTCTGTAAAATTTCCAACTGCCTTAATAAAAAGAAGTAATTGCTAAACAATTATCCAAAATCTCCTAATTGTTAAACATTTTAAATTTATTGATAAAATATATTTTTTCATTGAAAACGCTATTAAAAACAACAAAATCTGTCGTTTAAACTATTTAATTTATAATTCGGCATTTTTAGAGGTTTGTGTGCTGTTTTATCTTTTGTCCCTTTGAAAAAGTAAAACGGTGTATGATTTATGTAAATTGTTAGTGATTTGTGTTTCTACAAGCTGTCTCGTGTTAAATTTACAATTAATCAACTTAAAAAAAGGCTTTATTGACAAAACAACAGACAGACAAACAACTTAGAATGGACAAATCCCGAGCCGCGTCTGACACGGAAAAACAGCGAGAATAAGCACATTAAGATGATCGGAGACGATCAAACTGCAGGTTCATCATTCCGCAGCCCTCAACAGAAATCTCACTATTTTATAAAAAAATTTAATTGGAAAAATATTTTGTGCAACAATTGATCATTAGATTAGTACATTATAATTAAAACTAATTCCTTATGGATTTATCAAATGTGCAGACTAAATAACCCAATGCATTACATTTTAAATGATTACTCATTTTTGACATAATCTCATGGAATTTTCTATAGTAGCCAATTTTTTTTATAACAAATATAAAGTTGGAAATCATAAATTGTGGTAAAGTAACGCAGTTTGCTTTACAGCAAGTCTCCGATCGTAGATTTCAAGAAAATTGGCACATTATAACTACTGTTTTCCTGTTTTATTTTCCTTTGATCTGCATAAAACTTTGCCGAAAAGGTACAATTTTGACTCCTAGGAGGTTGAAACGAGAAATCGATTAGGAAAATACCATCGGACACTATCCTTGAGAACCGAGAATTAACCTTCATTGGCAATGTTATGCAATTAATTTTTCAAATTAGTAATAATAAATTCGTTATATTAAACGTAAAAATCAATAAGACATTGACTCTCGATTTTTCATACGGTCACATATGTGGTTAATTCCCGCTATTAAGATGAAGCAAATTTGCAAGAACGCAAAAGGACCTTATTTTTTGTCCTTCCAGTCTCGTATGACCCCTACAAAGGAAATTATCCAAATATTCTAACTTATGCCTAGGCCTACACAAATTGTCGGCTTTTAAGATGATAAATGTGAGTCTTCTACACGTTGTTCTACAAATTATATGACGTTTCGAAAGGTCTTTTACAGACGTAGTACACAAGCTATAGGGAAGTTTTCCAAGACCTTTGATAATTTGCCATAAAGCCATTTTAGAATTTGGTTTTTAAGACGACAAAGTCATTTAGGATGAATCGTTTGTTTGTTTTTACGCAAAGCCTTTATTTTTTATGTATCTCTGATCCTCGCTAAGATTATCCAAATATCAGGATCTATGACGTGGTGAAGACAAATTTTTGTTACACTTTCGTTTAAGATGATAAATTCACAAGGGATGAAGATGCAGGTGGTAGAGATGGATGCTAGGAAGCGGGGGTTTGTGCTCGCCCGACACCTCAGCCTTCTGGATTTTTGTACGCTGCTACTTTTTTTAGGGAGCTTATTTAAATTTCGATTTTGGGCATTGTAGTTTATTTCCTCGCAATTATATTTTATTCATTTTTCCGCTACGGCAGCCTCAAAAATTACTGAAAAAAGAAATAAATATTGCATGCAAAACTCTCATTCAAACAGTCAGGCAAATATTCAAACGTATAAGAATTTTGGAAAAGGCCTAAATCCTATTATAAATTCCAATAAATTTAAGAAAGCTGAAAAGTGCTCTTCGAAACAAACAATAGAGACCTAGTAACTCCTTTAAACTATTCGAAAGGTCGAGCCTTTGCCTAAACTAAAGGGTTGCAAAGTGCGACAGTCGACCAAAATATGTTTTACAGTCAGAATGATTCGTTCTCCAACTTCAAATACATCCAGGGCAAGTTGGAAGATTGTTGCTTATTAAAAGCCTCGCCTGATGTGACCTATTCGTAATCAAGAGAGAACCACAAGTTCTTTTCTCTCAAGTTCCTCAGTTGGCCATTTATGTACAACTGGCTTAATTTCTTTCAAACTATCTCTAGACCATTCCATCTTGCCTCCCACTTTCGGTTGATAATGTTTTTAACATAAACGACTGTCATCTGAGCGGAGAGGAAACTGATCAGTTCTTTGTGGATGGCTTGCAGTGTACCTTGCCTGTTGATCAGCTCTTCATTTCCAGAATAATATTATTATTATTAATTTGTTGGATTTGTGAGGAGCGGTCAAGAATGAGGTAGTTTAGAAAAACACTTTTTTCATTTTTTGCGTTTCGACCTTTATTCAGATCATCTTCAGGGCGTGGACGAATTACAAAACATATGTTGATTGGAAAATTGCAATATATAAATTTCCAACTGAGTATTTCATACTTACATAAAGAATGAATGAAATACTTGGTTGAAAATTTATATTTACATCTGTATTGCATTTTTCCAATCAACATATGTTTTGTCCTTCGATTGTTTGCAGTGTGCCTTGCCTGATGGTGATCTCTTTCATTTCCAGAAATGCCGTCATGACTAGGAATACAAACGTATACCACATGTTTGTTAAGAGCTTTTACACATTTTAATATGTGTTTTATTATTATTTTTATTTATTTTTTTTACGAGGGTTCGCAATTGCAGAGTGCTATAATATAAACCCTCAGGGGGCCGGCGTTTTTGAAAAAAAAGCCCATTTGTAAGTATGTTGGGTTCGAATATAGGGCCGCTGGATTCGAACCTGGGACCTTTACCTTACAGAGATGGGCGCCGTGTCAACGCTCAGACCGTTGCGGCCACCGTCGCCCCATTATTATTGATGTTATTATTATTTTATTATGTTTATAAAACTTAATTTATGTAAGGGGGCTTAAAGTGCTATTTGTACATTTAAAATATGTTTTGTAATCCGCCCAGGATTACGAAAGGTGAAGACCCCTCGAAGATGACCGGAATAAAGGTTGAAACATCGGGGGAAAAAATTTAAAAAGGTAGTTTTGTAAAATATTTCATTCCTGCCTGCTCCTCACTACTTCAAGATATGTCATAAGCGGAGACTGGATTTTTATGTAGTAACAATGTGCCAAAATATGCCAATGTGCAATAAACCAGTTTATTTTTACTATTATAGTAACTTTAAACAAAAATATAGATAATTAAATAAAATAGATATAAAAACTTTTTTTTTTTCAACGAGGGTATTTCAACACGAGGTTATTTGAACCCTCGTGGTTATTTTATTATGTTTATAAAACTTAATTTAAGTAAGGGGGCTTAAAGTGCTATTTGTACTTTAAAATAAATAAATGTTTTGTGTGTTCGGTGTTTTTGAACAAAAAAAAATAAAAACATTTGTAAGTGTCGGGTTCGAATGCAAGGCCGCTTGGATTCGAACCCGGAACCTTTGCCTTACAGTGATCAGCTCCGTATCAACGCCTAAACCGTTGCGGCCACCGACGCCCCCTCGAGTTTATTTACATTTAACAAAAATATTTTCTCACTTATATAATTACATTATATATTTTAAACTAATTGAGTATAATTAATGTTAATAAACAAGTACTTCTCTAAATTGTCTTCCGTGAAATAGTGTCTAAGGCCACTTAAAATTTGTAAGAATATTGAAATAAGACTTAAAAAGGGGTTTTATATTCTTTGGTCGGTATTTCTAGAATCTTCTCTTTTCGTTGTTTCAATTTTCTTCGAGTAAACCAACTTTTCATCAACTTGTTATTTTTTTACAGAACTTTTTTATGCTTCCCCCGAAAACCAATATAGTATTTTTAAATATTTTGCGCGAAAAATGCGATTTTACGTAAAAGTACTTTAAATAAGCGATATGGTTCAAATATGCAATTTTATGCGATATTTATCAAATATGCAAAAATATGCTCTATAAAATTTAACATACACCTTCCTAGATACATGATTCGGATAGATAATTGATTTCCACCGTCAAAAAAAATATGCAACTGCATAAAAATCCCGTATCTAGTCATAAGTCATGACTTCTTGTGGTATCTCGGCCCAGAGAGTGTACTGCGAGAACGGGCGGACCAGACTACTGTACCTGTACATAAAAATAAAATATTTGAATGTTTTGATTTTTTAACTTTGTATTTGTTAATTTTTTCCGTACCTGGGATAAGGGAGAATGTCGTGATTGACGGGTGAAGGAACCCGGGTGGTGGCGCGGATGACATGCGGTTTACGCGGGGGGGCCCGGCCAAGTTTTGATCCGAGGCCGACTCCGGGCCGAGCGGGCGTAATCAGGGAACGGATGTTCTTTCTATTTCTCACAGTGCGTACGAGAAGCGAAGCCGTCGGCGCCGTGGGAAAATCAGATTTGCCTCGATTCCCCTTTTCTTCTCCGGGCCGGGGAGCGGGAGAGGGCGGGCCGTCGGTTAGCCGGCGTCCCGTGGTGGGGCGTCAGGTCCCATTGGCGAGCTATCGGCCGGCCCTCCTCTCCTTCCAGGGTGCCTTCCTCGCCGACTTTTCCCGACTCCTCTCACCTTCTTTCAGTACTCGACGGGACAAAGATGAGAAAAGTCGTTCAATTCCCCACTCGCACCGCACCCCGGCCGACAGCCGTCATTTAGCACTCACATCCTCTCAAGGGGTGGACTCTTTTCACCCGGCGGCCGACGACGGTAAATCGATTCCGTTCAGGTTGGCTAGACTGTCGGAAAATTTCCTGCTGCGAACAGGTGTTTTCGAACTATGTTTTGAACTCGGCATCGGGACTTGAGACTCGTTCGACCGTTGTTTACCGTTTATCTAAGGAGGCTCATAACCGTACGATACCGAAGTTTTCCCTTTTAAAGGTGAGTACTCGACTTTCTACATTGATTTGAAACGTTTTTGACCCGTTTCGGCCGTCGGGAGTCACGATTCGGGACTTAAAACCCCGGAGAAGAGACTCACCCCTGGGGCCAGTCTTCCTTCTGGTGAGCCTTCTGGTAACAGAGCCCCAAAAGAGCGACGTGAACGGTTCGCCAGAAGATTTCTGGGAGTGTCGGTTCTCTCCTCCTCTGGGATGATTCCCCTTTGGGGATTTTCTTTTAATCCCGAGCCCGTTTGAAAAACGCCGAATCCTACAACAATGCGTTGTTAACACGATTGATAACTTTTATAAATCAATCATAACTGCCTAAAATTAAACGCAAACACCCTAATAATAAAAATAACACCCCTCAACATGTGTGAAATTTTCGAAAAAATAACGATTGTAACAATTTAGACTCGACTCGCACCCGTGTACTCAATTATTAAATTAAAAATATAAAGCTTAAACAGGCAAAAGAACACAAAATCCCTTCCACCATGTGAGCCACAACACAAGGGTACCATCAAACCCTATTAAGATACATATTTTGTCACTTAAAAAAGTGATACTTGCACCAAAAAAAAATCATAAACGATAAAAAAGTGTTAACGACAGTGAGTGGTCAGTATTCAACTCACTGATAACATAAAAGGTAAAAAGCAGCGCTTTTATAAGGAAATAGTCACTCAATAAACCTGAGAAAGATCGCTAAAATGGGACTGTGCATGTGTTCCAGGAGAAATATGACCAGAGAACGGAATTAAATTTTGAGATTTCATTAGGTTCAGGTGATGAAGTAATAGTCGTTTTTGAAAATTTTGGTCTATCCTTACAGTTTTGGTCTGTCAGTGGCATTTCTGAAGTCAGACCAAACACTGAATTTTAAAGATAGTAGATCTGAATGATCAGAAACGACTGGATTGCAGACTGTATCTCATCTGAGGCATATTGAACAGAAGATGTTTATCAGCGTAAACTAGCCATGGAGTAGTTACTCATTAACAGTAATAGGATTTTTTTATTTTATTTTTTTATTTTTGAGATTTCCTCATAGTGTCTGCGGGGTGACGAATCACAAGTTGTGTCGTTTTTTAACATTTCTGAAATCAGACCACTGAAGATGAGATGCAGAATTGTGAGGTTAGACAGTCCAAATTGTTCAAATACGACTAAACTGCAGATTGTATCTCTTCAGGGCAAACAGGACAGAACGGTAATGAATAGGCTGATAAACTAGTCAGGGAGGGTTCCTCAACAATGCTAATAGGACCCTTCTGTAAAATTACCTTAGTTTTTTTACATTGTTGAACATTTATTATTTTATATTAATCCATTTATGTTTAGTAGTCTTATTGACCAATTACTTCTTTCAATTAATTATCCTTTTATGTAGCTGAAGGTTGTGGCTTCAAATCTCGCTTGTGACACTAGCTTTTTCATCTCAACCAAGACCTTGCATAAAAAGAATAATTAATTGAAAGATTTTGTGAGATTTCCTCATTGGGGTGGGGGTGATGAATCGCTAGTTGTATTGTTTCCGATCTTGTCGATCTATGCTCACCATTTCAATCTATTAGATAGATGCATTTCTGCAATCAGACCAAGCACTGAAGAGTGAGAATTGTGGGGGTAAACAGTCCAATCTGATTGGATGTGACCAAACTACAGACTGTATCCCATCTCAGGCAAATATGACAGAAGGATAATAAAAAGACTGATTAACTAGCTGAGAGAGTTCCTTAGCAACACTAATAGGACCCTTCTGTAAAATTATCTTAAATTTTTTAGATTGTTCTTAGATTTTGTTAGATTTTCGATTGACAATTCAATTTTTGTGAGATTTCCTCATGGGTGCTGGGGGTGATGAACCTCTAGTTATGTCATTTGTGATCATTTCGACTTATCCTGTTCTCACAGTTTTGGTCAGTTAGATGCATTTTGCAATATATATCCGACATTGAAGGTAGTGAGAAGCTGAAACTTGAGGATAGGCAGACCAAATTGATCGGATATGACCAAACTGTGTTTATCTGGGGCAAACAGAACAGAAGGGTAAAGAAAGAAGCTGATGAACTAGTCAGAATGTGAAGGGTTGAACTCTTGTTTAACAAAACATACTAAAACATAAATTGGATTATAGTTTGGTCATTTACTATGATTTGGTTCGTTTATTCTTGTCGCTATCATCTGTCAGACAGCTTGTAATCATCTTCTCTGGTTGGTATGTGTGATGTTTTGTCAAATATGTCCTTGTTATGTATTTTTAAAATGTATAGTGGTTTGTGCTGAAAGTGTTCCATTTGTGGTTTTTTCAGACTCTTTGGTTTTTAGAATTATTGAAACACTTATTATTGTTATATTACTGTTATTATTATTATGAGATTTCCTTCATAGGGTGTGACGATGATGAACCTATAGTTGTGCTATAATTATTTGTTAGTTAGGACTTGGTTTAATGACTTGGCATGATGCGTATGCAGATATTAGTAGTGTAGAAGATTTGCAATAATTGTTCTGTCTAAGTCAGGAGAAAACTGCAGTATGTTAGTAACTGGGAAGCCTAAATATGAAGAACATGTTCAGGGTCAGGCACCAATTGAATCCCTGAAGAAGGTGAAATGTTAAAACGAGTCTGAAAGACCAAACAAGCAAGGCTGACTGGCCAAAGAAAATGATCAAACTAACGTTAAATTTGTAAAAGGGTTGATGAAATCCCAACAAGAAGGTTTCTACTCATGAGCAAAAAATTCTCAATAGTAAATATAACTGTAACTGAGTAAAGTAAAATAAAAGTAATTCCTGTCATAAAATATGGCTCAATGGGCTACCCATCGGGGTTTAGGAGCACAATAGTTGTACTTGATTGACAAAGTGCAAAAGGCTTTTTATTTTTAGGCACCTCAACTTGATCTGACAACATTCTTAGTTTGTTATCTCATTAATAATTTTCAAATTGTCATGTTTGCCCAGTTAGAAATCTTAAAGCCAACCTGAAGCAACTTTATGCTTCACTATTCTATTTAACTTTTGCAGTTTTGCTTTAATTTTCATGTATCACAGAAGAATTTAATACTATAATTTTTATGACTGCCAAATGAATTTATTTTTGGTAGGGTAGAAGAATTATTGGTAGGGCGAAATCAGTATTACAAGAAAAATATGGCTGATTCTTAAGAATTCCATATTTCCATACGAAGAATCCATACGGGACACAAGAACCTCAGCTAATTGAATTTCTGAATGGAAAGAATTGCCTAGAACTGATCAGATACGTGTGGCAAGCTTGGTCTTATCATTTTGAACTAATTAAGGAATTCAATTATGATTAATAGGTTTTTGTCTGGTTTTTAATTTAATTTTTTTCTTTGTCTATTCTAAAAAGTTTCCTACCTTTTAGTTTTCAATAACACATTTTATTACTATATTTTTGTTGGTGTAGTGACTTAGCTTCAACTTCCGGCAGACAGTACTTACCATGCTGTTAACGTTAATTTATTTTGTTTTGTATACATTTGTTTTTGTTGTTAAATAAACATTATTATTATTATTACAATTAATTATTTTTGTATATAATGTTTTTGGTTGAGATTAGTGACACGAGTGGAATTTGAACCGACAACTTTCGGCTCAATACGCCGCTTCTCTAACCAGCCGAAGGTTGTGGGTTCGAATCCTGCTCATGACAGCAGATGAATTTTTCATCTCAACCAAAAACCTTTGATTAAAATATAATTAATTGGAATAATTAATATTGTTAATGATGACCACTAACCAAATAATAATATTTTGAATGATGATGATTGTAATGGTTGGTCAGTTTTATAATATTAGGGGAAAGATTAAAATGTGTGGTTCGACATAAGATCGTTTTATTGCTGAGCTTGCAGTGATTATATCACAAATCAAGTTACTTTTTTTTCAAACATTTCATCTTTTGAACATCACTTCATAAATTCATTTTCCAATTATGACTAAATTTTAAAAATATTGCAATAATTAAAGTGAAGGCCTGGTGATGACGATGTAATCTATAAAAGATGGACAATCGAACTTCTGTTAGATTATCTTTTGTTTTGAAGAAGAATTACGTTGCTAGAGATTGTTTATTTACATAGAAGAGATCCTTGCATTGGTTATTCCCATGATTAACTCTCTTCTGCTTATGTTATTATCAAAAAGTCTTTGTACTTATGTTGTAATTATGCATATAGATTACATTTGCTTTTGCTGTTCTGTATAAATTTTGCACCTATATTGCATCTTTTTTAATCACGTGCGCATTCTATTCTATTATGCACAAATGAATTCAAGGAAGTGTTCTTGTAATGTAACATATTGGTATGAATTTATTAAAAAATATAATAGTAATGCATTATTGTAAAAATTATTTTAGAAAGGGTTTTTAGCTTGTCAAATGTAATGTTTGTAATATCAGTTTAAATTTTTTCAATGTAGATTTTGTAAATATTCGGCAAAAACTTTCTTCATATGAATAGTTTTCTATTAAAAACAAATAAAAATCTATTTTAAACTATGCTTGATCGTCCCTGATTACCTTTCCTTGAAATTCTCACTGTCTTTGCTTACGGCCATTTCAGCTTTTTTTATTTCTTTGCTGAAACTATAACTTTCCATAAAAATAAAATGTAACAAATATTTACAAGATATTAGGTAAAAAATGCTTTGCATGGGATTTGTTTTAGCTTTTAACACCAATTTTATTATATTTTATTTTATTCCAGGCACTGTTTGGTTCAAGATAGTTATTATAAAGCACAACCAATTAATAAAAAATAATGCCAATAAGGCAGAAAAATGCCAGTTTGTCACCAAAATATTAATGTGATAATGGTAATAATTTTATATATTTACCAAATTTATAAGGGTAGATTAATTATTATAATTGGATAAATTTATTCGGACAGAAAATCTTATTTGTTTGACTAATCTATGAAAATATGGAAAAGCTTCTTAAATAACTACAATAAATGGAACATGACTATTTTTATTAGTTTACCATATTTAAAACAACTATCAGTCAATCATTAAAGTTAATTGAATTAATTTATTTTATATGTTCCATCATATTATTACACATTTTTAAAATTTCGTAATTACAGAATGTTAATGGAAAGGAACTTTTTTATTCCGGTCAAAATCATTACTATTTCAATATATTTAATGTTTAAGAAAAGGTCTTGTTACAAAATTCTATTAAAATGCATAATTTATATACTATTCATGTGAAGATAATATGAATAACAAGGAAATGATAGCGATTTTTATATAATTTAACACCTTTTATTAACACAGCACAGATTAATATAATTCTAATTGTTACGTCCATTAAAAAAAAAAATATATATATATATATGTATATATAAATATATTCTATAGGCTGTGAGAAAAGGAAAAAAGATCTGTACATAATCGGAAAGTAAATTTAACATCAGTTCTTTAGAATGTTGACAGTTCTTATCAGTATGTAAATATATAATATTTTACAATTTATTAGTCTATTCAAACTTATATCTATCCAAAAAATATATACGAAAATGTTTGCAAGTTACATAAGTTATGGAACTTATAGTAATGGAACATGGAAGTAATGGAAACTCTCGGAGTAATGAAAACCGATAGCTCAAGTGATAATTCGGTTGTCATGGGTTTGAGTCCTGCTAGTGAAACTAATTTTTTATCTCAACCTCACTTTACATAAAAATAATTAATTAATAAAAATATACCACGGTTAATTAAGATGACCAAAAGTACATGAATATACTTGAATGGAAGTTAGATTTTGTGGTGTATGTTTATATTTTTAAAACAATTTGATTTGATAATTAATAAAAAATTATCATCTAGCATACGATTTTATGGTATGATAACAGTAAAAACTGTTAAATTTGGGACATCTAAAATAGGCAGAAGTATTAAAAAATGCAAACAAAAATTGAATATTGAACAATTTGTGTTTTGAAATTGTCTAACTGATTGTTCTAATTTAAAAGATTTTTGTTAGTACATTTACATACTATATTTTGTTGTAATTATATTTATTAAATTTTATTTATTAATAAATTTTTTAATTTTACAGGGGAAAAGGGCCGCCATGATTGTGCTGATATGATTTTTACAAGCGTTAATTGCTGAGCATTTTTCTCTCTTGAAATGAAACAACTAAACCGTTATCCTTCATGATGCCACACCAATACGGAATGGCTCTCAGCCTACAAAATCCCGTTGAAAGATACATCTATAGAAATGACGAGCAGAGGCTCACGAGGGAAGCGATGGAAAGATACTTGAGGGAAAGGAGCGATATGGTCATTGTGATTCTTCATGCTAAAGTTGCTCAAAAGTCTTACGGTAATGAGAAACGGTTCTTTTGCCCTCCGCCCTGTATATATCTTTATGGCGAAGGATGGCGCCTCAGGCAAGAACAGTTATTGAGAGAAGGAGACTCGGAACATGCTGCTCAGCTCTGTGCATTTATCGGTATAGGCAACTCAGATCAAGACATGCAGCAATTAGATTTAAACAATGGAAAACAGTACTGTGCAGCTAAAACACTTTATATTTCCGATTCAGATAAAAGAAAACATTTTATGCTTTCAGTGAAAATGTTCTATGGCAGTGGTCATGACATCGGTGTTTTTCAAAGCAAAAGGATTAAAGTAATATCAAAACCGTCCAAGAAAAAACAGTCTTTGAAAAACGCTGATTTGTGTATTGCCAGTGGAACAAAAGTGGCTCTTTTTAATAGACTCAGATCTCAAACTGTCAGTACAAGATATTTACATGTGGAAAACGGCAATTTCCATGCGAGTTCCACGCAGTGGGGTGCTTTTACTATTCATTTACTGGACGATGATGAAAGTGAGAGTGAAGAATTTAGTGTTAGAGAAGGATATGTTCATTATGGTAGTACTGTAAAATTAGTGTGTTCTGTGACTGGGATGGCACTACCTCGCCTCATAATACGTAAAGTGGATAAACAGATGGCTTTGTTAGAAGCGGACGATCCGGTTTCTCAACTACACAAGTGTGCATTTTATATGAAGGACACAGAACGCATGTATTTATGTTTATCACAAGAAAGAATCATTCAATTTCAAGCCACTCCATGTCCCAAAGAGCCAAATAAGGAGATGATAAACGATGGGGCTTGCTGGACTATAATAAGCACAGATAAAGCTGAATACCAATTTTATGAAGGAATGGGGCCTGTTAGAACTCCAGTCACTCCAGTGCCGATAGTCCACAGCCTGCATTTAAACGGTGGTGGTGATGTGGCCATGTTGGAACTCTCTGGGGAAAACTTCACTCCAAATTTACAAGTGTGGTTTGGAGATGTCGAAGCGGAAACAATGTATAGATGTCAAGAAAGTATGCTGTGTGTAGTGCCAGACATTTCATCATTCCGTGGTGAATGGTTGTGGGTAAGACAGCCCACACAAGTTCCAGTGTCTCTAGTCCGAAATGATGGCATTATATATGCAACCGGCCTAACTTTTACTTACACCCCAGAACCTGGACCCAGGCCCCACTGCCCTCCGGCAGAAGATATAATGAGGCACAATACATCACACCAAGACAGGCTTCCAGCAATTCCAGATGTCCCATGGAATCAAGCGCAGGGAATATAAACAAAGAAGTAAATTTATCTATTTACCATCATGAAGCCATTTCTATCTGTGATTACTACACAGAGTTTATTATTATTTTTTAATCCGTGCCATTCCTCTCCATTTTATTTTCTATCTATTACTCCTATTCATTAGAAAAATACAATATAATCTCTCTAGTTTTATATTTCATTGGTTTTTGTAAGGGTATTTTTCAATCCTATTTATTTTCATACATTTTGGAAATCACAATTTTTAAATATCGAATTATTTAAGAGTTATTAAAATTAGAAAATATAAAATGCATCTCATGTTTTTTTAGGATATATTTCTTCTTAGCGAGATTACCATGAAAAATGGTGGATAGAAAATGATGTAGAATCAGAGATTGTATTGTTTTTTGTTTCAATAAAGATTCTCATGATTTTCATTGTTCAGCTAAATTAAAGTTGTTTTGAAAGAAATTGTTTTCTAGAGAAGTTTATAAAATGGGCAATAGGATGTAAAAACCGAATAAGTAGTTTTTTTTAAATATTAGTATAATCTTTTAATAAAAGCTATTATTATCCTGTCCATTCGGGGTTACTAGTAGTTACCATAATTATTGCTTGAGATATGTAATGAAAATTGAAAATGCAAAAAAAAAAAAAAACACGCTGAGAGATATTTTTATAGTTATTACATATTTATGTTTGTATAATTCAAAAATTAATTTAGTTAAAACATCGTTTTGAATAAATATTCAAGGTCAAATATTGGTTCTTAATAGTAAAAAATGAATAATTAACGTTTGATGTAAATTATTACATATAAATATTCATTCCCATGCCTTCATGCAAACTATAGTTTAAATACTAAAGTAGACTGTTATACTTTTTTTTTTTTTCGTTTATGCAAACCAACATATTCATTTAACTTACTTATACTTATAGATGTCATCTTAAAAATCAGTAAAAAGCTGAACTTTGGAAATGAATTGAGGTCTTTCAACATCACAGTTTGTAATCATTAAGAGCTGACCAAATTTGTAAATACAACAACGAACTTCTGTATATAATGACAGTACATTTTTAGTAATGTAATGTATGCAACATTTTAACGAACTAGGATGTGAAATTACTAGTGTGGTTTACGATTCTGAATTACAGGTTTTGATAATTATATTTATTTTTATTTAGATTTAGTTATAACTTATAATACCAACTTTCTTTCTTTTTTTTTTTTTTTTTTTTCTAGTACGTGCATCTTGGTTATTTTTTTAAATCTATTGCTCAACTTTATTTTAAAAAAAATATTATTATTATTACAAAGGCAAGATTTTTGCAATTGTTTGTGATTTTTTTTTGTAGTAGGTATTATTATTTGTCAATTTATTTTATATAACTTATAAGAAACCCTTACCAAAGCTACTTTTTTCTTTAACAAATTATAATTTTAATGTGTAATAAGACAATATTTTATACTGATAGGAAATTATTTAAAACAAGAATTTCTGATGTGTAGTAAGCAATATTTTCTTATATAAATAATCGCAATTAGTATCGATGAAATATAATTTGTTTATTTTTTAACATTTACGTTTTAGAAACTAGATTGTATTATTTATAAATAAAAAAGTATAAAGTGTGATAATTATATTTATAAATTAAAAAAAAGAAATCTTGTGTATAAAGAAAGGTATAGAAAGTTTTATTTTATTTTATATCATTGAATTGTAAATATTAGTTTTTAAAAATTGTATAGTGTACCTAAATGCAGTGGAAGTTGTACATATATAAAACAGTTGGAGATAATTTTGTACTGATTCTTATTTATCACCTGAAATAATTGTGTAATTTGTATCTTGTATTTTTTAAATTTTAAATCGTTTGTAAAGTGACAAAGTTTCATAGAATTATTTCTATTCGAGAAAGCAATTATATTCCTTCCATATCCTTCAATTCATATACCAAATTAGAATTTTATCATACTGCAATAAACAATTTTATCATAAAATGGACCTTGTTTTTTAATATGGAGTGTACAATGTTAGTTCGTTCTTAAAAGTTCCCTCTTCATCGTTTTAAACCTGAAATTATTTGTGGACATAGCTCGTTTCTTATTCCCATGACCTCAAACAGGAAATCGAAACCTTATAGTCTCTTTTGTATTGTTCTATTAAATGTAAATGACTATGGATTGAAAGAAAAAATATACTTTATCACTAAAATTGGACTCCTTTACGGATCTTCAGTAAAACAATTGTTGAAATATATTTTATTTGAAGCAATCTTAAGTTTAGAAAATGAAATCAGAATTAAAGTTCCTCACAACTTATAACAGAAAACAGTAAGATTTCTCCATGTTGTCTAGGAGGTGATGAATATAAAATTTCTTTGTCATGATCATTTTGGTCTGCGTATGTTTTTTAGGCATACTGAAATGCGTCCGACAGACCAGCAAGGCAAAATGAGTGGTAACAACCACATTTCAACATAACTGTAGGTAGCTGCAATGGTTAAGGTGTTGACATGGTGCTCATCACTGAGGTAAAGATCAAGCGGCCCTGCATTCAAACCTGATGTTCTTACAAATGGGCTTTTTTTCAAAACAATGATACCCCAGGGGTTGATATGACCTCTGCTGTTGTAAGAAAAAAGGTTGATATTTCCTGATGGTATTTGTTTCAATGTTTTCACAGATATAAGGGGACCACGGTGGCCAAATGGTTAAGACATAACTCATATTTGCCATGATAGTGATTCTAGAAATGATGGTGGAGTAAGTATGTAGATTCACTGGATTAGTGATTCTAGGTTCAAATCCCGGCTGAGTCTATAACTTTTTAATTGGTAATGATATAAAAAATTGATTATAAATCCCTCATCGCCAACAAGTAGTTGGACGTTAAGCCCTACTTTATGACAAGGATTACTTTACTATGGCAAATAGAGTTTTTATATTGTTGAATTTAATTTGTAATAGTTTTAGGATTCATTCACACAAAAGATATTATTTTCACAATATAAAGGGTAATTGTAGAAAAACAATTTGTTCGTTATTTTTCACCAGCATTACAAAAAACTTTTATTGAGATTTGAGAGTAAGGAACCTATATCCTACTTATTACATTCTGATTTCTGCTTGTCAGCAGTTGATCTGTGTTATTTTTATCAATTGTGTCTATTTATCTAGTCTATGACAAAAGATTTTAAACAGACCAGGCTGATCATAGATGAACACTACTAATTACAAAAATAACCTAATTTATTGTTTTGAAATTATATATTTTTGAAAAGAAATATAAATTATTTTTGTATCTTAAGCTGAAATAAGCACAAGTTGTGCCTTAAGTTAAAAGTGAAAGTAGACTGATTAGCAGTAACCATCTTATAAATTATAGAATTGAATTATTTACACTTTCTATAAAAAGTGGACTCAGTGAATACACAGTGTATTAGGAAAGCGGCCAGACTACTCATGACGACTTAAAAAGAATTTAATTTTTTTAATGAAGGTCTACTTTTAAAACATTAAGAAAAATGTCTTTTTGATAGGCCTTATTTTATTTTACTTTATTATTAGTTTTTAAAATAGCACAGAATCACCGAAATGTCGCAAAATCATGATTTTTATTTTAAAAAAGCCTACCAAAAAGAAATTTTTCATTTATAAAAAGTAAAAGGACACATAGTTTCATATAGGTGTCCAATAGAAAGTATGTTGTCACGATGATGACATACTACAATATAATTTAATAAATCAGATATTGTTATAAAATTATACAAAGGTGAATATGGTAGAATGTGTTACAAATCTAAGCAGGTGTAAATTTATTTTAAACTGGGGTCAGATTTTAATGACACTTTCACGCTGAATTTGCCAAAATGTAATTAAGAGAACTGTAAGTGGTACTGCAGTGACAGGTGTTTTCTTATAATTAGGTTAAAACAAAAATCAATCAATATTTACATTACTTGAAAAGTAATATTTGAGAAATTACGTTATCATAATTTTATCACCTTTGATCACCCTGCTCTGCCAATTAATTACTAAATTTGTCTGCCAGACACCATTACTTATAAAAAGGCCTGATTTTGGACCTGACACAAAGAATTTTTCTGAGAAAATACATTTTTAAATATGCACTCCCTGACCGATTGGCAATATTTTCAAACAAGGGGAACAAGCTGTGCAAAAAGTCTCAACTTAACATGTGTAGTAACATCCACGGATTGTCTGAGTGGAGTGTAAAAGCTCCGGAATACCAAGAAAAGAAAGCTGTTGACCAATTGGCTGAAAGAGCTACAATTTCTGGAACAGCTCTGGTATTTGGATATGAGGTTTACATTAACCCAACAAATGTATCTACAGCAACAATGAAAAAGAGCTATATTATAAAAATATGTTTCCACTGGAGGATGTGCCCCGTGGTTTCAAGATGATTAAATTTCTGGATGCTTGACAGCTGTATAATAGTCTGCCTAAGAATGGACAAGGAATATGCAAGGGTTACTTGCATAGAATTAACGAAACAAAAAAAAGCAACATCTCAATGAAAGCCACAAAGATGGGACTTCCACTGGGCACTTACCTCATTGGACAGTCAGTAACTTTGCCTCCCACATAAAAGGATCTGATGATATTCAAACAAAACTCACCAGGAAATATTTAAATTTTTAAATAAAATAAATAATAAATGTAATAAAATAGTGTAAGTAGGGGTAAATAATTGTTTCTTAATAAATTATTAAAACTGAATTATTGTGTGTGATTTACTATATATTTATGTGATAATTATTATTGTAGATAGATATTATGTTTATAATTATCTATTGTGCATATCGATATTTTTAATATTGTTGTATGGCTGTAATTGTTTTGATCAAATAAAAAAATTCTGGTTTTTTGATTTTTTAGGTACTTATCATTTTTGTCTGCACAATGCAGAATTGCTCTGTTTTCTCTTCAGATTAAGTAAAAGTAGCAAGATAAATAAATGCAAAGTTGTGAGATTTTTCTCTGCAGGTTGATAAATCTGAAGGATTGGTCACCTTTTGTCAGCACATACTTGGCCTGGTTGAACATTCGTATCTGTAGAAATGTGTGGTGTTTCGTATCTGTATGCATTTTTGTCCAAACGCTTCTTGCTTGAGAAAAATTACCAAACATAAAAAAAAAGGGGAATAAAGAGGAAAGGACATAATTCCTGTCATATAGGAGGGCTTAATGCCCAACTATTGGGTGTCATAGACGAGGAGTGAAACTGTTTTATAATACATTTTTCATACTATAACTACTGGATAGGCAAACTAAAATTATTGATAATTACAAAGTTTCAGATTCAGCATCTGACTGGGACAGAGAAATCTCACTACTTTTTATTTTACTGCTTGTACATAATCTGAAGAGCTAGTGTAACTGTAAGTTGAGTGTCTTGGTAAATTGAAATCTATAATAATAATACATAATAAAAATAAAACATTATATTATTAAAGTTTGTTATTATTACCTATCATGATTGCACCAAAAAATTAACATAAACATTCTAATTGAAAACAATGTATATATATTTTTGTAAATTTTACAATATTGATAAAAAAAACATTAAATATTAAAAAAAATAACAATTTTATCATTCACGTACAATTACTATACAGTAATTAAAAGTTATTTACACATTTTTAGAAAACTGATTATTTGATTATTAATGTAACTTTGAAACAATATTACGGCTTGTGATTGTTGTGGACAGGTTCATAAATTATTGAAATAATAATTATATAAATTATACATTTACAATGTCGATATTTCATCTTAATCCTAATCAGTATTTGCATTTATAATACAATTATATCAGTCAGCTATATATATTTTCACCGTTTTATAATAATTTGACCCATCAATAATACAATACTGTATGGCGATTTAAATCAACCTTTTTAATAAGTAAGTAGATAGTATTGTATAAAAATTGTTAATTTGCTTAAAGAAAAAAAAAATTAAGTTGAAAAACAAAATGCTATCTAATATTCTTACTGAGCAATGAATTATTTCCAGTATATAACTTTTATTTGACTCTAAGACTACGTTGTTTATTCATATTGCTCAGCATTAGAGAAATATACGAAGTTAACAGATCATCCATTTTGTATCCTAACGAGGTTTCACACAAGAGTTTGGATCCTCTCACAAGATTTCCAATTGTCATATGGAAGTATGTGTTGCCAGATGACCAGTTTGATATTCTTGTAAAAGGATGGGTAACGAGGATGTCCTAAAAGTAAATATTATAGCCAAAAGTAAATATTTACATTAAAAGTGACCTTTTCAAAATAAAATAGCATACCTTTGATTGTGGGTGTATCAGACTCACTCCGTGCTTATTTATAGCAATAAGTAACAATTCTGGATAATTGGGCTCTGTTGTTTGCTTAACTTCAAAAAACGCTGAACCGAATGTTGGCCACCGATAGATTATTTTCAAGAATGTTATTTTTGCGTCTTCTGGGTTCATTCCTGTATGGCATAATATGACACAGTTAAATTTAATTATTTATGGTACATATTACATTGTATACTAACCAGCATCTTGATTGTATGATGCAATAATCAATCTCTTCCAATCAGCCGTGGATTGTAACTTAATAAGATCCCCTGGGATTAAATCCCTAATCCTTTGCCTAATTACAGGGAAAATTAATAGTAACCATTTTGAATTTAACACTCATAAAACTAATATTTCAAATATAATTGTCAAAAATTAAATATGTTAGATCTGATAGGTAGGAACAGAATAGAATTTTTTATAAATAATAATTTTTTGCTGTTTATTTTATCATTTTAATATTTGTATTGTAGGTCGTTGAACATACTGCAGCATGGAATTTTATTTATTAACATAACATTTCCGACCTCAGACAAGTGTCCTCTTCAGTGTTGATTACATTCGTCTATCCAAGTGGACTTCCCAACAATGTGTAATAAGTCAAATGCAAATAAAATTCCATGTTGCAGTAAATGTTCATCAGCCTACAATACAAATAAAAGAATAGAAATTTGATAAAAATACAACTTTGATCATCCTGGTAGCCAATTTTTGCAGGTTTGTCTGTTAGGCTCATTTTAACATTTTGCTAACATTCATGGTTGGTAATAACACTTACAAAAGAACGCGCAAACCAACCAGTAAAAATTATGAAATGCTGAAATGCATCTAATAGGTAAAACCAACAAGGATAAGCAGATGTGGATGGTGAAATTTCCTTGCAGATTTCAACATAATATTTCATGAAAATACTTACGGAATGGTCTGCAGTTCCTGTTTGTTTTCACCAAATCGTACTCTGTACACCAATGCTGCTAATTTTGCTGCTTCTTCTTTAGTACACTTATGATACCCTGAAAATTTTTATTTGTAGTTATGTAATTGAAATATCACAGAAAATTTTAGTTCATACCTCTAAGAAGTTTCGGAAGCTCCTGGTGGAAATGAAATATTAAATCAGCATTTCTGTCCTTTCCAGGTACTGTATTCGTCCATAATTTCTTCATAAAAAATACTTGATATGTAAATTGCGGAGTAGCACCTGGATTATTAAATCATTTAGTAATTGAAACAAAACAATGAAGAAATTATTTCAAAATCTTACCATCCCTTGAAGGCCTCGCTTTTTTGATCCAGTCTGTAAGGTGACGGACGAAATCAAAGAAAAAATCTGCCTCAGGTACAGAAATAACTTTATCTGCAATTTTAACAAAAAGGCTAAAACCTTCACAAGACCGAAGGTTTAATCTCTGAGCGATGTTGGCACAAAAATCTTTCGCCCTTGTTGATGAATCGACCTCAAAAGCCTCATCCGTATCATCTGGGAAATAGACCTTATGGAATATCTGTGTGGTTTTGTGTTGAATCGCTTCGACTTCAACTTGATGTGGTGGATATTTCCTTTGGCCATTTTTCAATGTTTTTTGAAGCCTTTGCAATGAGTCTTGGGCTATTGGGTGTCTCCTTGTTCTTAAGAATGTGTTCAGCTCCTTAAAAAGCGCTTGACTGCATGCAAAAAGCCCTGTTGCCAGCCACATCAGCTCCCATCCTCTTTCCTCACTCAGCCTATTTCTATTATCAGTAAGCTGTCTCATTAACTGACAGTAGATTTCATCTCGTAAAATTTCCTACAATACAAGGTTCTTTAATATATCTTTTAAAGCATTTATTACGAATTCTTTTAAAATGTGTAATTAACACATACATGTTTCAAAGGGCCATCAAAAATATGATCAGTGTATTCATTCCCTAGTCTTCTTTTAGCAGGTAAATCTCCACAGTATTTTAATATAGCAGTAAATGCATAGCAAGCCTCTTCTGCCAGTTCTTCCTTTCCAACAAGTTTTCTAAGCAATGGTTGTTTCAGTGGTTCCCTGGAATGGCGCCAAAGTTCTTCAGGCCCTCCTCTTCTTGCTGCTGAGAGAGTTAGTGTTTTTGACATTGTTCTCTTTGGTGGTGGTCTGAAAAATATCATTTATCAAAATTAAAAATTAGAACCAAAATAAAATTAACTAAAATTACATAAAATTTTTTATTCTCTTTCATTACTGACATGCAAATAAAATAATACTTCAGCAAAGTTTTTAAAATATGTAATTCATTTTAAAAAAGTGCAATAAAAAGAAGAAGATATCAAAGTACAGGTCAATACCTGAAATGATCAATAGCGTATTCCATCAAAGTGTGTGGTTTTTCCCTTTGCTCAGTACCGTTTATGCTTTGAGAGTTGGTTTTTCTACCATGCTCTGCTCCTTCTAAATTAAACAAAGCCTGTAACCAAGTATTAGTTTATTTTCCTCTGATCAATTATCAATTTTAAATATAAATTTAGATAAAATTAACTTACCAATATATCCGTAGGGGGTTGGCTCAAGGCAGGAAGAACATAAACTGCTTCAGCTGGAAAATCTCCTTTCAAACCCGATCTTTCGCATCTGCCCACGCACCAACCTGAATTCATAACAGTTTCTCCAGTCGCATCATCCTCCAACGTGATAAGGTCACCTTTTTGGAATGTCAAGAAAGAAGAGCCTTCACCTGAAAATCGATCTATTGTTATTAATAAAGAATTAATACTGTTGTCAATTTTGAAAAATGTATATACCAGGAGATTTATAATCTTGGAGAGCTATAACGTAACTCGACCTCTTTTTCAGCCCTTCCAAAAAGTAAACAACAAGATCCCTTATGTCTTCTGCGTTCGGACTCTGGAACGTGAATTCTTCTCCTCTCACAGTTGATAGAGTAAAAGTCTGAGTGAAAACCTTATTCGTCCTAGAAAAGATTTTATTATGAAAATGCATATTTAGCATTTAGAAATTTAAACTAAGAGAAACTAACTTTTGACTAGAGACTGTGGTGATTTCTGGGAAAGAGAGTTCTAACAGCACTTGCTCTTGGTCATCAACAACATATACACCAGTCCAGTTGACTGCTATTATAACATCGTTCTTGGGTAAGTTTGGACCTGAAAGAGGAAATATTTATAAAGCCGTTTGTATATTTGGCATTGGCATTGTTTTGGTAAACAAATTGTTAGCAAAGAAATCACTTTTTTCTCAAAACAATTCTATTCTGGTAAACAGACATCAATTTACAGAATATTACCGGTGTTATAAAATTAAAGTTTTAGAGAGTGCAAATGATGTCTGAAATATGTAACATTTAAAACACAGGTACAATATACATTTCTGCAAGTAACAAGAATGTAAATGTTATTATTTTCATTACATAATAATTATAATTGTTTTTGTTTCCAATGTACTTCAACATATTTAAGTGTATTTCTATTTATTAACTTTATTCTCCATTCTGATATTTGAATTAACATATTAAAAAAAAGTTTTGGACTCTAACAACTTAATTTAGTAATTAACATTAAAAGATAAATTACCTGAATTTCTGTAAGCTTCATAAAATCTTGAAAAAAGCAATGGCCATTTAAACTTAGCATAGCTTACAATATCTTCTTTAACTCTTAAAGTTAAAACCAGATCTTTGACATAATAGCTCTGGAAAAAAAAGGTTTATCAGTAAAAATATTATAATATTGTATAACGCAAGTTGTTGAACATGCCCAAGGTTTGAACATCCCAAACACAATAAGAACAGGTGTACTTACCCTTTTTTTTTTTTTTTATTTTTTTTTTTTTTTTTTTTCTTAAACTCAGCAAGAATAAGCAAATCAGATTAATATATTTATCAAATGAACTTATTTTTTAAATTTTTATTCTATTACAGGCCTGCCAAAGGCAGCATTCTCGTTGGCCATTGCATTATTTTTTATTTTATTTATTTATTATTATTATTTTATTTTTTTGACAGAAAGTAATACTTTATTCATCAAGGAGTCAGTAAGTATATATTTTACAGCAAACATTTTAATGCCGGTAATTTATACAATTTAAATTGGAATTAAAGTTACGTTTTATAGTTTGTCTATATATCTCTCCCTACCTAGAATTATACATATAATCAAAACTAAATATTTTTTATATAAACTAAATGATGAAGAATTCTTGTTTATACTTTTTTTTTTTTTTTTATATATTTGTAAAAAGTGAGCAAGTGAATGATTTATGTGAATTAATTAATATTTGATTTATATGTGCCATGTTATAAGTTTTCTTATATTAATGTGTTATAAAAACTATTCATTTATAATGAACAAACTTATAAAAGGACATAATTGACAAAATAACCCTCGCACCACTTAAAAGTGCAAAATGCCGAAATGCAACTGCACAAAACTAGCAATAATAGACAGATCATAAATGGAGATGATCAAGCTAAATTTTGCTTGTAACAATTAAAATATTTTTAAATCAAATATTCAAAAGTGTTTAATTAAAAAAATACCTTTTTAAAAGCTTGCAATATCAAACTAGCCCAACGATCGATAGATTTATCGCCATTTGTTAGGCAATAATCTGGAATATAGCTTGGCAGTAACCCCAATAGCCGTTCCATGTTCATGTCTGACGAATATTCAATGTAGTATTGTTGAGCTGCAATCATAGCCAGATCTTCTTCCTGTACAAAGAAGATAAAAATTCATTATATAGTAGTGTTCATAACAATTTACATTTTTAAAAATTAAAATTTACCTTGTCACACCTATATTCGCCAAATTTTACACCTCTGACAACTTGTTGATAAATGAGATTTGTCGCAACCTGATCTTCAGTTGGATCGTGCCAAGGAGCAAATATTTCCTTTCTGAAGAATAATCTCCAGGGTGCGTTCCTTTCCTGAGCGCCTTGTTCTTTTGCATATTGTTCACATTGTGATATCGCATCCATGACATGGTCCCCTCCACTTCCAAGAGATGAAACTTTATCAAAGAGAGCTATGTATAAAGAAAATCCAAACTGATCCTTTAGAGCTATTTTGTCAGATAGTTGATTGCACAGTTCTCGGGCTGTTGTTGCCGAATCTGCTAAAAGTGTTTTAGTGTTTCCATCCATAAATGTGATAGGCAACATTATCGGTTTCTTTGACTTTGTAGCCTGAAATTAAAAGGAAATAATAGTACTTTAAAAATTTAATTATATTCTTTACTTACCTGAAGTTCAAGCCAACTTGGAGGTTGATTGCGAGTGCCGTTGTTGAATGTTCTCTTCAACCTGTCTTCACAATACGGAGCGTAACCAGGTGGTCCTTCTCTTATAAATGCTCTTAGATAGCTTACAAATTTTTCAGAAGGTGCAAAACAACCAACACAAAGCGAGAGCAGAATCCAACCGCGAGCGTGTGATGATTTTGAAGGATTGTTTGTCAACTGTTTACATATTTGACAGTAAATTTCATCCCTGAAATTTATATAAATTTCATTAAAAAATATTATTATAATATTTAACCACAGTTAAAGTCACCTTAGTTCTGCTCTCAGAATTCCGTGTCCAATGATGAAATGAAGTTTTTCTAGATTTGAAGTCGGCCTTGCTTCAAGCCAAGACTGATAACTGTCTGCTGTGTATTCTTCATCTTGCAGTCTTCTGCGTACATCTTCTCCAAGTTTGTTTTTTCTCTTCAAAGTCAGTGACACCAATTTGTGCCTTATTGAGCGAGGTTTCTGTTTCAGAATTGTATCCTGAAATTACATACACAATTATATTTTCTTTCATTATATTTTAACAGTATTGACAGTACCGGGTCCATTCCCATGAGTTGAGCTTCTTGAAACTCCTTACTGCGTATGAAGTTTCTACCAAGTGTTGCTGTCACTTTTGACATTACAGATACATTGTCCCTATCCATTGTGTGGTATCTCGGTTCTGGCAGATCTCCAGTAAATCTTAAAATTGTTATCCAAAGTGCTTGTGCAGCCTTGATAAAATTATATTAGTATAATTTATTAAATAAACTAAGTAAATTAAAAATAAACCATATTACCAATTGGTCTCCTTGTGTGTGAAGTGGGAGTAACGGATGTTTCAACGGCTTTCTAGAGTATTGATGAGTAACATTCCCTTGGAAATACGTTGCTGCAAACTTTTGAAACTTAAATTCTGACAGGTCTTCTTCATCTTCGGTTGCCATTTGGATCTGATTGATGACTTCTTGTTGATCAGCTTTTGCTGTAGGTAAATCCTTAGAAAACAAAAAACAAATAGAGTTTGTAATAAAAAATTAAATCATTATTGCATACTTTAAAGACAGAAGTCTCTCTAGCTGGAAGGGGAGCTTCACTGCTGGAATCTGGCAAAAAGTCAAACATAGCTTCAACAAGTTTACTATCATCTACAGGCTCATCCTGTTTTTTGGCAGCATCTATTATAATGTTCTTTTTTATTTCCATTCTCCTCCTTTCCTCAATTTCCTGTTCATGTTCACGCCTCTCCAATTCTTCCATTCGGTCCTACAAACAATAACACACCAAGGTTTATTAAAAGGTTTAGGCCTATAGATAAATAAATAATATTTTAAGACAATAGTCCTAAAAAAATAAATCAATAATTTAAATAATAATGCAAATATACTAAATTACCCTGTAATGTCGCTCGGCAATTTCCTTTGCTCTTTTGTTTCCTGCATCTTTGAGTTCTTTCTCTTCAATTTTTTTCATCTTAAGCGCCTCAAAGTGCTGACGATACTCAAGCTGAGAAAAGAAAGAAATATTAAAATCTGTAAAAACTAAATAATTAATCTGTAGTAAAATAGACAGTAACAAACTTTGATTTTTGCATATCTTCTTTGGGCTATTATCCTTCGTACGTGAGACTGAATTTTGACAATTGCCCACATTTTTTTGGCAAACATTTCCCTCACTAATTTACCCCTGGCTCTTGCTTGCAAAGCGACAATATGCCCTCTGAGGTGACGGAATCTGTGGGACAGAACCCTCGATCTTATCAATGCTTGAAGTCTCATGTAGCCAACACGCATCCGGAGATATCGTCTACGTTGAGCCCAGCCCTGCCAGTACTTCTGAATAACCATTGCTGCAGCTTTCATTCTTTGATACCTAAAACAAGAAAAAATAAAATATTATTCATTTCATATTTCCTTTGGACTAGTTAAGTTTAATTAATTACCTTCTTCTATAAACCCATCCTCTGATTGATTTTTGCAGTACCACAATATTTCTTGTTAGAACTCTATCTCGTTCTTGTTCTAAATACAAATCATGTGCATCTTTTAAAAAGACTTTTGTGCTCCCGAGTTGATAGTCAGATTTTCCTAATACAGCTTGGCAGATCCTTCCTGTAGCCGAACGGCACTCAGTCTAAATCAAAGGTGTAATTAGTACATTTTTTTATGTTTTATTGCATGTAATGTGGACCTTATGAGCTGGAGGAACCCCTGGTATGAGAAAACGATATCTCTCGACAAAATCTTTAAAAGAGTGTCTAATGGGATAGCCTGCTCGCCTGATTCTAATTGTTTCCATCATACCTGAATATCTCAGTTGTCTAACGCATAAGCCTCGATCAAACATCTATAAACAATAATGAATTATAGCTCTATTCTTTAAATATATCTATAAATAAAATACCATCGGCTTTTTTATCTCATTTGGCTTTATACATCTTATGAAAAAAGGTTGACAGTTGCTTAATGTTTTCATAAGACAGTCAAGAGATTTTTTAAATTGAGTAGAAAGAGTTGGCGCCCTTTTTCTCGTTTCTGCACCCATTCCAATGTCTTCTGCAAATAGCAATCTTAAAAATTTGTTGTTGGATATGTGTATGAGTTGCAAAAGGTCTGCGTTGAACGTATCCCTGTTTTTTTCCAAAAATCCTACAACAAACCGTTTTAATTGTTTCATCAAATTGAATGATATAAGAATAATTACTAGATGATTTACCTCTTGTGTCATAGAATACAATCCCAGCAAAATGATTTAACCCAAATGAAGTATTTATATCTGATTTAGGTTTTAAATAATTTCTATGAGACCCGTGAGTTTTGTGAAGCTTTGCAAGCATAGTTTGGTCCGTGCCCTGTGAATATAATTAAGAATAGTTAGCAATACAATTAGCGAGTAAAAATACCATTTGGAAAAGACACTCACTTTTGGAAATTTTGATTCTTCGTCAATTAGAGCCATAATATTTAATTGTTTTATTGCGATCAAATCTAAAGCGTCCTGGTTGTCCACAAATTCTAAATGCTGCCAGTTTATATTTTCTAAATTGTATTCTTCTTGTTCCAGTTTAAATATGTGCTGAACAAAAAATTGCTGGAGGTTCTCGTTTGCAAAATTGATACAAAATTGTTCGAAACTTTACAAAAAAAATTTAAAATCAGTTTTATTTACTGTTAGAAAGAAAGATGGAACAATTTAAACAATATTATTGCTCATTTACCTATTGGTGTCGAAATTCTCAAAGCCAAAAATGTCCAAAACACCTATACAATTTCTGGCAGCTGACTTTGGTTTATAAATAGCGTTATTTATTTTATTTACTATGTACACAAAAAGTCTTCCATATATCCCTTTTACAAATGCGTCCCTCACATCCACTGACTGATCTCTAGAAAGTGTCGAAACCTATGGAAAAAAAATTTAGAATATAAAATAATTTAATAAATTGAATCTATCTAATACGCTGAACTTACCACTGTCTCTCCATGAGCAAATAATGTTTTTCTTGTCAAAGCATCAATTAAAGGTTGTTTGGGAACACCAAGAAGACCTGCTACTCTGGAAACGATCGAATGGTCAGGAATTTCAGTGGCATCTAAATTGTCTATTATAGCTGCTTTGTAATTAATGTTTCCTGTGTGCAGTAAAGCAGCTAATAACGTTAGTATTTCCCATATTTCTTGGTCTGAAAACAATAATACTTTCATTGCAGATCGAATATCCGCAAATTCAGCAGCATCGTCTCTGCCTTCACATGTTATCCCTCCTCCCTAAAAGTAAATTTTATTAGTAATTATGAAATTAATTCATCAAAATGAAAATAAAATGTATCATCTACATACTCCTATAAGGTACTTATAGTGTGATGCATCTCCTAACTCTAATTTGTTCTTGTCTTCTTTTGCAAGTCCAGCGAGCATACAGTAGAAAATGTGATAATTCCTTTCATCCCGTGATTGTGATACTATCCTAGATTTTTCTAACAGATATTGTTCGATTTTTGCACCTTCAATAACTCCTGACGCATTGAAATGTATGTCTATGTACTTTCCAAATCTTGAGGAGTTATCATTTCTAATTGTTTTGGCATTTCCAAATGCTGAAAATGAATGTTTTATAGTGAGTTTTAAATTTATTGGATGTGCAATTTATGCAAATTAAACAGTGCGTACCTTCCAATATTGGATTTGCCTCTAATATCTGCTGCTCAATCCATGAATGTTTTCCACTGATCGCTGCCAAATATTGTAATATTAACTTAGTGCTTTCCGTTTTCCCTGCACCACTCTCCCCGCTAAGATTTCGTCAAAATTGTAACAATGTTTTATATCATATATTATGTATGTTGATTTTTTTTATTACCTAATGACTATACACTGATCTTGGCCAAATCTTTTCATGTGAGTGTAACAGTTATCACCAATGGCAAAGATATGAGGGGGAAGTTCGCCTATTTTCTTATCCTTATAAAGCTTAATTTGTTCAGCAGTATAAATTGGTAATATTTGGTAAGGATTAACAGCCACTAATATTGAGCCAGTGTATGTCTTTAAAAAAAAATCAGTATTTAAATTGTCCATTGAACAAATAACAATAAAATAAAAATTGTAACACACATAAATGAGATTTTCATTGTATCTTATTAAGAGATTTCGCAGTATTCCAGCCTCGTGCAGGTCTCCCAGGGATATCATGTCCTCCACTCCTTGAACCGATGTGGCATGCATTGCCTTAATCTTCCTCTCCGGTGTGAGCCACACCTCCTAATAAATAATAATGTCATACAAAATTTCAAATATGTATTATTTATCATTATTAAATTATTTAATTTTTCTTACCTTGCCATCATCGTCTTTTATTAGAATGCGTTTTCCTTCAGCAGATATTACTCGGGCACCAATTGCAACATCAAACTCTCTTCCTGAAATAGGTTCAATCCATATGTAGTCTCCCTAGAATGAAAAAAAAATATATATATTCATATTTATTATTCCAGTAAAATAAGAGTTTATTATTTGCCGATAAATATAATTTTTAATATTAGTTTAATATTGTCTAACATATATTTTTCCCCGCTTCAAATTGGTAGAGAATGGTACAAAATTTAATTGAAAATAACAAATTATTTCTTTAGTTATTAAAATCTACATTGTCCTGCTTCTTTTTCTTTAATTTCATGTGTTTTTGTATGTAAAGTATGTATAGCTGATCAAAAAATAAATTTAAAAAAAAAATGAAAACTATGTAATAAAAGACTTAGCGATAATACGAAATTTAACATTCAAAATAAAAGACTTCTAATTTCTAAGAAGCCATTTTTAGAAGTTATGAACGTATAAATTACTAAATGTAACAAATGCCTTTTTGTAGTTATTTATGAAAATTATTGTTATAATTAAAGTAATAAATGTGAAAATTGTCTAATAAAGGCGATGAAATATTAGTTAAACGTTAAATAATTATGGTTGACCATTCTAAACGTAATTTACAAGAATTGTTATTTATGGGATTGTTTGTAAATAGGATATCCTTTTCTCGGTAAATTAATGAAACCATGAATTCATTGGTCTTCTGTCATCATGACTCGATGAATTTAAAGACACAGAAGAAGGAACGTGTAACTTTTAATAAATTCACAACTGGAAAAGAAAGAAAAAAAAATTACCTGCCTTATTAACTACTCCTAAAGCCATTCTAAATGCACCTATTCATTTTTTGTTTCTTTCTGGTGTGCTTTTATTGAAATGTTTAAAATAACCGTGAGTGCGAAACGATTGTTACAATTACCTAACTGTTACTAAAACCACCTTGGCAATTGAAGGGCCTTATCTTTTCAAATTACGTAATATTTACTGAAAGCTCACTACATCCTGGTTTACTTCGAGTTGTTTTATCTCACACATTCTCGTTGAAACGGCCTATATCTCAGGATCTCTCTTTTCACCATCTGACGGCTATGAGTACATAAGTTCCTCTGACTTGTTTTGTTTGACTTCGGTAAAATATAATAAATTTGTATTCATTATCTGACGTACTTGTGGTTTACGGAAAGAAAATACGGTAAAAACTAACTAATATTGGTAAGTTTTGCAAAAAGCCAACTGCCCAAACCAAACAGGATGTCGTTTATAAACACAAAAGTTCATCAAAATCCAAAAGATTTGCATAAAAGCATTGCTTTTCCACGTAAAATACACGCGCAGAAATGTATCACACTCGCCTCACCCTGCTTACAATTTGGCATCCCACCGTCTGATGGTATTCAGGCTAAGGCACTTGGAAAACTACGAGTAGATTTGTCAGAGGCCCAGGATGTCAATAAATATAATTATATAATATGATTATATTTATTGACATCCAATATAATTATACAAGTGTTTCCTTGGCCTGTTTTGGTCATTAATAATCAACTGACACAAAACAGATATTTTTGAAAAATTATATTAGTCGAAAGCTGTGTGATTGGTTCATAAAACAGTTCATGCGTTGCGTATGTAAATAAATAAACCTATGATATTTTGCAAATGATTAACACGAGCCCAATACACTAAAGCTCAATAGAACATGTTGGAGTTGTTAAAGCTTTGATGTAAGAAGACATCGCTCTTGCCCACCGTCTGCTACAGGTTCAGTTGTCTTGATTCTTGTCTCTCCCTGTTCAAAATTCTGACTTAGCAACTGACGCTATTATGCCTATAATAAGAAGTTATTCATGAGATTTCCTCTTAGGTTCTGAGGGTAATAAATCCGTAGATATGCCTATCCTCGATGTTTGGTCAGTCATCATTTCTTAACAATTTATATTACTAATAGAATATTCCCTTAAGCATTTATTCAACACTGCACCACAACTTTCAGAATATCAAAAAAGAACAAAAGGGCTAAGTTTGGAGGTAAAAGGTAAAGAAATTTTTACGTTAGAACGATCAATTCTAGAAACATCGTCTTTAATCTTACAGGAGCAGATTGATAGAAATTATAAATGATGGGGTGAGTGTGGAGTTCAATCCTTTTTTAAAAAAATTAACATGTAATGTGAGTAGGAACCATCTTTTTTAAAAAGGAGCAGATTGATTCTTGCCTCACCCTTTTTAAAACCCTAACCCACCATCTGATCTATTTTGGCCGTAATAAGAACTTGTTCTTTTTAAAAGCGTTGCCCTCATATAATGAATAGGATCGCAAAAGTCAAATTAGCCATCAGAATTCTATTCCCACTATTGGCTAATGAATAAGGCACAACAAGTGACTTATTTACAAGGCGGTTCTCAAACCCATGCTGCTCTATGCTTGTAATATACGGAGTTTTACATGCAAGCCGAATCTGCTAAAAATACAAAGGATGCAGAACAAATTCCTAAGACTAGTCACATCATCTCGCAGACGGACCAGGTTAGATCAACTCCACAGTGAAACTGACATACCACATGGTTAAAGCACTGTAAACACGCCTCAAATAAGAACGTCCTCTGCAGATCGATTGGAAACTACGACACCCTGATTCCTTGGAAGCACAAACGATTGAAAAAAATCCTGCACTAAATAATTTGTATATACACGTGTCCACAAGCGTTACACTTATTTATCTCTTTATTTATTCTTGTAGTACAGATATATGTACATTTGAACATACACATATCCACACGTTACATGTGCTTACCTGTTTAATTATTTATTTATTTATTCTTAGACTATGGATACGAGTGGGTTCATGTGCATATGTATGCAATCAACTATTTAATTGTGAAAGAATTTACATATTTATTTATTATTTAATTAATTATTTATTCCATTTATTTATTCGATTTACTTATACTGTTTATTCATTCTATTTATTTATTTTACTTTTTAAATTATATATATATTATGTTTATACTTAATTTATAACTATGTACATATAAGTTATTTAAACTTTGTTAACTGTCAAAAAGTTGATTCACACTCAAAGTAATCTTAAATTGTTCACATAATTTAAAGTCATTACCATGAATCAAAAGTGACAGCGGGTTATTTTATCATCAGTTTTTCCCCGCAAACGCAGTAACAGGCTAACAAGACAAAATGATTACATTGTTAAGGTTGTAGGTCATAAAGCCCAGTGTCTTTCGCACTTCTAACACAAATGAAAAAAGAGTCAGGTTGCAATCTGTATATATGTAAATATGTCAAATATACTAGTTTTTCTTCTTTTTCTTCATCCTGTAGCTGATATAGCTAGATAACTAACGTATTTCTTTTGACTGTAATTAAACAATTAATTCATCTATATTTAAAAAAAACAACGTTAAATTGCAACATGTGACCAGTCATTTTCTACAACAATCATCAGAAACATTTATTTTTAAATACATGACACACCCAACCGTTCACTACCAGTATTCGAATAGCGATAAACGCACAATGAGACCGAGCGAGGAACAAAAGGATAAAGAATAGAAGAGGCATTAAAACTAGCATCAACTATGAAAAGTATTGTTCCGGTTTAACCACCTCCAGCAGCCGTGTTCGCCTTCCGTAGATCCGGTTCGGGCCTTTTCCGGACGGCATCGACTTCCGTTGAGTCTCACCAACTGCATACCCATATCGGAACCCACCCATGTTGGCCAAAACTTCCGATTTTTCACTAGGTCAAACATTGTTGTAAAAAGCATCACGATCACAGCAAACGTATTTGCTTAATAAACATCTAATTAAATTCACGGCTTAAAAAAGAACGGTATAAATAGGTGTCATTTGTATGGTGATTATTCAGATCTGATATTTGAAGGTAAATAATTGACGTAATCACCACTAACAAGCATGATTATTGACCATTATTATCATTAAAAACAAACAAAAATTTATGAGAAAGCCAGACATGTTTACTTGTTTAGGTTTCTGTACTCAGAACAATATATAGATATTTGAAAGGAAATTCCTTGTATATTCCCATCAAGATCATACATAAGAAGATTCTATGAAGATATTATAATATTAAAAAAATAACTAACAATAAGACAAAGACAGCAATAAAAGACAACTTCAAAGCAATAAAAAGGAAAAGTTTTATTTTTTTATTGTGTGCTCATATTCGAGTTCTCACAATATAAATATGAATCTAGTGGCAAAATCAAAATGAAAAAAGACGTGACATAGGAAAGTTCTCTTATGAGGCTTCTCCGACGGAGGACTCAGCAGACCGGAAATTCTGTGCACCTCTCAGCAGGTGCGATGAAAGCCACAATTAAAAATAACAGGGAAAATCCGACCATGAATAGCAATAAGTGATAGGAAATTACCGGGTTTCAGAAACACCTAGTCAATTCCGAGCTATTTTGATTATTTATATTTGATGTAATCAAATGCTAGACAAGGGAAGAAAAAAAATCATTATAATTAATGACGATGATGCTAGAGATAGTAATTATTTTTATGAGGTCGTTTAAATTTACTTCCTGGATACTTTATATTCAGTTTTTACAAGGTTTCTATAAAAAAAAGTCCTGGTGCATGAAAAAATGTTAAGCTCATAGTCATTTTGTAAGATTCGTGAGATTTCTTCTTGGGTTCTGCTGGTTGAAGAGATTTTTTCACTGATTCATATTCTGCCTATCCTCGGATTTTAGTCTGTCATTTTGTTTATATAATTTATTATTTAAAACACCTTCTTTTATGACAATGTTAGACGAAAAAAAGGGACGAAGTTGATGGCAACAGGTAAAGAACTTTTCTGCAATAGAACGATCAATACTGCAAACAACGCTCTTAATTTTTAATGAAAATGGATTACTGTAAAGCTGTACGTCAGGATAGGTAATGAACACCAGTCATGTATCATCTGCCACAATTGTGGCTACACCTTGTGGTTTTTAGAATATCCGGTCGAAATTAGAACCTAGTACGGGTACTAGACAAACATTTCTTCGTAATCCATTGCCGAACAAGTGACACGTAGTGGACATTTTTGAAAAATATTATGATAAAATAGGACTTTCATACTACTGAACTTGTAATTATTCATTCTACCTTCATATAGAGGCTCCGTTATAATTATGTAAATGTAATTTTATTTGAGGACTCAAACCTTACTTGGTTTATACGCGAATCGAATAATCATGCGAGACCCAAAACGAACTTTAACTTCTCAAACTAATGTTCTCAGCGCTTATGAAAAAAATGACTTGTCTATATTTTCGTCAGATTTATACTGATAGAATAAATATTGACAATTCAAAAGTCAACTAATGTTTGTTCTATCATTGTAAATCTGATGGAAAAATAGTCAAGAATTTTTTGAGATAGATTTAGATCGAAGATACGCCCTTAAGTGCTAAATAATCAACAATCAAGAACTATAAGTTTTACTATCTATAGGGAATGTTATAGGCATACCTACACCACACTGGTAAAAACAAAACGTGTATATATTTTAAAAACATGATCGACAATAATCTCTCACTTATGTATGATATCTGTGGGTGCAGCAAAAAGTAGGTTAAGTAAGGTTGACAAAAGACAGATAGCTAGGGTTATAAGGATAGGGATGACAGTAAGAATCAAGAGATAGATAGACCTGGATTTCCTAAGAAATTGCCAATTGGCTCTTGTCGAAATAGATCGATAATTGATCAATTTTTTTTCTCTAGGGTTAATTCATAAAATGTTAAAGGTAGACCTACACCAGTTATTCATAGTCCTAGACAAACAATCAATCTCAACAATCTCAGACAAACAAATATGATCGTTTACATACAGAAAGGGTTTTCAAGTTGGTTAAGATGTGCCAAGTTTAAGAGCTTACCAGGAATGGCAAACTGTTGACTAGAAAATCTTTCTCTATGTAAACTATCATATGATTGTTTGTCTAAGAGTTTGAATAACTGGCTTAGTTCTTCCTGTAATATTTCTTATGAATTAACCCTAGGGAAAAAATCTGATCAGTAATCGATCTATTTCGACAAAAGCCAGCTTGGCAATCTCTTAGGAAATCCCTACCTCTCTCTCTTACTGTTATCCCTGTCTATATAACTCTATCTTCTGTCTATATCTTCCTTACTTAACCTACTTTTTGTTCCAACCGCAGATATCATATATAAGTGAGTGAATATTGTCAATCAGGTTTTTCAAACATATATACTTTTTTACCAGCAGCATTAGACTTGTTTACGAGGCAGTATATCAAAAACAAAGGACGCCGTTTAACGAACCCATAGACATATTAGGGACAATCAATCATCTGTGCCGGTTGGCAACAACAAGAGAAAAATTCCAAGGTCTTTTTCCTTTTTCCAACAACGTTAATTTCCATAAAACTCGTAGTGTGCTTATAGCTTTTATTTTATTTTTTATTTGTAATCCAAGTAATACTTACCCGAGTGACGATAACCATGGCTTAGCCGGAAATTGACGCGAAGCGGATAACATATCCCTGAAATCAGAAAATTCTTTTGATTAAATGGCATGAATTGTACTGGTGATAATATTAATCCAACTAATAAAAACAATTAGAATGCTTAAAGTATTTCGACATTTATAAGATGTGTGGTCCCATGTGAGATGTCCAACGTAATTAGATGGCATGTCGTTATCCTTGTGTGATTTAATGCGTTCGTTGACCCTTTCTTTAGATTTACCTTCAGTTTCCATCTGTTGGAAGATGTTTTTTTTTCAATTTGTTTTAGAAAACTGATTATTCTTGCACAAGCCTTCCTGACCTGAGAGTTATAGAACGATCAGGCTCGATCGTTTTATGAACATCATGGATCAATAATAATAATAATAATAATAATATATAGCACTCAGAAGAGATATAGCTAACCTAAGATAGAAGGTTTGGATGTTAGGGCGTGAAATGACCTTAGCCGTTAAAACGCCCTTAAAAATTAATAATAATAATAATAATAATACATTATATTTAGCGGTTTATTGACCAAATTATTTCTTTCAATTAATTAATCTTTTTATGTAAGGTTTTGGTCGAAATAAACTATGACACTTACTTTTTCATTTCGACCAAAACCTTACATAAAAAGATTAATTAATTGAAAGAAGTTAGAATAATATTTTACATCGTTTTCTTTCATCATGGGTATCAACTTTTTAATTTATGAAATAGAAGATAAAATATGAGGCTGGAAGATTATATGATCAAGATGAAGGATTTTATTTAAAGTATTAGTTGATAAAAGTAAATGTTAGAACTTGTATAATATTTACTATTAAACGCAGTATCCAATTATTTTAACGTTTTCCGAAGTCTTGTTGGCCACTCAGTGGAACCCTCCATGGAATAGAATCTTAAAATTTACTGAAAGGTACTTAAACAGACAATGAAGAAAGAATTTATTCGAAATATAGTTTGATAAAAGTTTACAGTATTGTATAATATTTAATATTATACGCTTTGACTGGTCATTCTTGCTGCACTGAGAGTTGTTCAGCCAGTTTAACGAACGATGAATCAGAAGAAACTGGATAAAGATACAAATGCCTTAAATAGACAAACAGGATTTTATCTAAAGTACAAATTGATAAAAATGTTACAGTCTTGTACAATGCTAAAAATTATGCGATGTAACTTATTTTGCACACTATGATGTGTTTGTCTGAGAGATGTTCAGCCAGTTGATTCAGACATTGGTCAGAAGAATCTGGTTTTCTTTTTTTTTTCTTTTTTTTCAAATAAAAATCGATATTTGTTAGCCGTTTTTACTGTTAATACTTCAAACCGTCTTTGTTTCTCTTGTTTAGGGTTGCAAGAATGTCTTAATAATTTAATTTCAGAGGACAATCAGATAGTTGTTAGGGTGACACTTTTGTTTTCAAGTCGTTTGAATTTTGTTAAATACAACCGAATATTGAGCGGAAGCACCTTGGGGTAAACGACATAATTAAAAAGTGACAAATATAAGTCGTCACGATTGTTAACAAAGGGCAAACACCGTAACGATCGCCTCCACCGAACTGGTAAACCAAGGTCTCGCTAATTGTCGGACCATTAGCCAATTTTGTTGGATGTCCATTATCTGTGGCACAATTCACTTATTCCTATCCAATTCAACGAAGTACCGTTAGGAAAACTGGCGTGGATTCCAAATCAGTTTGCGGTCAGATTTTTTTCTCTCTCTCTCTCTCGGCCAAAGTAATCTAAAAACTTCGCGGTCTGACGATAAAATCGCACTGATGAATTGTAATGAAGACTTTTTTTAATTCGGTTTGTTTTCTGAAATGTCGTCCCTTCTGATAGAAAGGAGCTCCATATTAATGAACCGGTTCTTTATGTCGTGAAAACGGGACCTGCCACTCGAAGGCATTTCTACGAGTAAATCCATCCAACAGAAATCAGGCCAAACTGAAACCTAACAAGAAAATCGAACCTCAAATAAATCGGATCCTCCTTCGTGTTGCGTTTCAAAATTAAACGGTTTGATTTCTCAGTTTAATTTCATTTCCGCCATGTTTTCATTAACGATCCAGCCCAATAAAATTTTATGTATACAGTTGTTTTTACAAGAAACCAAATAGAAAATATTCAGCAGTAAAATAAAAACAACCACCTTGGTATTCTTCGTGGGTTATCAGGAACTTACAACCACATCTAATTTTGTATTTATAAGTTCCTTTAATCACATAAAAAAACACTAACTAATAAAGGAAAACAACTGGAAAAAAGATAACAAGTAAATGTATACCAGTAAACAGTTATTAAACTTGGATTCTAAATTTTTAATTACTATCTTTTCTTTCCTGCAGAATCTACGTTCGGTGAAAGCTTAATAAAAATTCCTTCTATGTTTTGGTTAAGCAACTGCATTTTTAATTTACCTGATTAATTTATTTTGTTCGAAACATGTAGTAATTGTTTTAATTCCAAAGAAAGTAATAAAGGGCCATAAGGATATTTTATTTATATTAATAAAACTATTTGTCTATGAGATCATGAACTTGTAGATTGGTCCTTTTCGAACATCAAGGTCCGCATATCCTCCCTTGTTTTGTTTGTTTAAACGCATTTCGTATCCCTAACCATCCTCAGTTGTGGTTTCATACTCATAAAATTATATTTTCATACTATTTTCATCGTAGATAATATATAATGTTTATCTTTATGGAAAATTTGTAAATTCTATTCTGTAATTGAAGAGAAGGTATCGACCACTTAAAGTTTAATTTGATGTGTGATCAGTATTCCACTCCTTGGCCACAATTCTTTTCTGAACTTTTTTTCAAAAAATTAGATAAATGAAATTACAAAGATGGGTCCTTTTGTAATCAAGGATCCAGCCAGTCCTAGCTGCTTTGGGTTTGTGGTTGGTCAGGGATTTAAGCAGGGTAAGATATAAGCACAAACCACTAACGCATCTGACAGTTGAAACTAGCGAGAATAGGCGGACCAGGATGACAGGAAACGACAAAATAGCAGGGATATTGCTAAGGGGGAAAACAACCAAAAACATGTAAACAAGTTAAAGTATTCTTTAGCAACGTTGAGAGAGATTTCGGAGTTTTAAACTCCGCGTTTCCCATCCTAATGTTTTCTCCTCACCACGGAAAAACCTTGATTCATTCATATCCTAACCCTACCTAACCTTATAGAAAAACGCTAACCACATCCAAACGACACCATATACGAAATTTATTCAAGGGGTTTTAATATATCGTCAATATTAAGCATCAAGTTCCACTCTTTGATGTGTTGTTTTGCCTTTAAATACTGTTTAAAAAAGTTTCAGCGGATTTGAAAAATAAAAAGATCCTAGCCCCTAGGTGCCCTATAGCCATTACTGATTATACACTTTCACCTTCCTCTTGACATTGCCTCCTTTGACCTTTCGGACCCCGCCAACTTTCGAAACGCCTAAATTCGAACTATACAGGCAATCAAAACTATTATTCAAATCTATAATTTCTTTCGAAAGGTGTTGTTTTCATTATGATCAAGTGAAAAGGCGATAAAGGAAATTACAACGTTCATTTAAGAGCACATTATTCTATTAAAATACACATAACCTTACCGCTTTAATTTCATTTAAATAAATAAAAAATAAAATAAAAAATAACCTACATTAATACTGGTCACAATTGTCCTAAAATGGATGAGAACAATATTTAATAAACTTCTTGCTACAAGAATTTTTATTAGAGCAGACTACTCCACTTGATATCAGAAATAAACATGTCAATAACCATCGTGAGCACGAATGGGACGTTAATGAGATTAAACACGTCAGATCTCGAAGACACATTGAAAATCAAAACTTTATTTAACAATAAAAAATTGTTATTAAACTACAAATTAAAATTGTACGATCCGTTTCATAAATAAGTTGAAGATAACGACAAAAAAAATCATTTGAATTATTCAAAAAATGAAAACTGAAACTACCATTTCATTCATATATAGATTAATTGAATTAATTGAAAAGGTTTGCCTTCATTTTACGTCACACTTCATTATTTAATTGTATTTTTAAAGCTAAAGGACAATTCATTTTTGATTAAAAATCTTGACCTGTTTTAAAAATGCCCCTGTGGTGTTTAATTAATTCTCTCTGCATTTTATTTTATTATGCCCGGTTGCGGAAAACATATAAATTTCACCCCGAAGGGGAAAACATAATTGTGTAATTGACTTAGCCAGGGGAAGTTTCTCCTTCAGCTTTACAACTTTAAAACATTATACGTACATACTTTTATGTCAATTCAATACTAGAAATAATTTGTATGAGAACAAATACTCAAGAGCTGCAGTAAAAAAATTGATATCTAATATCTACTGAACAACAGAAAAAAATCAGATTAAAAAAATTAAACTTTCTCTCATTCTCCTCTCCCTCTTTTTCTCCATTTTCTCTTTTTATTTAGCTCCCTTTCTCTCTCACTCTCTTTCTCTCACTGTAGATGTGTGTTTTGTTGTGTTGAGTGTGTTTATATGTGTGTTTTAGTTTAACCACACAACTTTCTGGAACGAGATTCTTATTTTCTCACCCTCACTTTATATCTCTCTCGCACGCGCGCGCGCACACACACATTTTTCTCACCCCACCCTAAAATAAACAAGATTAACGAATTTTTAAAGATAAATCAAATTTGTTTTTGTTAAATATTAGCTTCAACCTTTGAGCAATCGCCGTTCTTATATTCAAAAAGGATATTTTTCATTGTTTGTCCCCTATGAATATTTATGTTATGACAAGCATGACCCGATAGGTAAATACATGCTTTGGAATAAATGTGAGGACCCTTCTCACTAACTGTAAATCAAAAAGATTGTCTTTACTATCCAAGTTCTGTAGATTATGAAATATATTTACAAGTTTTTACATATTGATAATTAAAAAATAAAACTACTTGGATATTTTGTAACGTATGATTAATTCAAAATCCACGAAAATAAATTCTAATATTTTAAGAAATACGTTAAATTGTTCATATGTCGGTTTTATGACAAAGTAGAATTTACCTTTCTAAAATAATACATAAATTCTGTAACTTCTATATGTTAAAAAAGAGTTATCATATAAACATTTCCTGAAAAAAGAAGTGAATTTCAAAATCTTCCACTTAATGTTCAAGACGTTTACACTAAGTACAGTCGGTAGACAATTTTTTTTAAATTGTTCTGAGTCAAGAACACGGTAAAAGGGGAGAACATCATGATTACAATTATGACGGAATGCATCAAGCGAACAATTCACGCTCATTCAGTTAAAGCATGAAAGCATGCTTGAAAAAAATTGGTATTTTATTTTTTCGTTTGTTTAATATTTTTCCCTAGGCGCCCTTCAAACCATGTTACCTAATGGCAATTTTGTCCCAATTGGAAGTCATTATATGTAATTACTGAATGAACCTGCATCTGGCTGCAAAAAAAGAAAAAAAAACATTTGTATACTTGTATGACAACAGGTAGGTTCTTAATAGTCAATTTAAAATATTTTTCTTTAGACATGTGTCCATTAAAATTAGCCAATTATTTTGCAGAATAAAATTTTCCGAAAATGCACAGACTATTTTATGTTGTGTGTGACTATTAATAACTTTACCTATATATTATTTAGGTATATACTCTCTCTCTCTCTCTCCCTCTCTCTCTCCTCTATCTTTATCTTCTCCTCTATCTTTCTCTCTCTCTCTCTCTCTCTCTCTCTCTCTCTCTCTCTCTCTCTCTCTCTGTCCCTCTTCTATCTATCTGAAAATCAGAGTGACAACCCCAAGAGGCAATTTAATATATTTCGACCAATATCTCTATTTCTATAAACTAGCAAAAAAACTTAAATCCAAAAGACGAAGGATCAGAAGGTAAAAAGCCCTATTCATAATATCAAACCACTCCTTCCCCGAAATCCAGGGACGTGAAGTATGTGCATCGTGAGTCTGTAATACGAGTAAGCACGCTTCGGAAGAGGTTGGCGCTCACGGACCGGTTTCTCCTCGACACACTTGAAAATGTGCCGGCCCGTGACCGCTCCCATTCTTATAAAGACAGTCATTTCGTTTCTTTGCTGTAAATTTTCAGTTAGAGGTACACTGAGACGAATCGTCCGGTACATGATGGAACTTACCGTCTTTCAGAAAAGTCAAACGTGATAACCATTCCGTTGAGCTAAGCATGGCGATTTTACTTATCTGAATGACCCTCATTAAAACAATTTTTTTTTTAATTTTCTTCAAATCAAAAGGAAGGTGATACTCGACAAAGTTCAAAGAGCGTGAATGGCTACTTCATTCATCACAATTTATACCTTTGCAAAAAAAATTATTCAAATAAGGTTTATTTTTGAATTTAAATAACTGTGTCCACAACATCCTCAACAAACTTATTTCCTAAACTAGGCTTCACGTATGAATTAGTGGGTTTCTAGAAAGATTTGTCCAATGGAGAAGATTCAGTTGTAACTTTCAAATTTAAACATTATACTGTCTTACTGAAATAGTACTGTCAAACATATCAAATTAATTTTGTATTGGTTATGGTTATTGCTAATGTTCTCGTGCGAAAATGATCATTCTTCTGTGATAAAGAAAACTTTTGGTACCACAAGAGAAATTGATTTATTCTAAGTAAATAGAAAATAAATAATAACGGGGTTCGCAACCGTCTAGTCTCCCGGGGTGCCGGTGTTTTTGAGAAAAAAAAACTATTTATAAGTATCCAGCGATCATCAAATCGAACCCGGAACCTTTCTATAGTGAAGAGTCGCCGTGTCAACGCTCTTACCACTGCCGACACCGACGCCCCTTAAAGAAGACTGTATAAAAATATTCTGATTTTGCATGAAAAAAAATTTATACATGTTATTGGCAGCCCAAAGGATAATTAGAACTTTCTTGAAGTATGAGGTCCCTAAAATGTGTGAAACTTAAGAACATGTCATAGAATTACTTCAACCTTCAATTCAGTCATTTAGAATTGTCCGTAATTAAGTTACGTACTACTTTTGTATACTGTGTGTATCGTTTCTTTGTATTCTATACATACTCCTCCTTTCACTCGCAAGTTCTCTCTCTCTCTCTCTCTCTCTCTCTCGCTCTCTCTCTCTCTCTCTCTCTCTCTCTCTCTCTCTCTCACTCACTCACTCTTTCTTTCTCTCTCACTCTTTTTTTTCTCTCTCTCACTCTTTTTTTTCTCTCTCTCTCTCTCTCACTCTTTCTCTCTTCCTTTTTCTCCCACTGTATGTATGAATTGGGTTGTGTTTAGTTTAACAGTGCAACTTTAACTTTGTTAGTTTCTTTAAAAATGAAATTCTATCTTACAAAAATGCAATTATTGGCAACAGTAGCAGTTTATATTACGAAATTGAACTTCTTATACATTTTTGTTTCATTTATTTTTCAACTGATGTTTCACATATACTTCATATATATTTTCATTAGTACTTCTATGTTTAATATCATTCTGATCAGCTTATCTTCGTTGTGTTGGTCTGTCTGATGCTTTTGGATTCGTTTTCTTCGGACAGACCAAACACTGAACATGACGAAATGACGACACGCGTTGACAGACCGTCACAGAAAGGATGGACAGATCAAAATGATCGGTAACGACCAAATTACAGGTATAATCAACCCGCAGAACGCACAGAGAAATTTCACAAACAAATTGTTTGAACCTTTCATTCATTTACTATTATTAATTAGTATTGTAGTTATTTTTTCTTTTATTTTTATGAATTTTCTCAAGTTTTTAAAGTGTTGATTCTATGATTAATAACTTGATTGAATCTTAATTGTTAATCTTAGCAAATGCCATACCTTTAATTTAGCGTTTATAAATGTTTTGCATTTTTTCCATTACAATTTTCTGAGTGTTTTAGAGGTGTTAGTCTATTGACACCTATGTTGGGTTTTCATAATATTGAAAATAATTTTTTCAATACGTAAGAAAATGCGATTATCGTGGTAGCATTTCCTCTATTATTCTTGTCCACGTCGAATCCCTAACTAACTGTGTAACCTGCAAACGTTATAGCGAACGGTTGATAGCCGATGACCTGGTTCTTTGAGGTTCGCTCTGATCCCGTGTCCAACCCGACGGACGACTTTCTGTATGCATGGAGGAGGAAGAGATCCTCTGAAAATTTATTGAGAACCCTAGCTTCCAAAGCTCTTTCCCGCTAATTGGGAAAAGGAGAACGACGAAGTGAACAAGAACGTACTACGGCAAATTTGACAATGGCTGAGAAAGTGAGAGTGTGAACCAAATCAGCATACAATAGAACAATTTAATGTTTAAACAACTAGTTCTCCGTCTTTCTAATTTCCAGTTAATCGTTTTTGATTTGTATTTCTCTACATATGCTCTCACACTATATATTTTTTTAAAAAAATTGACTTTTACATTTTTTTTTTTTTAATTTATAGGACTACAAGAAGATTATCTGTCTGAACTAATGTAGTGATGTTTTTCTTACATTTTAAGAACGTTTCTGTATGTACAAACATATTGTTACTAAAAATCAATAATTTAAGACAGCCCAGGTTAATTGAACCTTTTAGTACTCCAAATTATTTAAATCCCATGATGCTTGCATTTTCAGCAGGAAATTAAAAAAGTAAAACCTTCTACAATTATAAAAATTATCTTAGATTATATATTACTAATTCTTTATTAACATTCAAAATTTACAAATATTTAAACTTTTTTCTGATAAACTTACATTATTATTCTATTATTGCCCCGAAACTATTACACCAGGCGAAGACCAAACAGTTTCTTACTTGTTTCAACATCATAAAAGCAATTTTCCGAAACTTTCACCCATTCGCAGGACTTTTTTTATTGAGTTATTGAGTTGGGGCCAGGAGAAACGTGTTATTTTCGAAAAGTACAGTATGCACTAATAGAAATGAAGGTGGGGTATGTAGATTCCTTTGCATTCATTCTATTTAGTAGATGGAGTACTCATTCATTATTCCTCCATCGACCTGCATACAATAGTTTGTTATTACAAACTAACCCAATTGGGGTCGATGGGGTACTTTTATAAATATTCCACCATCGACGTGACTTGTCACGTACACAGCTCGAGGGGCGATGGGGATGCTATTCCACCATCATCTCCATTCACTATAATAAATACACTCACACATACAAAACCCAGAAACACAAAACACATTGCATAGGGGCACCTGGATAGTAATATTCCTTGATTTAATGTTTGTAACGATCCGAATTATTAAACGCTCATCATCAGATTGAAGGAATTAAAAACACGTCTCTAGATATGAATTGTAAGAATGAACAACAAATCTGTGAGTAGAACCACCATTTACAACATATGAAAAAGTTAGTATCCACTATTATAAATTGCACTGTTCAGCAAAGTACTTCCTTTTTGGGTGGAAATAGAAAATTTAAAAAAAAAAATCAACCGTTGACAGACTGACAAGGAATATATTGAAAAACAGATAGTGTCTCATATGTAATAATAATATAAAATCATAAATAATAAAACTCAAACAGATAGAAATTTATGGTGCCTTTTCTTTTTATTGGTTAAATATTATTTTCTTTGTTTTGAACTTTTTCACCAAATAGAATTCTTTTATTTATTGATAAAATTCAGGTATTATAAACAGCCTAAATTGATTTTAGCCTAATAAATCAAATGAAAAACGTGATAAATGGGTTATTTTGTAAATTCCTGATTCCTGGAGTTATCTATTTAAACAATAAAAGATTTTTTAAATTATTATTTGCCTTCCTTTTTAACGAGTAAATATCTTTGCGTTGATATGTAGAAAACATGGCCAATCAAATAAACGTAAAAATTGCAAACGTATTTTTTTCGTTGTTTTTAATTAGTGACAATCCAGAAAACTTTGCAAATGTAAAATTCAAATAAAATTAAATTGATCAAATTTGACGAGATTGCAAAATTGGTATATTCTGTTGTTTTAACAGTTTATCGCTGTTCCCCAATTGGAAAATAAGATCACCCAGTTAAATCAGAATTCTACTTTTTTCATTATCCGGCCGTTGACCACCAGAGTGCCCGCCCGGTTTACATATTACTGGGTCAGCCATCCTGGGAACCGAACAATCTTCTAACAACAATGAACTTTCTTGCTTCAATTAAACTCCTTTTTTTAATCGTAAGACAACATTGTTTAAATATGGCTACAGTTGCAGAACAGCCGACTTTCAAAATAAACCAAAATATCATTTTATTAAGCCAAAAAAACACAAATAAAAAAAAACCACTTGGTAATTATGATGTTGATTTTACATCACACTGTATAAATGTTGTTAAATATTCAAGCTATTGTGTATTTCCCGTCGTTTTATTTTTGGTATTTGGCCCTTTCTTTCCGGGATTCATTTAATGCTTTTTGAACGGCGACTTTCCATTTTGGGTACTCGGTTTCTCCCAAAGGGTACAGCATTTCAGTTGGAAATAACTGTAAATTGAGAAAATTTAAACGTAATTTTGAAAACAAAGGCATTAATAATTCAAGGGATATTTTGTAATAGAGAAAGACAAGCGTTTTAACAGCCGGCCTCGTTGAGGAAATATTAAGGAAACTAACTCCCCGCAATTAACCACTCACATTTATTATTAATTATTATTAGCAATTAATATAACGTTTATATCATTAAAACCGCATAGGTTTAACAACAAACAGGTATAAGAATTTTTCTGGTTATTAATGTTTTCAATGTGATTGTGACAATTTTGGCTTTTATTAAAGATGTCTGTAAGATATTGAAATTTTATCTATTTTATAATAATAATCTTTGTTTTCCTCAATGGTTATTGCATTGTTTTTACTTTTATTGGGACAATGTTAGTTTGATTGATCTCTTCTGGTTAGTAATTTTTTTATATCAAACAATCTTAGCTGTTTTTAAAGATAATTAATTTTTTTTTTAAATCATATTTGCTTAGTGGTCATAATTCACCACATTAATTATTCTTTTTATCTAAGGTTTTTGGTTGAGATGAAAAACCCTAAATAAAAAGAATAATTAATTGGAATAATTACTTTTTAGTTATTGATTTCTTCTTCAACTTCAATAACCAATCTTAGGCTTTTTTAAAGAATTTTCTGGTTTTGCTATCTTTTTCAATTTTGTTAAAATAATTTTAGCTTTTTTAAATATCTCTTCTAAATATTTATTCCTTCTGCAATTGCATTAAGGCTTTTTCTTAAAAATGTCTTGTTATTGATTGATTTTTCAATTTTATTAAGACAATCTTAATTTTTCAAAGATTTCTTCTCGTTATTTATTTGTTCTTCAATTTTAATAACCAATCTTTAGCTTTTTTAAAGGATTCTTCTGGATATTGATTTCTTTGTCAATTTTATTAAAACAAGTTTAGCTGTTTTAACTATTTCTTCTGGATATTTATTTCTTCTTCAATTGCATTAAAACAATCGGCTTTTTTAAAGATCCTTTATGGTTTATTGATTTATTTTTCAATTTTGTAAGTACAATCTTGACTTTTTTAAAGATTTCTGCATGTTCTTGATTTCTTTTTCAATTTTATTAAGTCACTCATCAGTTACTCATCATTTTTAAATATCTCTTCTTCATCATCTCATTCATTTCATCTTCAATTTTATTAAAACAATCGTAACTTTTTTTTCTTTTTTTTCTTGATTTCTTTTTCTAAATCAATCAATCAATCAATCTTAGCTTTTTTAAGATTTCTTCTGATTATTAACTTTTTTTAATATTCTTAAGAAAATCGTTTTTTTCACTGGATAAATATTTATTTTTCATTTTATTAAGATTTTTTATATTTCTTCTTGTTAATAAATATTGTCGATTTTATTGAGGCATTAATTTTGTAACACATTTTCTGGTGAATGAATTTATCCAATTATATTGTGATAATCTTAGGTTTTTTAATTAACGATATAAGGAAGATATAGTGCATATTTTACTAAATAGGCTTAATTGTCGCATTTTAATTTATGAAAAAATGTCATGGTTTTAAGAGATTTTTTCGACATACAAGAGCATATTGTTGGAGGGTCGATTTATTTGAATTTGAAATTTATGTGATTTATATCAAATAGATATCCAATATAGAAGCGTCATGATCAAAGTTTGAATTCCCTTTCATTTTAAATACTTTTAATTATACAATAAACGCCCATTTCTTGTCAAAACTGTTTAACAAACTTCAGCGACATTTTTTTTAAAAAAGCCATGAGTTTATGAAGACAAATCCTCACATACAATAAAAAATGACCTCAAGAAGATCCAATACATCAATTTAAACTACGGAGGTCGATCAATATCAACTAGAAAACTTCAGCGAGATTTTAATTAAAATCAATTATCACGAATTAGTGATACGTGGAGAAAGTTCGTTAAGGGGGTGTAAACAATATTGAAGAAACCCAAGAAGTTTTAACGAGGAAGGAAGCTTTTATGTAATACTATAAACTATATTCCAGAACCGTCCCATAAAAATTGCTTTATCTAGGCTGAGCAGTCGGCCCGGGTTTTAGAACGTTCTTTCGATCAAAACAAGTTTTACCACTGATAAAAGTCTTTTTAAGCGTTATGGTAACTAGTTGAAAACATATTTTCATGTTGCGAGCAAAATTTTGAACTTCTTTTTCGTGCAAAACGTAAGGAGATAATTGGCAAACCTAGTTCAATATACATTCCAACCCCCCCCCCAATGGTTAATGCCCTGGATGTAGAAAAATAAATATAAACCCTTTTTTAAAGGGATGAATTTCAATATAAAAGAACGACGAATTTTTAATTAAAGGCACACAGACAGGTAGGAAAGTAGGATCAGGTCAACTATCTTTCACAGGATGAGATCTTTTTTTCTGTTTATACCTTGGGCCGTCGCGACATCAAACGTTTGTTAAATACATTGGCCCTATTTCTTTGCCCTCAATCAATTTCATTTAAAAACAATTGTGTATAGTGTATCAGCAATTGAAGAAAATGTAAGACAAATACATAACAACAATCGATTTCCCCTATCAAATTCTAACAAAATCTGAAGAAGTAGGATTTGATTGATGAACAATTTTTACGTTTTATGGCAAATACTTTGTTTAGCTTATGTGTAGAATGGTTTTCTCTTAAGTGAACTAATTTTTCTCATATTAAAAAAATAGAACAAAAAGAAACTGTGCATGATTTAGAAGATTTTAATGACAGACTTTATATCTTAATGAACGGAGGGAGGAAGTGCATCGATTATCATATCAATAATTGTCCTGAACAATAAATTTTAGATATTAGCGAAATTATGGCAAAATATAAGAATAAAATCATATTTTATGAATTGTCTAGACATTGAATTTAAATTTTTATTAGTTTTTTGTAACATATAAACAAAACTGCATAAATAATCAGGAAAGTAGTTTGAACAGTGAAGAAGCAGTAGACCGTGGAAAAAATTAAATATCTTTTATTCGACAATTAAATAAAGAGATTGGTTTTAAATTAAATATCGATGATTTGTTATAAGGAATACTGTAATTGATCATAATCCAGAATTCAGATATGATGTATGATTTGTGGTCTGCAGCTGATATGTCAACATGAACGTTCCTTTCAATGTACTTTTAAGGGGAAATAAAGGTACGAGGGAAAACCCACGTCTCAGATATTTAACTAATTGTTGTCTCTTCTATTTTTAATTTATGGACAGTTATTTATTATTTTTAAGATGGACAAAGGAAATTTTCTCCGGTGTGTCAGGTGGCATTGTGAGATATTGGCCTTGACGGAGTCCATTCGTATCTCGCACACCGGGAGACTTTAACTAGCTGTTAAGAAGCTCAGCAGACCGGCTTCTCGGTCAGAGAAAGCCGACCCGACGTTAACCTAACTTCTCAAAGACTTGATGGACGGAATATGACATACTTCCGTCTCGACATTTTGGACGAGCAAGAAGATGAGAAAGAAGTTGAGTTTATTTAAGAAACGTCGTTGAACAAGAGGCGTTCTTAGAGATTTCAATTCCACGTCGAGTACAGAACATCGTGCGGATCAGAAACCTAAAATTCCGGCTTGTTTGATGTTTTAACGTTGTGAAATAGATACCGGCGGGTGCAATGCCCTTCAACCAATTATTTATTTATTTTTCTTAAAGAAACGTCCGACATTATAAAATCCGTCTAATGTAATATTTGTTTAAAAATTATTAATAATTGTTTGTTGTTACCTTATAAAAGGGTTTTTTGGCGATATCAGAGAGTGTAATCCATTAGGACACCAAAAGAAAGGCACTGACGCGATTGCAGGAGATGGTACCAGAACTGCGTTGGGCAGGTGACTGTGAACTTGCCACTGGTTTGTATTGCTGCGTGTCAATTCCCATGGGGCATCGACTCCGCGCCATCTACCGATCTTCAACATTCTCTACACAAATGTAGTTCCAACCTATGGCAAACAGGGGTCGGAGCGACCCAAGAAGAAATGGGCGTTCTCGACCTCTCCGCCTCCCTCCAATGGACTTTAATGGTCCTCCGGGTTCCTGGAAATATGGGAAGAAACTTTCCTCTGCTTCGCCTGGAATGTGTGAGTTTGCGTATTAAGATGGCAAACAAATTGGCGAAATTGGCAAACTCGGCGCCAATGTCTTTTTTCCCTGGAAGTTCAGATGTTAAATATAACTGAATTGCATTATTTAAGACGGCTAATTACACTTTTTAAATATAATCAGTATAATCGATTAAAATGACGGTAATCAATTCTGTAAATATTGTTGATAAAAAATAATTAACTACAATTTCTATACACTACATTTTCATTATTATGCTGTTTTTAGACCAAATTTGCAGAAGGTTTGGGTTGTTTTGTAAACATAGGTATTATTTCTGTAGGAAATTTCGGTATCTTTTTCGCTATAGTAAGTAATGCAGAAATTTATTTTCTGTTGCGCAGAATTGTTAAAATTTATTAATTGTTTGCCTTGTATTAGTATTTATACAAACGTCAATAATTTCAGGAGGTTAACCTACACGTTAAATTGGGCTAAGAAGTACCTACTATCCAAAGTCTGATACTCAATTTTATTCGAGATATTACACTTCAGGTTACTTCAACCTTTCACAACTTTAACCCATAAAGTTCTTCGTATCTGATCAAATGTTAATTCTACTGTAAATTTGATTACACCAATGGAAAAAGCATTGAAAATCTACGAGATTCATTTTTTATTGTAACCTTAAGCTAACAAAAATGCAATATCACTTAGAATATAAACTTTTACAAGTTTCTGAAGTTCTTGTCTATAGTTAAAGTCAGATTTTCTTAGTTCTGTAAATACTGACAGACATGGCGCTTTTGTTACCTCTTAACACTTTTCTCTTTCCTCAGTGAGGAAATAGCGAGTACTTCGGGAAAGGTTTGGGATGAATGGTGATCGAGTGGGGTTGGGATAAGGGTCTAGGTTTTATGGAGGCGTCTGTATCGACTACTTGCAGTTTTGGGGATAAATGGGATTAGCTTATAGATAGATAGGTTTGGTTAGCAAGGTTGGATAAGAAATAGGGAGCTTGGGCAATAGTTAGAACGATTTAGAAGAAGGGGTGACTTGAATTATTTGGAGGTTTGAGTAATGAGTACGATGTGTAATCGTGGCGATGGTTTTTTTAGTAAGAGTTTCGTTCTGCTGTCAAGTAGTCCTTTGACTAGTTTATATCGCCTGTTCAGTTCTATTTTTTTCGAGTGTGGGGTCAATTTTTTGACGATGTAAAGCCCCAAATATTCGTACGACACACTGCATAAAATTTACAGTAAACTACAGAGAAAATATTATTTAGTCGTATTGTTTCTACCAGCATTACATCCAGGCGCGTCTCGGCATTGCGCCAGCTAGTTTTGGTGCCTCTCCCTGTTTATAACCCTGACCAATCATCGAAAAAGGCGAAGTACCGAAACATTCTGACTGACCATTACAGGAAGATCAAAATGAAATTGTTTGTTTATATTATAATTTGAACTTTGTTATTAAGATAAAAAAATACTTTAACATATGAATGCTTGACATTAAATTAGTCATCGTATCTGTTTATTTATTAAAAAATAAATTTAAAAAACAGAAAGGTGTTTACATTTGTTACTTTTCGATGCTGTAAATCAAACAAAACTCCTGGACTTTCTTTCTCTTTTAATATATTATTAAAAATTTGATTTTTTTTAAATAATTTAATATCTGGTAGAACTAAAAACTTGAAAACTTTTCTAAATAAAATTGTAATGTTTAGATTGTACGTCACTTAGTGTACGCGTTGCCTGTGTTTGAATGAATTAACCAAGATATCTCTTTTAAATGTTGTAATGTGCCGGATATAAGTTTTTCTTTATTTTTTCTTTCTTTTTCGCGATGTTCTAAGTAACTTTTTCTTTGCTTAAAGGTCAACATAGTTGACATCGTCGTTTTTCCGTGGCCTTGTCAGAAATCGTTGGCATGCAATAGAAAGTATTGTTCCGAATAGCGCGATATTTTCAGGCAGAAGTGTTCGACAACTTTCAAAATTTTTAAACTTTATTTTAGGTTTTTTTAATTTTTATTTTAAATTAGAACAATCAATGGGGCAACCAATTCTGAATCATGATTAGCTGAGATGTATTGTAAAAAGCCATTTATTTTTATCATATATTTTATACTACCCACATCAAATCTTGAATTAAATCGTCAATGAAAATTAATTAGGAATCTCCTCAGTTCTTTTTAAATCCTTGTTGTGTCCTTCTTCACTATTTCTAAAATACCTTAATAACTTGAACCATTGTAATCCTCTTTGTCTAAAATAAATAAGGAGTGAAATAAGAAATAAACAACTTATACTTCCCACTCAACAAGTGGTAAAGTAATTCAATTTATTATCACTTATTTCATTAATTTTTAAATTATACTTTATTCTTGGGATCTGCGAAGTAATGAACGTGTCGCTTCGGATCAGAACCTCGTTGTTTTGATTTGGAGAAAGCGTTTTGGCTTTTCTCCATCTTCAGTGGTAGACAAGGGTATAAGCGGGGGGAGGCACACATTCAAACCCACCACGGGAGATAAGAAAATAATACACCAAAACAGCAAGGTTAGCCAGAGTAAAATTGCAAAAAAGATTGCAAACGACCGAAGTTACAATTTCATTTTATCCAAAATTTTAGTTAAAATTTGTAAGAACAATGAAGTTTTCATTATTTCCATACGCTTATATTTTGACAAAATAATGCATATCTGCTGCTTTAAATCTTTTTTTAAAGACTAGACGTGTGCTAAAGGAAATTTAACAGAATTAGAACTGGATCTAAACAATTATTAAAGCAGGTAATAGGCACTACTCGGTTTAATTTTTAGCAATAACTTTTATTTATAAACATTAAAACGTGAATAAAATTGTCAAGAAAAATTCATAATAATCGTGTCGTCTATGTCCTTTTTTGTTGTTTACGCTATAATACATTTTGCTTTTTTTCTGTGCTTTCTTTGTTAGGCTTATTAAAAATTCTTATAATATAACATATAGAAATTAGATTTGATTAATTTGTTGTTCATATTCGACGATTAGTTATCATTTCGTTAGTGTGCAAAATTTATATAAACTATATGAACGAGAAAGTTTTCTTTGTTTTGATATCCTTATTCTTGAGAAAATAGTGGAATTTTGGTGTTCTAAGATTACCCATTTTTTTCTTTCTTAGGAAATTTTCAACCGCAGTGACAATTTTACTTTAAAAAAATTTGTAACATAAGGACCCTAGCAATGGGGTTATTGTGAAATTTCCAAATACCGGAGTTATTAAAAGAAATTTACATCATATCACTGATTGCGTCTCGAAAACGTAGCATTTTTTAATCTCAGCGTGCATTAGTTGACAGATGATGTGATGATAATTGATATTGTCACAATTTTACATTTTAGTGAACATTTTGATAGAAAATGTTGCCCTTTCTTCTCGGTTTGAATTATAGCAATAATGTTTTATTTATAAACATCAAAACTTGAATAAAACTATCAAGGGAAGTCTGCCGTCTATTCCTTCAGTTTTTGTTTTCGATACGATACATCTTGTTTTGGTTTTTTGTCCGTGCTTTCTTTATTAGGCTTACTGTTGATTCTTATAATATAAAATCTAGAAACCAGAATTGCCAAGTTTTGTACTCTTCTTTTTCAACAAGTAGTAATATTTAATTAATACAGTTACCATTTGATTAGTTTCATAATGTTTATAACTTACATAAACTATGAAGTTTTCTTTATTTCGATATTTTTAATTATTGGAGAAAATGTAAACATTTGGTGCTTTATGGCTACGTTAAGTTCCCTGTTTTTCCTTCATGGGTACTTTTAATTTGTAGTGTTGATTTAATAGAATAATTTTACTGAAGAAATTTATTAGGACTGGATATTGTATTGTTAAATTCCCAACTTCAGGACAAGTCATTAGAAGAAATTTACGTTGGACCAATGATCACGCTTCGGAATCAACAGTCGTTTTTAATGCTTTAATTGACAGATAATTGTTTAATTGAATCAAAATTGAGAAAATAAAATCGGTTTAATACGTGAAACTAATTTCCGCCTTACGACAACAAGGAAAAAAGATACCCTGTCGAATAGCAAGAGGAGGAGGAGATCGTTACGCTATTTTTTTATTATTCTCTTGTTAGTAATAAAAAATCGCGAATCCACCTATATAATGGCCAACTGATGCCGGACCGAGACGAGTTAACTCGAACTGTTATAATTCAACGAGTTCTGCAGGGGGAAAATACAGGGTGTAAGTACGAAGTACAAAAGTGGCAATCCCGGCCTGACTGATCCGAGGCGTATCCGGGATGAGCTAGCTACCAACCCCCGCCTAACCGCCAATCTTAACAGGCAGCATTGTAAACCTTCAGGTTCAGTCATCGTCCAACAAGTAAAGAATGTGGTCCGTTATTGCTGCATTTATTGGACTCTGTGGTAAGTGCCGTCGGATAACCCCTCAAAAAATCTAAGTTCACTGTTCAAATTTAAACGGGACACTTTTTCAGCGCTTGCCAACAGCAATATGGTCCAAGTTAACTGCCCGAAGACTGGCATTTACATTCACGTCATGCCTTCGGCTAACTGCAAACTGTTTTACGTTTGCACTAGTGGCACGGTAATTATTCTAGAATGTCCGCCAGATACTATGTTTTCTTCGGAGGAAAAGGTCAGTAGAATATGTCTTGATAAGTTTTGGAATTATATTCACCACATTGTTTTGTATTTAGCGGTATTTTCTTCTAGTTACAGTCTAACTCAATCGAACTAACTATTACGATCGTAAAAATCGATACATAAAAATACACAGATACATGTACACAATTTTTTATATATAAATATATATGTATACTNTGTGTGTGTGTGTGTGTGTGTGTGTGTGTGTGTGTGTGTGTGTGTGTGTGTGTGTGTGTGCGTGTGTGCGTGTGTGTGTGTGTGTGTGTGTGTGTAGTATTATTTGTGTCGTACTATATCTGCATTTATGTATGCTTGAGAATGTACATACAGACTGAAGTCACACACTCGTGTAAAACTGGCCATCAATTATAAGTATAAATTATGCATGTATATACGTGTGAGAGAGAGATTCTGGAAATAGTAGTCAATTAAATAAATAATAAATAAATAGTGATGAAAATTTTTTAAAAATTATTTTAGTTTAACCCAGAAGAGTAAATGTTAACCCCTTCAAATTTTAATTAACACTACTAGAAAATACGTTTTTTGAGTCATTAATTTTTAAATGATTCTATCCTGACAGCTAATAACAAACTCATAATTAAATTAAACTTAACGTTAATTCTTGCTGATGTTCATTAAATTACGCTTTGAATACTCTCGCAGATATTTACGGTTGAAAATTTGACTATTTTGTATACTAATTTTTCTCATTTCTCATGTTCTATCGAGGGTTGTTTTTTTTTTTTTTTTTTTTTTTTTTTTTTTTTTTTTTTTTTTTTTGTAGTAAATATAGATTTTCAACAGGCTTGCAGTGTTATAGAATTATTACAGAATTTATTAGTTATGTCATTATCTTGATCCAGAGGCGTACAAATGTACAAATTCTTTGCATGCTTGTGATCTAAAATCATAGAAAAATTCAGTTCCTTTCCTAAAGCTTGGAATCATATATCCGGAAAAAACACATTGTACTACATCGTGTGGCCAAAAAGTCTGTTACTCTTTCGGGTAAAATTTTAGAATAGCTCCTATTGAAAGAATTCTTCCAATCCTAAATTCTCAAAATATAATCCCCGACCATCAATTTGGTTTTCGCAAGTGCCTCTCCACTCTCCAACAGTGCCATCGCGCGGTAGACACATCTCCTCGCTTGAGTTGAGACATTACTAGTCTCAGTTCTGGGGCCTTTCTTGACTAATGCCAAGCTTTTGAACGAGTTTGGTACCCGGACTTGCTGTTCATTCTCCCCTTCCCTTCATCTACTATCTCACATTGCACACCAACCTCACCGGTTGTTCCGAGCCATTGAGAGCAATTCCTTCTTTGCATATTTCCCTATCCTTGCTGGCGTTTCTCAGGGTAGAGTTCTGGCCGCGACACTATATTAGGTTTCACATCTGACTTCCATTACTCTCTAGTAACACCGTTCCTGTCATTTCCACTCGAAACCTAAAGCAACACCTCACACTACTAGAGTCTTGGAGTGAAAACAAAAGACAAGCGTTCTTGATAAACGTTCTGACTTTCATCTCAAAAATAAAAGGCTTCATTACAACACCATAGTTAAGCCGATATGGACTTACTTGGAAGTGTTGGGTTCAAGAAAACAACATCCGCCGCATCCAAACTGCCCAATCATTTTAATCTTACGAAAAATCTTTGATGTAACTATGCTAATGCTTAGTTAATGGTCCATTTTATGTAACTACAAATACAGACTTAAATATTCCTTCCGTTCAAGATGAAATTCATTCCAGTTACCGCAAATTCACAAAACCCTCCCAAACACTATAAATCAGCACATCCAAAAAACTAGCATTTCGAATTCCCTCGAACCCTTCTCGCCGACTCAAAGTGATAAAGACGCAAGTATTAATTTATACTTCAATTAAATAGACAATTTAGCATCACTGTAGTACAACTAATGGGTATTTTCTCCGCTCTTGTTTTTAATTTTGAATACATGCATTTCCTATCTCATTGTTACGTTTTAACGTATTGAAGGTAGTTGTAATGTACTGCAAATTAAAAAATATTAACTTTATTATTTTTATTATTATTATTTTTATTTTGGTCGTATCTAATCATTTTGTAGCCTGCTTATTTCCGCTGTTTTGGTTGGTCCGGCGCGTTTCATTTCCCCTTCTCAACAGGTCGGCTTTTATTGGTGTCCCGCCCTGCTTATAACCCAGAACAACCACGGTAGATTGCGAGAAGCCGAAACTCTTTTTTAAGTGGTTAATAGTTTCATTTAAGTTTGACAAATGAATGTTAAAATTGACCGCAAAATATAGCATTTCACCGTGAATTGAAATATTTGTTAAATCTACAAGATTACGTGTGGAATAAAATTAAAATCTGTCAAAAAAAATTCATTTCCAGTAATAAAATTGACTTTAAATGCGACACAGCGAGATTAAGAGAACCGTCATGTTTGAACGTTTAGCAATCATTTGTCGCCATATTCTCAATTGTTTTTGGCTATTGGTCTTACCATTTACTACTTTTTGATGGTTTAAAAGAATTACGTGACACTTTCTTTACGAGTGCGTTCAATCAAAAGCTAATACCAAATAAAATCATCAGTGACAAACCTTTTATCTATTCAAAATTGTCTACCTCATTTCTAGATGACGCGTTCTATTTAACTTGAACATCCATGTTTATGGCACTTCTCCTTTTATGAAAATAATCTAGAATTTTTTTTTTTTACACTTTTTTATTAATAATTTTATGGTTTTAGAGGCCGTGTCCAATTTAAGTTATCTTTCCATACCAAGTAGTAGTAATATTAAATCATTCACAGTACACACTGTTTATGTTCTTCAATAATATTAATGTTATTTATTTCCATATTTTGGAACATACAGCACACTTGAAGTCAAATAGTATGTTCATAAATAATTTTTAAAAATTTATTTTCAGAAATGCAAAGCTAGTGGTGAATGTCGTGAACTAGTCTGTGCTGGAAGGATTGATGGAATATATGCAGATCCTATAGAAAATTGCACTCGCGTTTATAAATGTACTGCTGGTAAAGTCAGCCATGTGCACACCTGTGCAAAAGATGGAGCGCAATGCAGTGAGATCGAAAAAGAAAATAATTGTCCGGAAATAAATTATTCGACAGCTTTAATATTGAGAAAACGTGATATTTGCAAAACAAGAACAAACGACTTATATGCTTTGAAAGATTGTTCAAGATATGTTAAATGTTTGGACGGAAAGGAGGTTTCGCTTAAAACATGTCCAAGCGGAAGAAAGTTCAATGGTACATTGTGTGTTGAAAACTATGAATGTGGTAATATATGTACAGCAAAAGAAGATGGTTTTTATGCAGATGAGGAGGCCGAATGCCAACAATATGTTTCCTGCAAGAATCAGCTTGTCAAATCTAGACATCAATGCCCTTCCGGAACTGTTTATGATGGTTCTTCTTGCATAGTTAGCTCAACAAATGTGTGTCCTTCATTCAAAAAATGCCAAGGGAAGCAAGATGCAGATTACTTCCGTAATTGTTCGAGTTACTTTGAATGTTCTAATGAAGCTGTGATCTATGAAAAAAGTTGCCCGGATGGGGAGAATTTCAATGGGACTAATTGTGTACCTCAAAATATGTTCTTCTGTCAAGGACCAAATCTAAGTCCTGATTGTTTGGGCAAAAACGGCTTCTTTTTCAACCAATATTCTGGATGCAATGCATATCATTTCTGCGCCTTTGGAAATAAGCTTGTTTTCAGATGTCCTGAAAACCATATTTTTAATGGAAAGCGTTGTGTTTTAAAGAACCAATTCCAATGTCCAAATAAGACAAACCTGTGTGAAGAGAAGTTTGATGGTCACAACCACGATATGGAATCAAAATGCTTAATGTATCAGGTTTGTTTTGAAGATGATCTAAACAAACATCTTGTAACATTGCCTTGTCCACAAGGAGAAATTTTTAATGGTCAAGAATGTGTAAAGCCATCAATGATCGTCTGTCCTTACAAAGACAAAGAGTGTAAAAATAAAAGTGATGGCTATTACACATACAAACTTATAAAAGAAAACTACTTCTGCAAAAACAGTTCAAAACTGATGTCAAAACTGACACTGAAATGTGGTACCAATTCTTCTGGTTGTAACTTTTATTCTCATCCTGAAAACATCTGCTTGGAAGTCAAAAAAGGGTATTTAACTGACACAAAGTGCAGAATGTACTATGTCTGTACAAACTACAGTTTAACATCTTATGGTAAATGTGAGCCTACTCATGTCTTCAATGGAGAAACTTGTGTAGACAGCAATAGTTTTCAGTGTCCAGCACAGTCAAAATCATGCCAAGGGTTAATAAATGGTTTCTATCAGGATATTGATTCTGGGCGTAAAAAATATTTCTTTTGCCTTAATGGGGTGAAAACTGAATTTTCCTGTCCAGAAGGAAAAGTACACAATGAGGATGTTTGGGAACTAAACAACAACTTTAAATGTACAACATTTCTTTCCAGGCCAAATTTTATTCATGTGACTTAGTGTTACTTGTTATTCCTTGGTTTTAGTATGTTTTTGGTTATTTTACATGTATTGTTGTATATAAAAAGTTTTATTGCCACTAAATGAGAAAATTTCTTTTTAATTGAGCTATGTAAGAAGAATACCTGTACTTTTGTAATGTATTTTCTATCATTTTTACACAATGTACTGAAAAAAATAATTGTATAAAGCTAGTTTTTTAGTTGTTCAATTAGATAGTATTTTTAAAAATTTAATTAATTGGTAAACAAAAAAGTGAATCTTACTTGAATATATTGTATATTTATTTATTTATTATTTTAGGAAATTATTTCCTGGTTTGAGTTCCCTTAAACAGTAGATTAAAATATTATCATTAAATAAAAGCACTTTGTTTATTGAACAATTCTGTCTCAAATGTACAAAAAAAAATTAATCTAAAAATATAATCTAAATATCATTAATAGCTATGATTTTCCATTTACATATTTCATGAACAGTGAGGATAAAGAGATGAGCCAGTATTTCTCAAGTTTATTTATTTATTCACTATTAAATTAAGTTTGAATGTGGATCAGGTATGTAGTCAAATGAAAGAAACTATTAAAGTTTTCCCATAGTGTCATGGAGGTGCTATAAAAAACAGCCCAGTATTGGTAATCCAAGGCTATTAAACACACTGGATTAGTCAATTCAGTTGAAGCAAACCAAAACAAAATGTTTGATATGATATAACTGGAAGAACACCATATCACACTGCAGGCAAAACATGTATAGTCAGCCATATGTAAACCATGGTAGTGAAGACTCCTTTTCGGTGTATGGACTGACTATATGACTATACAAATTAAAATATTATATATTGGTGTACCTGAAATATTTTGATGTACTTGTACCATAATTAAATGGTGGCATGGCTTTTTATGAACGTTACTATTCATTGGACTATTATTTTGAAAGGGTTACATCATACATTTTTGCTCTTCAAATTGCGTGTTTAAATATTCATTTCCTCACCTCTGATAATTTATCTGTGTATGGAATTAAATTTTTTTTTAAATGTCAAGTTGGGTTTTTAAAATTCCTTTGGCTTTGTTTTGGACTAAAGAAAATGAATCATTGTGCCCACAACCTTCTCAATTGCAACATTCAACCATTTCTTGAAAGATAGAAGTGTGAGACTTCGATATAGTATGTGCTACTTTTGTTCGGCAATGCTTGAAACAAACCAAGACTTACAAAACACCAGCCAATGACTGATTTTGCCTGGAGCAGACTGATCACTGAAGCAAACAAAATGTTAGACTTGGCTGGTGTGATTTATCCCCATTCTCAAAGTTTAACCCGGTTTGCTTCACACAGTCTAGGGCAGCGTGTTGCAACTTCAGGCTGCTTTGGCTAATCCCGTGTTTTGAACTTCAAACATCAGTCAAATATTAATAGTTCAATTAAAGTGATAAAATGTACATTGTACATGACTGTGCAATTAATACTTATTCCTTCTGTATGCTTCCCATTCCACTAACACTAATATAGTGTCTTTTTATTACAATTTTCTAACAAAATATATATATATATATATAAACTTCTACAAAAAAATAAGTAAATAAATAAATAAAATGGTAACGAGTGGTTAGGGCAACTGACTCCTATTTGCCACACTAGCAATTCTGAGTTAGAATTTCAGAACAGCCATGAAATTTTAGTTGGCAATATATAAAAAATGATTTTCTAATTATGAATATTGGGTTAAAAGAAAGACAGCATTGCGTGGCAGTTGAATTTATTTCATTTCCAGCGATAAAGCATTAAGCATTCTGAGTGTAGAATTTTGAGGTATAACAACCAGAAATCAATACAATACACGTCAATATTATATCTTTTTGCTTACAAAATTTTTGTCTGCATTTCTTTGTGAAGGCAATAACAGCACGATCTCTTGAAGGTTGTGTCCTAAACCAGTGGATGTCCCTGGCAGCCTGGCTAGAAAAATTCTTAGTACTATTCATAATGTTTTAAGAACATGGTGAGATAGGAAATGCTTTTCTAAAAATGAATTTTAGAAAAGATAAAAGATGGAAGAAACCAAAATTCTATGCTTTGAATGCTGAAGATGAGCTTTATATCCCATCTCTAAATAAATTCAACTCCTTGGAATACCTGGTTTCTTTCGACCTATTAAACATCATTAGAAAATCATTTTCTATTGCACTGTGGACATAACATTATGAATATGTAAAAAGTATTGCAAAGGATACCCCTCGCCCACAACTCTAACTTGGATGTTAAGCTCTCCTGTATGACAGGCATTATTTTACTTTATATAGTAACTTCTTGACCATCAGTAAGTATAAAAACAAAAAATGATGGACTGAGTATATTAATTTGAGAGTAGTTTATGAGTATAACCATCCTTTTCAATGATTGATCAGTAAGTGGTATGATCAATCTTTTGTTGTCTTGTAGTGATAATTTGCATAACAATTCTTGCAAAACGTATGAACAACATGGGTTTATGGGGCCATTTCTTACAGTACTCAATTTGAAGTGAAACATTTAAATTTATGGGCTATTTTGTGAGATTTCAAGCTTATAGATAACTTTTAACATTCTAAATTTGTTCTTCGGTTTTCAATTAACGTTAGTTTTAAAATAATATTTTACTATTGTTACACATCGTTTCCAGTGAATTAAAAGGGTTTTTATTTACAAACGTACATTTGGAATTTCAAAGGAAAATGTCATGGGATCAAGAAGACCTTGACACGCGCTATAGCTGTAGTTGTAGATGGTGTTACTGCAGGCAGGGACGTTCGGAGGTTAATGTGTAAACACTAGGCGATTGCTTTTTGCCTCCTTGCCGGTTTTTCTTTTAATTTTACTTATTAGATTTTCGATACCGGATTTATTGTTCTTTTCGCATCAAGTGGGAAAAAACTTATTCACCATGGTAAGCCTAATTTATAATTACTAAGTTTCATTATAGTCAAGCCTTACTAACGGCATGGGATTCGGCGTATTCAAACAAAATTTTGATGGAATTGCCAAATAGTTTTCGTCGAAATTTTGAATTTCTATGCTTTCAGGGTTTATATTTGTCTTTCAGAGCGCATATATGTTATTATGTTTGCTTTAATATGCCCTGAGCATCATACGTTATTCTTACGTTTTAGTACATTGAAAGGAAACTGCTTTAAAAAAAAGTTAATAATTTATAAAACGCTAATTTTTCTTTCTTTCATTATTTTAGACGGTCGGAAAAAACAATAAAATGCTGCAGCATATAAACTACAGGGTCCGAATTATACTGCAGGACTCCAGGACGTTTATAGGCACTTTTAAAGGTTGTTAAATTATTTAATCGCAATAGATTAATTATTGTGCATTAAAGCGAAAAGTAATTTCAAGTGAAATAATTCTCTTTTAGCATTTGACAAACATATGAATCTTATATTGGGAGACTGCGAAGAGTTTAGAAAGATCAAACCAAAAAATACAAAACAGCCGGAGAGAGAGGAAAAGCGTGTTTTGGGTTTCGTACTTCTTCGTGGGGAAAATATTGTCTCTCTTACAGTAGAAGGACCTCCTCCACCAGAGGAAGGTCTTCCACGAGTACCACTTCCAGGTGGTGGTGCAGGTCTTGGAACTGCAAGGCCAGCTGGTAGAGGAGTACCGACACCAGGAACTGCAGTAGCCCCAGGTATGGTTAAACCAATTAATAGTTAAGATACATGCTGTTCATTACCATTTCTAGACTTATAACATTAAAAAAAAACCTATAGGATTACAAGGGCCGGTTAGAGGGGTTGGAGGTCCCTCGGCACAAGTTATGGCTCCTACTAGTCGTGGACAAGTTTCAGCCCCGCCACAAATGAGAGCTCCACCTCCAGGAATTCCTCCATTGATGGGCGCCCCAACAATGATGAGTAAGTAACAATTGTAAAAGTCAGTTTGTACATTTTTTCTTTTACAATTAAGATTTAACAGATATGCCACCAAATATGCCAATGGGACGCGGAGGACCTCCACCACCGATGGTCGGCCCTCCTACTCCATCACTCAGAGGACCTCCTCCAGGAATGATGAGAGGTATGATTTCTGTTTATTTTGTTTTAAAAAAAAAGTTGTAATAAATTTAATTTTTTTCAGGACCGCCCCCTTACTAAATAACTATGTATGAGTGGATCAAATTTTATTGCATGTGTGCAATCAACCACAATGATTTACCTTTATATGTACAATTTGGTGTAAAAAGTAATTACATACAATTTTCATTTCTTTCTTTATCCAATCTTTGCATTTCTGTACACCCTTGATGCTTCCAAGAGCTGCTTGCTGCTTAAAATTTGAAGTGACTAACAACAGTAGAGGGATAGAAGAAGATAAGGTCAAGTGAATACAATAATTCCCTGGTTGAAAAAGAGGTAGTTGTAAAATTTTAGTTTGTAGTTGAGCGATTATTAACTATCACAACAATTTCTGCCAAATCTAGGTCATTAAACTGATTACAGCTTTAGATATGTTTTACAGCAGACTGCAATGTTCAATTTTGTTGCTTATTTGATGAGCTCATTATAGTTTAATAAAATACATAACTTCCGTAGAGCAAATGAAAAGAAAGGGTCACCTTCAATGCTGGTGGAATTTCAATTTTTCACCCCACCCCTCAGCTTGCAATTTTTTTTATTATGCATTGTAAGCTGTGTCCAGGTCAACTATCGCACTGGTTGGAATACTACTTAAAATTTCATATTTCAAGCCATATTATTAATTTTTAATTATTACAAACAAAATGTTGAATATCGCATGCTATTAGACCTCAAAAGTTTTGTGGTATAAAGCATATTGTATTGTTCCAATTAACTTATTTACCCCTCAATGTACATAATCTGGCTGAGAGTCTCACTCCAAAACATGCTGTGGCCAGAGGTACGTTAATTTATATTTTCATCTAGATTATTCTGCATTTTTTGATTATTGAACTAGTATATTAAACTGATCAGACTTGACTACTGGGTCTATCTGTTCTATGGGTTTAGAACTTTGTTCCTCTGTGAAGATGGCATAACACAAAACATTTGTGTAACATCTAAATCCTGAGAGAATAAATGATTTAACGATTAGTTTAACAGCATTAATTTCGGCGCCCAGAAAGCAACCATCACCAACTAAAGCTTGTGCATTACATTTTCTGCTCATGCATGCAAAAAGCTTGCACCAAGAAGTAGGTGTGTAGTTTGGTTTCTGATTTTTTGGCCTGTCCTACGTACAAACTACAGTTTCACACAAGAGAACTGATGGTAACAATTCAACGAGTGAGATTAACAACAAATATGAAACAGTAAGTGAGCAAACTAGAATGTATTAAAAATTCTCAATTATGAGCTTTGTACAGCTGTTAATTCACAATAATTAGACAAATAAAGAGCTTTATATTAATATTTACAATAAATGAAGAGTAAGACAGGAGACCAATATCCTGTGTAGTGATCATAAGAATTATGGAGTGACCAAGTCGTTAAGGCATCTGGTTCATATTAGTGGTTCAGATTACTCTTGGAATTTAATATGAGTGTTAAGGGGAAAGGTATTGTGCGGGTAATTGGAACTACTTTTTATGTAATAGTGCTACTTGCATTAAAACATAAAAAAAAATTTTAAAACCCTACTAGATCTTGCAGACAGTAGGAAGTTATTTAAAAATCATAACTGTTCAATGTCTAAAGAATTCCGTAAATTGTTCAAAGAGGCAGTTGAGGCCCGCCAACAAATAACACTTGCACTGCCATCGGAAAAAAAAAACAGACTAGTGACCGTTAGTCGATAATTATTCAGAAATCGTGAGATGCGGCCTGGTGTGATGTAGGTTTCAGAAAAACGTTTTCTTTATCGTGCCAATGTTTTGACATTTAATGAAATCATCTTCAAGGCCTGGGATTTACAAACATTGTTTAAATTTAACAAATACCTCGATCCACTCGGACACCAACTTCCCGTATCCGGCGTATCAAGCCGAAGATCGTGGGTTCGAATCCCGCTCGTGCCATTGACTTTTTTATCTCAACTAAAAACCTTAATTAATTGTAATATATTAATTGGTCAAGCGGACCACGAAATTAGTGAATTTAAAGATCAATAACATTTTTGTTCAAAATTTTCAAAGAAAATTACTTTACATTCAGGAAAGACCTAATAGAAGAATACATTGGTGGGTAGATTAAAAAATAGACCACAAAGTGAAAAAAAATTCTTTGGGTCTTGGAAGACCCATGACAGCAGTGCAAGTGTCGAGTAGTAATAAAACTGGAAGAGAAAAAGTTTCAAGGCTCCGCTACAATCACAGAGCATAATACATCAACTAGATAAAATATTCAAATCAAATTAATTTTGTTTTACTTGGATGTTGGAACAAAATCAGTTATATAACAAATAATGTTTGTTAACAGTCATGAAATTATTCAATTAAGGTAAAAAGTAACTAGTAGTTGTCATTTGGTATAAAACAAAGGTATTAAGTTGTTGGGAGCATATACTTTTTATCAAATTCAATATCCAAATTATGTTATACAGTCAAAAAAAGGCCATTTCATTTTTTCTAACCATTTTTGTATCGTAATAGTGACACATACTTCATGAATCAAAAGATATTTGTTTGTAGATGGTAATGTAGCACATACTAAAAATGGGGAAACGAGATAAGAGAATTTTCTCGCAGTGAGACTGTTTTAAAAAAAGTATAAGAATATATTAAGGACATATATATAACAAATGACAATTACATTTATATTTTTTACTTATGTTATTTACATTACAATTACAAAACATAAAATTTGATTAAATAAAAATCAATTATTTACCTCTTAACAGAATTAGTTGTTTTTTTGATTAGACACAATGTGTTATCATTGTACATTAAGAGCCAGCATTAAAAATTATGAAACAGATTCAACAGCATGTTCATTACTCAATAACATTTGTGGTAACTGATTTAAACTTTTATAACACAACATAATTTTACTTTAATAACTAACATGATAAATAAAAGTCTCGACTATTTACACAAACAAATAAATAACATTTATTATTTACCTTACAATAACGTTAAATATAAGTCTATAAAACATTCTCTTGAATTCAGTTTTGTGGTGTCCACTTTTTCTAATGCCAAATTTCATTGCACAGTTTAATTAATTACAAATAAAACAAGTTGTTTAAAAAAAAATGCTTTTTTGACACAAAAAATTAATGTATAGAGCGTGGTTGTTCTTTGTAAATTGCTATAATTAATATATACGGAAAAAATTTAATGTGAGAAGAACATGATTCCATGGTCCCACTAAAAACTTTGTGAAATTGTAATTGACCATCAATATAAGAAAATATGATCTAAATATCAGCAGCATATGATTGTTCCTGCACTTACATATCTCATAAATATTAAGAGGCCACGAAGGTTATTGTATTTATTTGATTACTTATGGTGTATATTTTGACATTACTTCATTTATGTATGTAATATATTTAATAAATATTAAAAAAGTAATTCACTAAACAATATTTTAGTCAATATTTTATAACAACATAAAAAAGCAATTTTCAAGACATAGGCTGCAATATTGACTATAACAGTTGAGATACGTCCCACAATTTCATCACTCGATCTTGGCCAATGGTCAACAAACGTTTCTGTTGTTCATCCAAATCCATCCAAGAAATTGAATGTTTAGCTTCTAGGAATGTAGCCATTGATGGATTTCTGAGAAAAAGCCAATTAAATTAGTATAAAATAGGTATATGTTTATTTAGTGTTTATTTAGAATTTTTCATGAAAAATACTAAATTTTGTTAATACTAAATGCTAAATGTTTTTTGTTAGTTATTATAGTTACTATGCTATTAATGCTTCTAGTCTATAAACTTTTACATTTTAACTTTGAATGATAATCAATTAATCTAATTGATCTCATACTTGGTTTGCTTTCCAATATAATTTCATGAACATAAACTATTTTACAAATTTATGAGACTATTTCAGATTGAGAATCCGATAAGCACAAGATAATTTAAAGAAATTTTCTATTTATATCCCATTCTTATTTATCACTTTTTTATGAGGGAATTTCAACTATATGAAGTTACATGAGTCCTTGAGGTGCTGGTATTAAAAAAAAAGTAGTTTATTGGCTTGATTGTTTTCTATAATTTTGGTGTGCTTATCTTTGTTGTTTTAATCTACCAAACAAGTTTTAGAGACTGAAACACATCTGAAGACCAAAATGATCTAAAACAACCAAGTTACAGGCTCATCAGCCTGTAGATCTCAAGAATTCTTAATACTGTAATTAGTTTATACTGGTTTGCATTACATTAGGAAGTGTTTAAAATCTTGGGGATGGAAAAAACTATTTATTGACTTTGTTTTGAAAGGGATCAATGCAGAGGGGAATAAATCTATGTTGGTGTTGGTTCCTAGCCACATAGGTATAGCCGGGAATGAAAAAGCACATTGGGCAGCCAGAGAAGCTGCTGGAAGGATATATGATGTTTACCAAACTGTACACACAGCAGATTTAAAACCACTAGTTTCAATTATGCAAAAGCTAAGTGAAAAAACTGCTGGTTCGTAAAAATAGAAATAACACTGTCAAATTGTGGTAGATTACGAAAAACGTTGGTCCCAGTCCACGGAGAACAGGACAAAAAGAGAAGGCCATATTGACAAGACTAAGCATAAGCCATACAAGAATAGCACATAGTCGCTTTCCGGCTGGAAGGTTTATGCGAAACTAAAATAATGGTTAAGCACATTTTGAATTGAAGTTTATAGTCAATATTTTTATATGTTGTCAGACCTGGGCAAAGGTACAGCAAGGGGTACAAATCACTGTTCAAGTACCTCATGGCTGTAGGGATTTTGAAGGGGAACTACAATGTTATATGAACCTTTGGGGAGCATGTTTTTGGACAAAAAAGACCATTTTTAAGGATGTCGGGTTCGAATGCAGGACCACTGTATTCAAACCCAGGACCCTTACCTTACAGTCATGAGCGCCATCATGTCAACACTTAAATCACTGTGGCTCCCTATTTATATCCTTATATTATTACAAAATACTACCTAAATAAAGTTTAAATACTTACTCTTTCCCTTTCATGTTTGAATAACAGAGACTGCATACACGGACTGGAAACTCAAAACCAAGATTTGGTATTGGCATTGTTTGTGAGCTGCATGCGTCACACGTAGCCCTCCCACAGGCTCGGCAATGATGCTGCCTAATTCCAATAACATGCTTTTCAGCCATATCCCTGAAATTCCAAAAGAAAGGCCTTCGACAAAGTTGACAAGTACCAGACTCACACCAAGTCGGTGCCTGAAAACACAAAATAAATTATTAAATGTTCTAATCAATTAATACAATGACTTAAAAGACATTACCTCACTTCGTTGGGCAGTCATGTCCCAAAATACAGTAACTGTATCTTCACCAGCAGATATTAATACGCGTTTCACCAAGGCATAACAAAGCGCTGTAACTTTGTTTCTGCAATATCAGTTGATTATTTTAAAAAACTTTGGAAATTATTCAAATATGTTTGGTATGATTATTACCTATGACCTTGCAATTCATAGGCAATTCCCTGTTGACCTCCTATATCCCAGACAATCACACTTTGGTCATAGCTGCCAGAAAATAATCTCTGTGTAGACGGATCCCATGCTAGAGAACTTATACTTCCAGAGTGACCTTGGAATTTTGTTACCTTCTTCACCCCATACAAGTTGATAAATAGCATAGTGATGAAACCTGAATGGTCTCCAACAAAAGCATGATTTGAAGCAGAATCAAAACTGAAGTTTGATGTTAAGAATCAATGTTTTCACTTAAAGTTTTGGTTACTGATTAATACAAGAAATGGTTAAAGGATACACTAAAGCGGTGCACCATGCAGTCGTGGTGTAAGTCCCGAGGTTAACACCAGATTCTGAGCAAGATTGTTTGAACTGTTTGTCTCTTCCTATTGAAAGAACCCACTCACAGTTGAGAGCGAAATGTATATTAGTGACTCTGCCTTGATGTGCAAGATAGTCTTTCACATGATTTAAACGATTATAATCATTTCCTAATGTGTATTCCTGAAATATAAAAAAACACTCATTATACACATTTTTCACAGTTTTCAACAACAGATTGAAATTATAAATGAATAAATATGCTTTTGAGAAAATAAATTAAAGAAATTTATTAAAAAATTTATTAAATTTAAAAAGAAAGAACAGCATAAAAAATAAATTATGAGATTTAGTTCTTGAGATCTGCAGGGTTATAATCAGGGATATAAGCAGGGTTATCCACCAACACAAACAACCTCTGAATATAGTGACATGAGAACTCTGACAGACCAAAACAGTAATTATATGTAAAACACGATAATAACAAACGACCAAACTACAGTTTAAAAAAGTCTGAAAAGCCGATGTAATTTACAGATGTTTAATAACTTAAACTAGTAAGAATGCTTAACTACTCGATTACATCATCAGTGTTTTATCAAATTTATTGCGTAAACCCTCTTTCTAAATTTAGCAATCTTACAATATGATTCTTAAGATAGGAATTTTGTTTTTTGTTGAAAACAGTTTTAAAACTTTATTTCTGAACATTTCTAAACATTAGGGACTCCACAACTTGCTTAGAGTTATCATACTTATGAACACGTCATAATCACTGACCAGCATCTCAAAGTATGGGCATGACTATTTCATTACTTTTCATATTACAATAATTTTTAGGGCCATATACAAATCAACAGTATAACAAATTCTTTTCAATTAATTAATCTTTAAGTAAGGTATTGGTCAAGATAAAAAAAGTCAGTGCTACAAGCGGGATTCGAACCCACGACCGCTAGATACGCCGCTGCTCTACCACTTAAGCTATCGTGACTTCGATCCACTCGGATACTAACTTCCCATCTCAACCTCACTTTTTTTTTCAAACTCTTGTAGACCGACCAACAATTTAGTATTATGTAGTAGTATTAAGTATTATATCCATGAACCAAGATCTTCCAGGATGATCATAGTTACAATTGTTAAGCTACTTGCAGATGATGAACCAAAGGCATACCAGGATGATCTCAAAGTTAGAAACAAGAAAAAAATGATAAATTTAACAAATTATTTTGTTTGTGAATCATATCAGGGTAATCAATAGAAACAATTCACACTAATTAGCGTGTTTTATCCATGTACCATAGGCATACTAGTATGTTCACAAAGTTAGAAACATTCAGAAACTTTTAATCGGCCAACAAATTATTTTTTATATGTGTGAACACACATATCAGGGTAATTAAAAACAAACAATACAAAAATTTCACTCTGGCCAATAACTTTACATGTAATATCCATGAACTATAGGCAAACCAGGATGTTGTGAGGCCCCAGCCCCCGACAGTATAAGTTAACGAATTTGTTAATTGGAGAAATAATTCACTTTAATGTAACGTGGAAATAAATATATTTTCTTTACTTATTTACAAACTTAATCAAATGTGAAAAATCAGGTAAGTGTGAGGCGAAAGCTGGACAGACTTTGCCTAAAGAAGATACAACCAAAATAATTCACCGGCTAGGAGGGTAGCTCCGTCCTCGCTCAGTGACTGATGAGGCCAAACCCATAATACAAATATGTTGTGCCCCTGGCAATGATCATAGACTACTAGAAACTTTAATAAATTTCCAACCGAACAACAAATTTATTACTTTACATCATTGAATCGTAGATATATCAGGACGATTGAAAACAAATAAACATTTTTAAAAAAATTAACTGAGAAATAAATGTACATTTTATGCCCATGAATCATAGGTATACCAGGATGATTTCTGACAGAAATATTCAATGACTTTCTTACCAACAAACAAATTTATGTTAATAATAAAGGTGGGGTGAGTATGTCAATTCACTTTTTGTAAAGGATGGTTCTACTCACAGATTTGTGGTTTACAACGATCCAGACAATAAACAAATGTATGTACTATGTCTATGAACGAATTAAGTGCTAAACTCTTTATTTTATAAAACATTAATTCTTTATTTAGAAGGTGTGTAAGAATGCTAAATGAAATGAGAATATTGCTTGAGCACGACGAGTATATGAGTCCCCTATTCCAATTATTGGAGGAAACACAGTTGTTTTATTGTATATAGTAATGATAGTTTTGTGTCCCCGAATATTTATTAGCATGGCTGTGTAGTGTGGGAAGGATCAATTAGGGAATATTGAGTACCACATCAACCCCTCAATTAGGTTAGTTATATAATAGATAGGTGTAAAGGATGATGGAGGAATGTCGAGTACTCCACCATCCTAACTGAATGAATGGTATGTAAATAGAGGAAATAATGCATTTAAGAGTGAGTACGAGTGTGAATGGGTTTGGATTTAGGAACTGATTGCATTAGGTGCTGAAATGACCTGGCTGGTGTCAGCACCCAGAGCCCAATCTCAGTGGCTGGACGGATAAGAATGAAGTTTGACCCGGACTGGCACACCTAGGGTGGGTGATTCTCGAGGCCTGCTGGTAATTTATATAAAGTTCAAAAACTGAAATGGCCGATAGACTGCGAGAAATGATAGACTCAATTCTGTACATGTGTGTGCATATGTACATGCATGTGCAGATTTGAGCTTATATCAGTTATTAATTCTCTATGATAATCACATCACACCAAGCTTACCGAAATAGTGCCGTTGTCGAGACCTACGAATAGCTGACGAGTTTCATGTTGATAGTACAAGGCACTTGCTGCTGCTGACATATAGTGACATATACTAGGCCAATATTGGCCCGTATCTCTTTTCAACCATACTCTAACGGTCCTGGTAATAGTTATAAAATTGAATTAAATAAATCCAGTTCATGAATACATTTGACCTGTTGAAGTGGTTGACATACCTGTCATCAGACACGCTGATGACACCTTCCTGCCCACGTATGATAACCGCCTGGTTGATGTCATCTATTGAGCCTTCTAATTTCGATAGTAGAACCAATTTCTTCGTTGAATTGAATTTATCACCGGAAGATCCAGTACCTGGGGTAATTTCAGCAGCCATAACTAACGAGAGCCAGCTCTTCAAACACGAACGGCCCCTTATTTACGTCTCCGTTCACATAAACGGACAGGACAGATTGTAAATCGAGGGTGAGTTTATTTAACAGACGGCACAAAGAACCTACTTAAAACATTAACTAAGGAACTAAAGAGTAAAGACTAAAGACGTACACTGTAGATAATCCAAAGGGTGGGGATGGAAGACTGGTGACACTGTTGTAACTGATGACATAGAGTCATAGACCCTGTTCCACCCCTAGACGTCAAAATACAATTTGTGTTAATAACAGACGGCTAACAAATAACTAAACAAATTCATAATCTTTACTAAAACTATATTATTTTTCAAAGAGACAACATCCTACAAACAACCTATGCAACACTCGTCGAAAAACCCCCATTTTTTCGTTTTCAGTAAACTGCTGTGTTTAGTTTCATTTTTGAATTTTGGTGTCGTTATTGAATATAGCTGTTCACCAAAATACAAATATATTATTAAAAGAGACAGTCAAATCTTTTTATCTTGTAAAACTAACCCTTTATCTTGTAAACCTAAAATAATTCATTTATTAAATTGAAAATATTTGGAGACGAAACCCCTATAAATTGCTGCAACATACACAAATCAGAATCACTATTAAATTGATTGACTTAATCCTTAAATGTAGTATGTATAGCAAAGAGTTTGAAAATACAAAACAAGATAAATACATACATTAAAATAAGATAAGATAAAATAAGATGATAGATAAATACTATTAAAAAATATAACAAACTTATGGATTACATATTGTCTTAAGTCAAGTAATTATTCTTAAGAATAAAAAGAAACAAAAATGATATATCTAAATTACTAAACTAGGTATCGTTAAAACAAGAAGAGCCATAAGGACTTTAATTCATACAAGCCTTAGGCAATATGCTATTGTTTTTCAAATGAAGTCTGTAGCTATTGAACACTGTGCTAAGGATATTAAAGGTATCGTTAAAAGAAGAAGAGCCATACAGATGGCTCCAAAACCAAATATTGGACAAGAGCTAGTATTTATGGAAATAAACCAAGGGCTTTAATTTTTATAAGCCTTGGGCAATATGCCATTGTCTTTCAAGTGGAGTGTATGGCTATTAAACACTGTACCAAGAAGATTAAAATGCTTGGTATTGTTAAAAGAAGAAGAGCCATAAAGATGGTCCAGATGGGTCAGGAGATGGTATTTGTGAAAATAAACCAAGGACTTTAATTTGTATAAAACTTAAGCAACGTGCCACTGTCTTTCAAGGGGGGGGGGGCTGTGGCTATTGAAACGCCAACAATATTAAACGTCTAGGTATCATTAACAGAAAAACAGCCACCTCCTCGGACAGCCAGGTGGCACTGAGGTCAATTACCACATTTGTGGTAAAAGCCGTTTAAAGTAATAATCCGTAAAAGGAGTTTAAATAATAATCTAAATTTTCATACTTCAAAACGTTTCCATGTCTGCCTTTCAAGATGCAATAATTATAGCAACTACGCTTACACAATCAATGACATCTCCCTCAACTCTGTTGACATTTGTAAGGACATCGGCATCTTGTTTCTCCAACAGCTAACATTCAAAAATAACAATTAAAGAAAAAATTCTCAAATTGGTAACTCATTTTGTTAAAAATTTTCAGAATATTTAGGTGTCAAAATTGTTATATATTTCTTTAGTCAGACTCATCATTGAATTCTCTTCTGTAGTGTGGATACTTCATTATCAGTATCTAAAACATTCTCTTGAACCTGTTCAGCATAGATCAACAAAAATTCCCTCATTTTTCATCCATTTATATTTCTTCATAAATTATTAAATAATCAGATAAACTGTCCAGAACTCTTCAAATTAATTAACTTTAACATTCCATCGCATAACACCAGAAACCCTAAAACTTTCAATGTAGACTTATGTAGGAACAATTCATTCAACATTCTTTTCATTTTCTAATCAACAGAGCTCAGAGGCAAGCCAACTTCATTGTCATTGATTTTTTCATTGATAAACGGTTTAAATTCCATTTCAAAATTGTCCTAGTGATAATATATTTTAAACTTATTTTTGTGTGTTCTTATATATTAACTTGGTATCTATACTTTAATTCTATTTTGTGTTTGCCCTGTTTTTTTAGAACATCCAAGCAATCTTGATTATCTTTTACTCTATTGGTCACAAAAGATAAAAAGTTGGCTTTTTCCTTTTTTATAATTGTTAATGCGAGTCATTAAAGTTTTAATGGCATTACTACAGAGCTTTGTCTAAGATATAAATTTTATTTTTATACCTTTTTGAATTTGGACGCGTATCCCCCCTTCCTTACATTGCAAATCTTTCTGGTTATTTTGAGTAAAAATAAATGTGCTATAACGAAATTTGTTTATTGATACTTTTATGTTTATTTTTTAATTGATTGAACGGCGAACATTGTAGAACTTATCCAATGAAGAATTATCAATATGTGAGAACGAGAGTTCGGTGTCACATGCATTTTAACCTCATAAGTGTTTTTTCCAATTTGTAGTTTTCGTTGTTTGTTATTTGTACCGATACAGTTCTTTTATGTGGTTGAGTTGTCTTGAATTCTAATTTAATTTTGTACAGAACATAATTTTCTTTTTTAAACACACCCAAGAAAAGTTTCAGCTCGCTTTCGCCTAAAATGTCTCCGTCCGTTATAAGGAAATTATGCTAGATATTCTTGCCATTTTTCCCTTCCCACTATTTTAATTCATATAACGAATTTCATAATAATGGATATGGAAGAAGTAATTCAAAGACATAGAAAAGAAAAAAAAGATCTTCAGAGTAGGTTTCCAGAGTAGCAAACTCTCGAGGATAATACTTTAAAAACTGTATTTATTGATTTTGTTTCTCACTGAACAGGTAAAATTCAAGCACTTAAGAAAACAGCAGTCAAAGGTGATAAAAAGAAGAAGAAAGAAGTACAAGACGAAATATTGAAGCTGGAAAACGATTTAGACAAAAAGCATAATGAAGAATTGTCCCAGATGACAAATGGGCCAAATCCTGTTGAAGAAGTGGCAAATGCAAGTTTCTTTTAACTATCTTTCAATTTATACTTACTTTTTAAAGTAAAATTCTCATACTTTCTTCTTATCAGGTTTCAACAGTAACTGAAAAGTTAACCAATCTAACCACCGAACCGCCGAACCAGGAGGATGGTCTCGATGAAGTTCCTGGTCTGAAGCAACACAGGATATCGAAAGCCCAAAAACGAAGGGACAAGAAAATGACTCAAAGCAAAGAGCGAGAGTTGAGAATAATCGAACAGGAAGCCGAGGCTTTGTATGGAGGGAGGAATGTTGAAACTGAAACGATAAAGAAAATACTTAAAGAAAGGGGATTGCAGATACATGAAATTCCCTCTGATGGAAACTGGTATGGAACATTTACTTCATTATGTATGAAGTTCAAGTTATGCCCATTTTTAGCAGCCCAGCTAATTGAGTTTGTCTTCCTGAATTCTTACAATTGCAACTTTTAAGTCAGGTGGTGGGAAGTAATTGTCAATTTGGGAGCAATAGTTTCTGGATTTTGGAAATTGTATGGGGCCTTATTTGGGATGGAATGGCCATTACACCTCCACTTGTCAGGACAATTCTCCTCTATTCTTATCCAGATCCTCTCTTAGTCTCATTGTTCTCAAACAAAACCTAGACTTTTTTAAAAACTAACATGTTAGCTCAATTTTGTTTAAAGTGATAGATGCAGATTCTTGCTCAATTAAACCAAGCACTTCTATCCCTTGTCTGAAGTTGTGGAATTTTTACCACTAATATTCTCAAAGCTAACATTAGAATTTACCTTACAGTACTTTAACAGGCTGTCATAATTGATCTAAATGTGCATTGACTGAATTATTTTCTACATTAAATGTTATTCTAATTTAGTTACTTTTCCTGTTCCAGCCTTTATTGTGCTGTGGATCATCAATTAAAAACACATAGAGGTGCGAATCTTGGTGTTGAACATCTGAGGAAGAAGACAAGCACTATACTACGACAAAACTACAAAGAGTACCTTCCATTTCTCTCGCATCCCGATACTGGTGAAATGTTCACTGAAAGCCAGTTTTATGATTATTGCGATCAAGTTATGGAAACTGAAGTCTGGGGCGGACATATTGAAGTAAGTCGAATTTGTCATTCATCAATTACATTTTTGTTCTTATTTTCGCTTTTGATTTTTACAGTTAAGAGCTCTTTCTGAGGCTTTACAGTGCTGTATTGAAGTCATTCAGTCCGAGGGTCCATCGATTATAATAGGAGAGCATTATAATAAAAATGGAGAGCATAATTTAATCCTGACTTATCATAGAAAAATGTATAGCTTAGGAGAGCATTATAACTCTGTTGAGGAATACGTTGAAGAAGTACCAGAATTTTAGCTTCAAGTGCACAGAATTGAAAGTCAGCAATTATGCTTAAAGTCAAAAGATAATTTCCAAATTTTTGTTCATATTTAGAAATTTTTTCTTTTTTTGTTGTTTAAAAACGCTTGTTATTTCTGATGGGAGGGCAGTACTTAACGCTAATCACTTCTCAATACACCTCCAAAGGTATCAGATGTTCTAAGGAAATATTTTATTTCTAGTCAGGTGAGGTTTGCCCAGAAGGTTGATTTCTTTTTATAGACATTATTGTTAAATTCTTTAAAATAATAACACTTACTAGATTAAAAACAAAAATGATCATTTTATTTGTCATCATTTATTTGTATTGATAAAATGTCTTTAAAGTTTCATGCCATGTAAAACTTAAAGGTATGTATTTTATAATGAAAATAAAACGTTTGTTAATGTGTTTTTGTGTATTACTTTTGGCTGTATAATTAATTATTTCATTTTTTACATGTAATTTTTTCACACAGAAAAATAGGGAATCGAACCCCCATCCATAAAGGTCTATGAAAGATAAAGAGGTTGTCTCAGGTGACTAATACACTCATAGTCCCTGTGCCACATTATGACAAGGAAATGTCTGGATGTACTGGTCTACAATGTGAACTTAAAGTTGCCCAGGACACCATTTGACTTGTAGTATCACTGTCCAAGCCAGTAAAGCCCTTAGTCCAACAGGGGTCAGTGCAGATCTATACTTCAACAGTTTGGGAGTGCCGTGAGCATAGACATGGGCTGTCTATTATGCTGAAGCGATTGCGTCTACCATGACCACTGAGGATCTACTTTTTTAACTGTTTAAAACTGAATTGCTGCTGTGTTCCAACGGCAGGAAAGGAAAGTCTCATTATAGTGTCCTTTTTTGCAATTTTGCCAATAACAATTCCATTGTGCAACATACATAGGTTAAGTGTTGTCCAAGGAATGACAAAGGCACTTAGTTATACCTGAACGGTAGGATGATGGAGCATGCCAGCCTCCTTGGCATGCTTATCAGCTCGCTCATTACCCTCTTGACCCATGGGTGCTTTAACCGAAGTCCATCCCAATTCCTCCAATAAAAAACATACTTTTGTTCTTTACGTCTTCAATGAGTGGCAAGTGACAGTTTCCATTCCTCAACATGTCAAGAGTGATGGGGGTGTCTGTTGTCAAGAAATATGTAATTCTTCAAGTATTGCGAGTGCACGAACCACAGGCAAGTAGAGATGTGCAGTGTGAGGTGGCTTCTTCATGTTTAAATTTATCATGTTATGCTATGAATTACAATAATGATTAAAATTATTGTAACCAAATTTGTAGGTGTAAATTGTAATTTACGTACGTACATTTTTTAAATAATTATATATATATATTTTTTTTTTAATTGACACACAGTCCAGTGCTATAATGTGTTATTAAATTTACATTAGTAGTTAAAAGAATAATACAATGCAAGAAAATTATTTCAAAGGGGGAGTCTAATAATAATTTTCTTAACATTTTACACATGAATTGAGAAAAGTGAAACTTATTAAAATTGAGTATTATTAAGTATAGAGAAATCGGAAAGTTTTGATTTAGATCTGATTTTCTGATTCTAGATCTGTATTTATTATCAACTAGAATTTTAATTTGCAGTTTGTTCATTTCTAATCATTTTAGTCTGCCTGTCCTTGGTATGCCAGACACATTTCAGCTCTCGCTATCACCAACCTCTTCAGTGTTAGGTCTGTCATGAGTTACACGTTCAGGATATCAACCAGAGAAGATCAAGATAATAGTAGACTACCAAATCATAATTTTGAATGTTTATTGTGGCAAAGCTAATTTAGGTACTGACCCACTGCTGAAGATGACAAGAAGCTCACTGCCAAAAAGTGGTTTGAAAAGTTTAAAAAAGTACTCAACCAAACATAAAGCATCACCTTTTGTTGGAGTTTTCAGTTTTCGCATCAATGGTCAGAGTGAATAGTTTCGCAGGGTTAGACAAACAAAAATTAGTGCACTTTATCCTCTTTTTTTTAAGTAAAGAAAAGTACAAAATGTACATTAAGATAACCAAAAATGAGATGAATGAGAAAAACTTTATGACTCTTCTTGTAGCTTGGTTTCCTCCTTGGTTTTATTTGGATCATCTGGTTTCATCGCAGGGAAGAATAATACTTCCTGAAAAAGAAATTATCGTTTTACTCATAATTGAGAATTTTGAAACTAAAAACAAACCTTGATGTTATTTGAGTCTGTAAGGAACATTGTAAGTCTATCGATTCCCAGGCCCCAACCACCAGTTGGAGGGAGGCCATACTCGAGGGCAGTACAGAAATTTTCGTCAACAGCCTGTGCCTCATCATCTCCAGCTGCTTTATCCTGAAGAAGCGATGTATAAAGATTTTGCATTTAAAACTCAATAATTGCAATAACTACTTTAGCTTGTTGGTTAAATCGATCTCTCTGAACTTGAGGATCGTTAAGTTCCGTATAAGCATTGCAGATTTCTTTCTTCATAACAAACAACTCGAACCTTTCAGTAAGGCCTGGTGTGTTACGATGCCATTTGGCCAAAGGGGACATGATTTGTGGATGTTCCAAAATAAATGTTGGATGAATGCATTTTTCCTCCAGGTATTCACCGACCAACTAAAATATCATTTAATAATTAAATCACGTAAATTAACATGAAATGAGTTATGCTCTAAATCAAGGTAGAGATAGTCACAGTAAATTGCCAAAGTGTGACTGCTTGACATGTACTTGGCTGGGTTGTGACGGGATGAGTTTGCAGGACATAGACATATTGCTCTGTTGCATTCGGACGGAGAAAGGCAAATGTCTTAGATGCCTTGTCTCCCAATATTCACCCCTGAATCAAATAGGTCGCGAACATAATTAATTAAATTTTTAATTATTTTAGAACTGTAAATTAAGTTATAGTTATAATTTATTTTATTAAGTTATAGTTGAAATAATTAATGGCTAGATTTCAATTAAACACGACAGCTCAAGTGGATAGAGCAGCGGTGTATTGAGCCGAAGGTCATGGGTTCTAATCCCGCTTGTGACATTAACTTTTTCATCTCAACCAAGACGTTACATAAAAAGAATGAAATAATTAAGTAGTAGTGCACCATAACCTTAAGAAATGAAATAACACTCTGCAGCTATAATGTAAAGACAAATTTGAATATACAAAATAATTCAAAATAGAGAGACCTTTGGCGAGTATCATTGTTTAATAAATCTTCTTTATAAAGACAAAAATAATTGTTATATGTACTTTAGGATGACCAGAGAGCAATTTGAAACTCTACATGGAAAAATTGAAAGATAGAAGTTTTTGAAAGTGATCAGCACACGGGAAAGATTACACATGGAGGAGGTTGTGGGTTGTGTCAGAAGGGACCTTGTGTCAGTCTCCAACAAAAATCTGGACACTTTGTATCTCATCGTGTCTCAACCCATTAGGTGGAGCATCTGAAGGCATCTGACAAATGTCACATCCTTACACGTCCCGTCTCAACACGTCACAACACAGCCCGTTTGAACATTGTGTCCCCAGCCTAATCCAGTTGGGTAATTTCTGATCATTTTTGTCTACCAATCCTGACTGTTTTAGTTTCTCCTTATCTTCAATTGTGAATTTGTGTTGACTTTACCCTGCTTATATGCTTGACCAATCACTCAAATAAGGACAGAAATCAAATGATATATGATGTAATCACTTGAAATAAAATTTTATGAGAAACCAGCGAGGATAAGCACACCAAAATGGTTAAAAATGCCTAATCTACAGTTTATCACCTCGCGGACTTCAAGAGGAAATGTCATCAAAATGTTAATTAAAACTAAGAGTTAATCTACTATTTCAACCTTGTCAAGAAGCCTGGCAGCAGTTTGAGGAGGAGGACATTCAACACCAAATTGAATACAGAGTTTCTTTAAAGACTCCACAGCTTCAGGCGTTGAAAGCTTGTCAGGGGCAGGTAGTTTAACCTTTAACTCTTCTTCTAGAGCGGGGAACATACAGAGCTTTCTGAACGGAGGAGTGAAATCAATTTCATAGCTTTCTCCTTCATCTCCATCCGGATGATATTGAATTTTATACGAGCCATGAATGCTTTTAACCATACCTAAAAAAGAATACGATTGGTGATTACTTAAAATTGAATTTAATTGAAATAGGTGATACTAGAAACAAATATACCTGATATAAGGTCTTCAGTGATTTTCATTACATCATTATAGTCAGCATAAGCCATATAAAATTCACAAGTTGTGAATTCTGGATTATGAGTTAAATCAATGCCTTCATTCCTGAATTGTCGTCCTATTTCATACACCCTATCGATACCTCCGACAACTAGCATCTAAATAATAAATAAATAATGTAAATAAAACTAATTTAAATATTATTATATAGAAACATATACCTTATGGTACAACTCGGGTGCAATCCTCATAAATAAATCCATGTTTAACTCATTGTGATGTGTAATAAATGGTTTTGCAGTTGCCCCTCCAGCAATCATGTTCATCATTGGAGTTTCTACCTCCAAAAAGCCCATAGAATCGAAAAACTTGCGAATGTATGATATGATCTTTGATCGAACAATAAACTTTTGTCGAACTTTATCGTTCAGAATAAGATCTAAATACCTTTGACGAAATCTAGTTTCCTAATGAGACCATTTAATTAAACATCATATTTACAAACAAAACCAAAACATCTAACCTTGTCTTTAAGACCAAAATGTAAATGGGGAAGCATGTGTAAGCACGGGGATAACAACGTTAATGTTTTGGGCATTAGTGAAAGCTCTCCTTTTTTTGTTTTCCCTGGGTTTCCCACACACCCTATTATATCACCTCGTCGAATTTTGTCGGTATCGACAAAAAACTGTTCCTCTGAGGAGTAAGTATTTGCATTTGCCATCACTTGCAGCTTGAGGCCCTCACCTCGAAGATCATAAAAAATTAATTTAGCACCAGATTCCCTGATAGCATGTACTCGACCTAAGAAAACAAGCAAGAAAAAATATAAAAATACATTATTTGAAAATGACAGAGAAGCCTACCTGCAACGCTAACTTCTCTTTGGGTTAATACTTCACCATCTTTTAAATCAGAGTAATCGCTAATAAAATCCTCTAAAGAGGTGGAGACATGGAACTTGTGTGGGTAGGGATTTAAATTTTTGTCTTTCAATTCCTGTACTATTGCTGATCTCAGTTTGAAGTATTCCTGTTGATTACCAATAAAAAAATATATTAATTATATAACTTCCTTTAATAAAATAAAAACCTCAAAAAACTATTAATTGTGTGTATTATTAATTTAAACAAAAATCACGTACTTTGAAAAAATATTTGTAAAAATAATCTTGTGAAATTGAAATGATTTAAAAGTATGTAACACAGGCTAAGAGAAACCAGCCAACGATGGCACTCAATATTAAAAATTAAAGGGCAAGGAGGCCTTGAGGCCATCATCGTTTAAGGCCGATTCTCAGGATGGGAAAGTATAGAAAGGGCTTAAACTGGAGGATAATGATGGATCGAAAATATGGTTTGAAATTTTTAGAAGCAGGATCTGTTGATGGTTCGTTGAAAAAGTTATATTTTCAGGTCATTGTGGATAGTAACATAGTGACGAGCTTTGACAATTAGCATGAGGTCTTTCAATTGGAAAGATTGATTTAATTGGAAAGCAGTAGCTACTGGATGGACTCCGTTTGTCCAAATGGATGTTAATTGAGTTCAAAACAAATTTCAATCCAAAATGTCTTCTTGGTTAAGTTGTTGTATCTTAATTCTTGTGTGAGGATTCCACTGTCTGCTGTCTAGGTATAATCATAAGTTTCTGATTTCTTCTGTGTGGAAGTCTTTCTTCTTGATATACACTGGAGGACTGTAAATGATGTAAATGGAACGCAAATGAAAATGTAAAGGATGTAAACATACACTGGGTTTCAGTCCTGTCATCCATTTTTGAAACAGTCTTTGGTAAACTTGCAGTATTCTTGAATGTTGGAGGTTGCTTGGATAAGATTCGAGTTAGAAGACCGAACATTGATGTCATCTGCACAGGTTGTAATGATGGTGTTGGGATATAAAGGAAAGTCAGTAGAGCAAAATAATGGTATACACAATGAAAACTGAGGCATGCAAGGCTCTGGAGTGAACATTGAATTTAATATCAGGAGCTACAATATTACTAGAAAAAAGTTTAATAATTAGCAAGGACAGTAATGTGGCATTAGCCCAAATGCAAATACAATGCAACCACCATACAAAAGTCGAATTAATAAGATGTCTTAGTTGGTCCCAGGTAGTAGTAGTTAGTCCCAGACCCATGTCGGAATTAAGGAGAACGAGGAATCTGATCAATGTGCAAAACAAGCTGTCTTACATTTGCCTTTGCCTAGAATGATGGGAAGTTCAATGATCATTTGTAGCCTTGGCAGCAGAATATGTAACAGTTCACAGGATGGAAGTCATACAAAACAGTTCTTCGGAAGCATTAAAGAAGAAACAAATTTACAACTCATGAACACCTACTGAGTACGCAGAAAGCAAAGAACCTACATTGTTTCAGAATTGAGTTTACTATAGCTGCAGTTGACCAGGCCACAGGTGGTGTATTAAGGGAATACCACATATTTGAATGTGTGCTTTAAAAACCTCAAAGACAGAGATTATTAAGGTCCAAACTTGGAAAAGGAACAGCAACTAATATTAAGGAACTAAGGATGATGTCATTTAAAAGTTAGATTTCTTCATGTTTGTGTCTCAATTGATTTCTACCTTATAAGTGAAAAAATTGTAAAAATAAAAGGTTGAAAATAAACATCCATACGGATTAGCAAAGTATTGCAAAAGAGAAACTATATAAATGGAGGGTATTGAGAATTAAGTTGTTTTATTTGAATATAACCCATCATTTTGTAAGATAGTGTTGTGTAAAGTACGTGTTCAGGCACTAAGTCCCCTGCCTGGTCTATTCTCTCCGCGGCTAGGACACTTAAAAGGGCATGGACATCTCTCCATCAATTAGACAATTTTAATATTGCAATGAGTCGGCAGACGGATTGTAATCCATGCCTGTATGGTATGGTATAGTATGATGATAAGGATACTAGGAAGCGGGGTTTTTGCTCCCCAGGCACTGCAGCCTTCTGGCAATCCATGCCTGTACTATGTTTTGTAAATAATCATACAACTATATTCATGAAAATAAAAAGTGTTAATAATAAAAATAAAAAAATAAATAAATCTTTAATGAGTTGTGAAAGCTTGTCGACCAACAATTCCAGAAAGGAAATGTTTACGAAAACATTGCCGGAATATTCAAGGCGTTCCTCAGCCCTACTGGATATTCTAAAAGTCACAGCACACAAGAGTACACTTATTGTTATGTGAATTATTTTAGAAGGACTCAGTCCCAACATTAACCCTAGGACTAGAACATTGTCTCGAATGTTTCGAGAAAAAAAGAGAATAGTGTACAATGAGTGTACATTTTGGATTGAAAAGGGAAAATCATAAATTACATTAGGGCTGACTTCCTCTTCTTTCTTTTTTTGTTCAGACTGCTTCTGTTGCAGCTTTGGTTGGTTCTTCTCTTTCTCCGCTTTCTCTTTGGCCTTCTGTTCAGCTTTCAATCGCCTTTTCAACTCACTGGAAACAAATAATAAAAATAAATTGTGTTTACATAAAATGTTTTATTTCGTATTTTGGTGACTGACCCTCGCAAAAGATTGCTTGTTGTCAAATTACGAAGTGACACATTATTTAGCCTAAAAGTATTAACTAGAAGCCAACCCTTACTGATTAAAGACATAATAAGGGCCGCTAATAATTACAAATCTAAAGTTCCACTAATCAAAAGGAAATGGTTATTTTGGTAAAGATATGGAGAGCCAAAGTTGAGATGTCAGGGAATTTATTGTTGGTGCTAGTGAAAAGCATCCGTTTTACCCATAACTCTCAAAAACTTAAAATGATCAGTTTATAAAATAAAATAAAAAATATTATTGATAAAAAGAAATCCTACTTTTTCGAAATATTCTCCCCGGTTTCTTCCATGCTGTCGAATTTCCTGGTAACCAGCTGAAGGAGGTTATTTTTCGACATCTATCTACCCTTAAATTTTATTACTCGATGAAAAAATACATCGTACACATACATATCCTACATACACGTATATATCCTTAAGTTTTGTCTTTTTTTCTATAATATTTATAGCATAAAGACCGGACGGGTGGATGTTACAATTATTTAGTGCATATAATAATTAATTATTAAAACTGGAGAATTCTCATATTGGAGAATTAGTGAATTTTTTAGTTGTGAAAGTACAATACATACTAATACAAACATTAAATATAGTATTACAATTAATTAAGGTTTTTAATTAATTAAAGAAATTAAAGAAGAAGAATTAAGAAATTAAATATAGTTTTAGTCATATATAGTTTATATTTATACTTATCTCTGTATATAACAACCTCCATTTATCTTACTGTAGATTTAATATAATTTCTTTTATAAAAGGAAAATTGTAAACCCCTATCAAATAATGGTTTGAATCCTTATTTAGCATAATTTAGACAATTTACACAGGAAATTAGTAAATGGTCTTTTTTAGATATGCTGTCACAGTTGGATTATAATAATTTGCCATTGGATATGACAAATTTCATATTCAGTTGTATTAAAATATTGACAATAAATTAATTAATAAAACTGAAGACTTCTTGTACCAAAACAATTATGTGTAACCTGATTTTTTTATTTATTAGTATATTAAAAAATGTTTTTCTAATGACGAATATTTAGATAAAAAGAAACCAGGAATTCCATGGTAGCTGAATAATTATCTTAATATTCAACTACCACAAAATAACTGTTTTCTATCTCACCGTGAACTTAACATTGCAAATATTATAAAATAATATAGAAAATCAAGGCAGACTTCAGCATGACTCAAAATTTTGAGTTCATGCTGCAAGAATTCATTCAATATGTAGGATGTGAAAAAAATAACATTGTGTCTTACACAGAAAACAAACACTTTGAGTGAGTATAAATACTTTGATTGAATTTAAAATTTCTAGCATTGTGTGATTTCATTTTTTTTCCACGTCCTACATGTATTTGTAACATTTAAACAATGTTTATAAATCCCAGGCCTTGAATATGATCTCAATAAAGATTGAAATGTTGGCACGATAAGGAAAATGTTTTCCTAAAACCTACGTCACACCAGACCGCGTCTTACGATCTCCAAATAATCATTGGCTAATGGTCACTAAACACCAGCGAGTATTATGTACTCAACTAAGACATTATTGCACTATTTTAGCCGAAATATTTTGCTCTCTCTTTTTAGCATTAACATAATAAATTATTAATAGAACATGACAACAAATTTCAGTTAATTCCTTGTCCTTCAAGTGTCCTGTATGGTGAATTTAGGCTCATCAAGACATAAATGGTAAATTAACTAACACATCTGATCATCAACAGAACTTTTTTTGGCAAATCAACTTAGAAAATAAAATCCAAATTAACATACAGATTTGCTAATGCTAAATAATTTGAAGTATTTCCAATTACTTCATTCATTTTAGCTGTTTTAAAATTTGGCAAAGGGGGTGTGGTATTAAATCTGCTGTTTATGATTAATAAATTATTTATTATTGTTTAAATGTTAAATATTACAACAAACCAAACATGTGTTAATGTGATTTACCATATTACGGAATACAACGAGCATTTAAGTTCTTTCACAAAAAAAAAACTTCTTTTAATGCTAAGTTGTCAAGATTAAAGTTTAATCAATAGATTATTGGCTTGCTGGTATCCAAGTTAAACAACTTGTGATTCTTGATAGAGGAAAGAATCAAAAATCAATAAAACCTCAAAATGGATGGCTTACTATCTGCAAGCGATATGCGCGGTTTAGTGGATCTGTTGAAGTATCCTGATGCTGACAATGATAGTTCAAGCGATGATGATTTGCCAAAATCAGGCATTTCTAAACTTGGTAATTTTTGTGTGTCAAATATAAAACTTTTACCTTACTTAAAACAAGCAATATACCAGGGTACATCTTTCATTTTATTGTTACTTTTTTACTTTAGGGCCAGGAGATATTGGTAAGAAGGTCAAGATTAAAATAAAAGGAAATTCAAAGAAAGGAGGTGGTGATGAGCAAGAAGAAAAAGGTGATCCTCTGAGTATCTGGGATTTATCCGAGGTACCTGAAGTGCCTTACTCAGATGATGCAGTTACAGATCCTCGAATCAAACCTGAATGTGATATAAAATTTAAACAAATGGTAGGCTCCGAAGATGTATTTTTACAGGTAAGCCATAAAACATGACTTATTTCCAAAAACTGGCTTAATAATTATCTAAATAAGAAAAGAACCATACATAATAATTTACGAATCAACACAACTGTAACACTACCAATGACATATATAAAAATGAAATGCACAATTTTGTTTTTAGTTGTCTGCAAAAACACCAGCAACTGCAAGTTGTGAATGTATGACGATAACGATGAACTTGGAAGGAGAAGTGAAGGATGATGTGGACTGCCACTTAACAAAAGAACATTTGGATATTCGATCACCGAGATACCGACTTAGCATGCCACTACCACATCCAGTAGACACAGAGTCATGTACAGCAGAATGGGATGCCGATCATTGTAAATTGACTCTTAACCTTACATTGAACAGGGAATATGACTATGTGAATTTCTAAAAAAGAACTTGTAGCAAAATGTTCTATTGTTTATTAATCCGGACAAATAAAAATTTACCAATTTGAACTGACTATATTTATAACAATGTTGTCCTCTACATAAGTACATTTACATTGTACACTCAATATATTTATATATATAAAAAGTAAAAATGTGTTCAAACAGCATTTTTTAAGAGGCAAACAACCGTTTGCTTTTGGTAATGTGGAGCCTTGGCAACTGTAAAATCCACTACCTGAAGAGAGGCATACAGTTAATGACAATTGACCATAAAAATTGTTTTCTAAGAATGTTAAATATGGGGAGTTTTAATAATTAATAAATAATGCCATGAATATTTCATTTTATAACTATTTATGTACATTTTTTTTGTATAATTGAGTTTTAGCATTAACAAATTTTAATTGAATTACAAATGTATTATGAGAAAGTCACTGAGATCATGGCATGTAGAACAAATAATCTTTCATTTTCTTTTGTAATCATTACCATAAGTCACATTCCAAAAAATTTAAAAAAAATGTACAAAATAAATAATTTAAAAAATGCCTCTCCATAAAATATAATCATTAATAAATATTGATTAGATTTTAATCTAAAACTTTCATTTGGTGTGGAGGATAAAACTATGCAAGCAGGATTTTTAATAATCAATCTAACCTACATAAATTAATTATATAATACTTAGTAATACCTCCATTTATTGAATAAGATACTGCCCATCAATAGAGTACCTCTTTCCACAACACAAATGAAGCGAAGCTTAGCCTCAACTATTGATTCTGTATAAAACGTAAACATTAAATTAAGCGATTTTTTGTTTTTAACCAGACAAAATATAGAACAATTTTTGAACTTATGGTACAATTTACAATAGGCATCATCACTATCTGTTTGTGATGTAAAATTTGTTGGTTTTTTTCTTAAATCTTTGTCACAACTAAAATGCACCACACTTTTCTTCTCCAATTAAATGCACAAAAAAAAAATGCCATCGATTTTATGATAAATATAACCCAGTCTTAATCGAGGCATTCGAACTATTAACTAAGCAATTTTTAAATATTTACAATGTGCTATTTATATATTTATTTATATATATATATATATTATATAAGAGCAGAGACTTTTAATAAATTTGTCCCCTCACCTTGTTCATTAACTGAATCACTTTACAAGTCAATTTTCTATCATGAATGTACACATGATTTTAGGCTAATTAAGATTTGTATTCTTTTTTTAATAATTATTTTTATTATTATGTACAATGTGAGCTACACTAAATTTGTGCCGGGATAAAAATAAAAACAATAAAATAAAAACAATAGTTCGAGCTGTCGTCAATTTATGAAAATGTCAAAACTGAAGTACTGTGACAGCACAATTTTATATGTTAATTTTTTAATCTGGACCTGTAAATTTAAATTCTTAATAACATGACAAATAGAAAAGATCACATATATATATATATAAATATATATTTATCAAGTAAAAAAAAAATATATATATAAATATAAGACAATATTATATGCAGTTAAAATAAAATAAGTAATATTTAAATACTGGGGTCCTAACAACAGTACAAAAAAATACAAATAGTGAAATTAACAATAGCTCAGTTTAATTAAAAGTGAATGCTATCACAGTTAAAATATAATAGTTTTTCCTTTTTTAATTTTTTCTTTACTATCAATATACATATAAATATAAACAACCGATTACCACTATATACGAGTTTAGTGCATTAATTGTCCTTTATCAAGCCAACACAACACAACAGCCACGATCTGATAAAACACACAAGTAAAAAGAGAACAATATTTAAAAAAAAATATATATCAAGCAATTTTTTTTCTACTATTAACACAAATAATATAAAACAACATCAATGATTTTTAAACAAGTGAATGTACATAACAGGAAATAGGTTCTACAGCAGAACGGCCAGAATATAACACAGATAAAACAGTTAAAAAGCTGTAGAGATATTCTGGAAAAGAAAAAAAGATCGCCAATAAAGATAAAATTGTTATACACACATAAATATGCTGTACAATCTACTTCCATAACCATTTTTTTTTAAAATAATTTAAGTCTTATGCTGTTGGTCATGTATTAAGCGTAATGTACAGACACAGTACACCAAGTTATATCCCCACTTTTAACTTAGTGTACTCTTTCTTAGATCAACTAATAATGCACTGTCATATTATTTTTCTTCCAACCACTTCAAGGCTTGAATCACTGGCTACTATTTATCGGACTGCACTTAATTTTGGCCCCAAAAGTTCAAGCTGTCAATACAAGATTTATTCTTTAGGTCTGTAGAATAAATAATAGTGAATATTAAAATATATAAAAAAACCGATATATTAATTGATGGCCCACAATTTAAGAATAAGGGGTAAAAAGTAAAATATACATTCTTTAAATAAAAATTGTATCGAGAGCAAAAACGAGTTTTGAGTAGAAAGTAATTTCTTGAAGCAGGTAGAAGAAACGTGCATAATGAAATGAAATGGAATGTAGAAAGCCTATACTGCAGGTTCATGCTGTTCTAATGAGGCAGCCCGTTGCCTTGCAGCGGCAGCAGCAGCAGCTCTTCCAGCACTACTCCTTAAGTTCTTTCTTTCCACTACATCACTCACAGAGGCTGTTACAGGACTTTTTTTACCTCTTGACCTTTTCTTTTTACCACTAGCTTCAGCACCTCTACTGCCGCTTCCTTCGTCTTCCTCTCGAGTAGATTCCAACATAACTGACTCAGGCTCATCTGTATCTTTTTCACCAGCACTTTCAGCTAAATTCATTGGCTCAGGAACTGGTGCAGGAGCTGCAGGAGTTGGTGCAAGAACAGGAGATTCTACCACCGGCGGAGTTTCGCATAGTTTTGTCGGTACAGTCTCTAAACTTGGTGTTATAGAAGGAGGTGGAGTCTGTGTTTGAGGAGTTGCTGGTGCTGATACCTGCAACTGTCCTTCATCACTACAAGAAACTTTAGGAGGGTTATTGCTGGTTGGATCATCCTTTTCTAGTTCACTCTCATTTTTATGTTTCTTTGATACTTGTTCTAGGTCAGGTACAGGAGTAGATTCTCTTGTTCGTTTACTACCTTTGTCCTCCTTCTTTGTATCTTGAGGAGGTTGCACCATTCTTGCTAATAACTCTGATGAATTCTTAGTGAAGCTTTCCAGAGCTTCTTTCATTTCTTGTTCTCTTGTTTTTGAAAATTGAGGTGTTACTGGCAAATTGGGGATTAGATTTCTTAATCCTTCGAGATCTTTCGGTTTTAGAGACGGTGTTTTGTCACGACCCTTGTTACTGGTTGCAGCAGCTGCAGCTGCGGCCACAGCAGCGGCTGCTCCTCTGGATAGACTTTCTAATATATGAGTATCTTGGGGTAAAATAAACTGTTGCTGTGGCAATGGAGTATTAGTCCTAGAACCAGAACGTTGGCTGTTAGACAATGGAGATGAAGCGGCATTGCTGAATGATGTCATCGTAGATGCTCTTCCAGCTACAGTGTTGGTTGTACTCTTATGGGCTGTTCGTGATGTTGTTGATGTTGACGAAGCTGAACTAACCCCTAAAGTTCCATTTAATAGAGCAAGACTGTCATACGCCGACCCTGGCTGCAGTGAGAAAGGATTCAAACCTCCAAGTTGTGCCCCCAAACTCAATGGTGAATAAAGTAAACTAGGATTAGGAAAAAAGAATGGCAGTGAACTTTGCAAACTTGAAGGGGCTGAAGATACTGGTGTTTTTACTCCACTCTGTTCAGGTTTTCTGGGTTTATTTTGCTTGGATGTACTTGCGCCAGCATTAGTAATAGACGAAGTCGTGTCAGTTACAGTTCCAGAAGAAGTAGCATCACTTGTAGCCCCTCCCATTCCCGCTAAACCTGGCAGACCGAGGCCTGCCAAATTTGCAAATATAGAATTAGTTAAATTCATGTTCCCTAAACCACTCATACCACTTAGGGCACTCATGTTCGGCATTCCTCCAAATGGTAGCAGCAAAGGATTTTTCGGGTCGAAACCTCCAAGAGACAGTCCAGACAGCAATGAAGATGGATTGATTCCTCCTAAAGACGGAAACTGCGTATTAGAAGCTTGGCTTACAGGAGGCGAAGTGCCTGGGGGGCATGAAAGAAGGGGCGGCCTACCAGGTCCTTTTTTCCTGTCACTCGGAGGTAGTCGTTTTTGTAAGTCATGAGGAAGATTACCTCTTTCCTTCACAAGTTCAGCCCACTTAGGGTCCACATCGAACATCGGATTTTCAAGCAGCCACTGGGCAAGTCTTTTCAACTGTGGGGCTTTGGAACCAGTAAGCTAAAATACAAAATTGAATACACTCATTTACAAATCAAAGGCTGAAAAATACTTAAAAGAAAAAAACAAGAGAATTAAACATTGTCCATCAAACCAAAATGTTCTTTAAACAAGCTTTACAAAAATTACTCCTGAAAGTAACAAATATTCTCCCATACCTTTTTCCCGGTTATCCTGTTAATAACTGATACATTTTCTTCGCCTGTAAGTTTTTTCCAATCCAATAGTGTTGGATCAACTCTTGGCCTCCGTCTTCTTGGTGATAAGAAATCAGCCGAAAGAGGTTGTTCTGGCATAACTCCACTCTGTTCTGCCAACCATTTGTTTACCTGTGTATGTAAACAATTAAAATGCTATCCAAATCTTTCACTTCAATGTTATAAAGTTCCGTACCTTTGCTTCATGAGAGTATGCACCTATTTTTGATGAAAAGTCGGCAACTTTTGAAATGTCAGCGATCATTGCTTCATACGTTTTCCTTTGGACTTGAGCAGCAGCTGCTGATGTAGGTTGAGAAAGTTTCAAGGCTTGTTGCTGCTGTAAAATTTGTTGTTGTAACTGTTGCTGTTGTTTTAATAAAAGGCAGTGTTGTTCAGCAAGGTATGCAGAATCATGAGGTTTATTCATTTTAAGCGCTGGAGGGGAGGGAGAACTGCTTGTTGAGAATTGAGAACTCCTGGGTGGATTGTTTTTATTTGATAATGTCACAGTAACACTTGGAGTTACGTTCTTTTTATCGGTAGATTGTTCTTTGGCAGCAGATAAACCTAGTACTATTTCATCTAACTTCCTACGTTTCTTTTCCTTTCCTATCACAGGCTCTTCTATAGGCTGTAAATTGTTAAATTTTGTTACATACGTTTTATTGTTTTCAATTTTTAAATGATTTTAAGAACTATTTATCTATCATTGCAGCATAACTTACACAATTTTTCTTTTGCATTAGTTTATTTAACATATCGTCCAATTTTCCTTTTGCAGCAGAACCCTGAGGTTGTGACTGTGATGATGTTTGTGACTGGGTTTGCTGTTTTTTACATGGCAGTGAGAAATCTTGCACTTCCTCCATATAGTTTGTGTTTGAGGCAGTATCTACATTTGTAGATTTCATAGAACTTCTAAAAAATAAAAAGTAGTCAAAAGAAATGGTATACATAAATTTAAATTTTAGTATTGGACTTCAACTCAATCTATGTTCAAATAAGTAATAATTATTAACTTTAACCGTCATGACAACTATTTAATCATGAAATTTATTTTCTCAGAAATTAATTTCTGACATTTTACCACTGATTTATTTGACTGTATATCTAAGCTTATGCACTTACTGCAAATTATAACAATTGGAAAATAATTGTACTTGCTCAACAACAAATCCTGAACCTTCAATTCACTTAATAAATTTATCATCATAACTCAATTAAAAAATATAATTTAAGTACTGGTAATAAATACCCTGATGAAAGATCGATCGGTGTGAGTGAGCTTGGAGATGAGGGTACAGGTGTTGTTGATTTGTCTACAGGTGCTGGATGATACTTGAGATCAAAAGGCATAGAAAGCATTCGATTTGAAACATGAGATTGCTGATGAGCAGGAGGTGGTTGCAACCCAACGCCAGTGAGTGGAGTAGACCTCCTTAACATAAATATTATAGATATAATTACAATAAATTACATGTAATGTATATTAGGATATATACCTGGAATCTTCTGATAAAGATTCGTCTGTATGATCCCAAGGAGTGCTTGGAGAATGTTTCATGGCATGCTGCAGTTGCATGTTGGTACTATTAAGTAATGCATGCAGTTTTGCTGAAAAAAAAAAAAAAAAATGTTAGAATGTAAAACATTTCAGAACTTACAAGTATTTTTATTTACTCTTTACGTACCTCTTTCAGTTTCAACATCTATTGCAATATGCCGTTTCCTTTTAGAAGCCAAAGAACTGCCTTTGTTCCCATGATCTGTAGTTATAGTTATAATTTCTGAAGGTTCGCCAAAACTCCTCATCAAATCGTCAACGTGGTGCTGGTCATCTGAGTAAGCAGTAAAATTTCTTCCAACAGGCCATTCTTTATTCTCAACCGCATGTACTATATGCTGAAGTCGTACTTGAAGAGCATGCTCCTGTAAAAGTAATGTATATTATTAACAATGAACTTAATTTTGAAATAAATTGATGAAAAGTTTAGGTCAATAAGCTAATAGTGTTAATTATTTTAATTACCTTTGGCCACTTAATAGGATTCTGATAGCTGTGTGCAATGAGTTGTGCAACAGTTGAGTCTAAAGCAGTACGAGGGACTGGAACACTAGCTTTTTCAGTCACAACTGTCGTATCGATTTCTGGTAGTTTTTGCATAACTTCCAATTCTGGAAACATTGCTTTAAACCTTTCAATGCCCTCTACATCCTTTTCTTCTTCTTTACTCGTGTTATCCTCAGGTTTTTCAACCTTTTCATTTGGAACTTCTATTTCTACAGTCTTTTCTGCAGTTTGAACATCAGTTTCATTTTTAACAGCACCTTCCACAGGTACTTCGACTGTATCTACTTTGACTTCGACCTTTTCCTCTTTCGACTCTTCTATAACATCAGGAACAGTGTTGTTTTGTTGATCCTGCTTATCATAATTTGCTGGAACATTTGGCACTTCTGCCGGTTTGGGAGAAGGGTTTTGGTTTTCACTTCTTTCCTTAAGTTTAGATGATAATTCTATTGTCTTGTTACTCTCTTCCTCTTCTTTAACAACAATCTGTTTTTCTGTTTCCATTTCCGCTTCTACAGTTTCCATTTTATCATCTCCTTGCTTAGTATCAGCAGCAGGCTCGTCAGTCTTAGCAGTATTATCAATTTCTTCTCCTTCTTGTTTTTCGACTTTCAGCTCTTTCTCTTTTTCTTCCACTTCCTGTTTAACATCTTGAGCATCTTGATCAGTTTTCACACCGACTTTTTCGATTTTCAGCGTTCCTTCACCTTTCTCCAATTTAACAACTATTTCATTCTTGTCAGGTGGCATTAAATCTTCAGGCCTTTCCAGTTTTACATTTGTCTCTCCTTTCAAGTTCATTATGTTCTTTCTTGCTACTTCATGGAATGACAGTTCCGGATCATTTAATATGTACACGTCTGTTCTCCCTAATCCATGTCTATGTAAAAATAATAATGTCAATTATTTCTATTTATTACCTTACAAACAAATATACTTACTTTGCTGCACCAATTAATAAATCTTTGTCGTGTTTTCCAGGAATCCACCACTCTGGAACATCAGCAGATGGAAGGCACAAAGCAAGCCTTGCGTCAAGCTGAGGATGACAAAGAGTGTCTTCTCTTATTTTACACAACAAAGCTACACGTTCAAGTACTCTCCTAGCCCTTTCTTCTGAAATAGGTTCGACAGCTATGTCCACACATTCTGTAATATATTTTTTAATATATAAATCATATTGCAATTATTTTAATTTATATAAATTACAAACCCTCTTCAGGTGACAGTTTGAGACCACAAACTCGCTTGCACATTGCAGAGAATCCAAGATAATATTCAGTTAAAGTATCATCATATTTCTTATCTAATTTAGAAATGGCACGGAACTTGGTCCATTCATATTTCTTTTTTTGTCTAAAATTTATAATAAAATAAAATAATTAATTATAATGATAAACATTACTTGTAGTTTGTAAATGGACTATATACTTGTCAAATTCAACTCCATAAGTAGATATAGTTCTAAAGAAGTCCTGCTCCTCCCTTCGTGTCCATTTTCGTTGATTAACTTCCATTTTTTGTCTTTCTCTCTCTTTGACTATCTGATCAAACTTCTCTCTCCTTTCAACTTTCTATAAAACCATATGTAGGGTTAGATTAAAATGGAAAGTGACAATTTTTACAAATTACATGGTATAATAATATAATTTGAATAGACACTACTTTTTTTCTAACAAGTCCAATCAAAATTGTAATAGTGCATTAAATAATTCATGCTTAGTACGCACCCATAGATACATGGCGAGCTGGTGCCAATCCCAGCCCCGGGCTGCCATCAAGGTGGAGATGTCCATCCCTGCTTGACTATCTCCACCGCCAATACCAGTTTGCTACACAAATACATCACAACCACTAAATAAACATGTACTCCTCCACCAAGATTTTTTTTTTTAAACTATAACTAATATAAAAGTAATGAAAAATTTATCTACTCTCACTATAGTATAAATATAATGTCAAACAAACATGCAAAACTACAGTAATTTTCGTTCTGGCATAATTCACAATCTGTATGTAAAGGTTGTTTATTTCTAGTTCTTTAGTAATCTTCTGTTATTGGAGGGGGTGAGGGAATCCATAGAAATAAGGCCCGATGCACAGATTGGGTTTTTTTACAGACAGTCCTGCTGCAGTGCTGTAGCTGTTTAATGCACAGTTGTCCGGTCTCACTACAGGGTCATAGCAAGAGTACTTAAAATACCTCCAGTAAGGTTCTCCTATTGCTAAATGGGATGGATGTCTGACATGGCCTTTTTGCTCACCATGTGTTCAAAGAGTACATTTACAAACAAAATAGATGATTTTTTTCCCAACAATCTACACATCAGGCTATTTTCTATTTTTTTGTATAAATAACTTGACATCAATTTCATCAGCCTTTGCATGCAGTTCTGATGGATACCCCAAAATTGAAATTAGAAACAGGAAGCATACAAATATGGCATTCAAAGTGGTGCTGAATAACAACAAAGCAATGCTATTTTCTTTCGTGCCACATCTGCTGGCCTGTTCTTCGCTAGGACGCTGGATTAACTGGTTCACTTTTTACGGCGTCGATGGCTTGAAATTTCCACCTTCCACCTTGCTGCTGGTCGCCTAGAAGGGAAATGCTAGGAAAAAAGACCACAAGTCTGCTAGACAGTGCGGCTGTGGCACCGCAGCCATGAGCACTGAATCTGATGCTCTGTACTTCAGACTGCAAGTGCAGGCCCAGAGCGGAACACGATGCCAAAAAACCCACATATGTGCATGGGCCTAATAGCAACTATTTTTAAAATTGATGTAAGCACATTTCCTCACTTTATTATTTAATAGTGAAAGTTTTCTTGAATGAATGAAAAATTATTTTAGTTCATCTTTCCCTTTGGGGTAAAATAGATAAAAGTTTCACTTAAGATAATACTACTGCTCTGATAATACTTGAAGATGACATTTTCTCTAATCTGGTTGCTTTATGAATAAATTTTATCAACACCTTACTCAACAATACAATTATCTTCATGTATATAATAGAAAAATGTTTTGAATAATTAAGACAACAATTAATAAGTACAAGTTAAAAATACTTCTCAAAATGTATTAATAAACTAAAACTTGAATAATAATATTTGATTATAATATCAATTCAAACTATATCTACATTTGTCACGTACTCTCATATTCATTCTTATACATTTTTTACCTTTGCTTTTTGAGCTAATTTCAATTCTTCTTTCTTGAAGTTTCGTTGATAGGAATTAATCACTCTCCTCAGTCTTTGATTCAGATCAACCATAGAGGGCCATTGGGGTTTACTTGGATCATCTTCACTTGGTGCTGCAGTACTAGCAGATGGTTCTTCCGTTGTATCAGCTTGGGAAACTTCATCGCTTGTCCCGATGCCTCCAGCTGTTTCTGACACGTCATCTTCATCGCTCAGTTTCATTTCCTTATCATCACTGTAAACATTAGAAGCAAAAAACAAAGGTTGTTTTAAAGTCTTTTTGTTTAATTTATAATTTCAAATTCAAATGTCCCTAATAATGGCTTACGTAACTCTTGTTGAGTGTCCCTGGCTGCAATCTTACCTTAAATATATTAACTAATTTACCTGAGATATTTGTGTAGGAGTTGTCAAATCAGTTTATAAAAAATGAAAATAAATAAAAAATGGGATAAAAAGCATAAAATAATAAATAAAAAGGTAAGAAGCGTTTTGTTAGCCATCAGCCAGCCAGGGATATGAACATGGCAACACCACTAAATTCTAAGTAAAGGTTAAATATAGCAATGCAATTAATTCTAGTGGGTTATGAAAAAATAAATAATATAATTATGAAAATGCAGATATCTTTACATTAAATAACCATAAACATATGTGATGCCATATTTTACAAGTACAATTTATTAAGTAGTCTGACAAAAACATATAAACTAAAGAAAAACAGGAATAATCAATCATCGTTAAGGTGTACGAAATAACACTTGATAAAAAATGCCATTTGTTTTTTTAAAGAATTTTAATGCTGACATTTTTCATACGCCTTAATTTAGATACTAGCTTAAAACAAAAGGAAACAGGAAACCAAGAAGTAAGATATCTGCATGTTATGCTTACAGTATGTTAGATGGAGGGCCGCAGAGGGAGATAAATGCCAGTGTGGGATCTCTTCTCATCTCGGTGTAAGACTCGTATCCATGTTTGTAAGTGCCCACTACCAAGGACTTGTCTGCGTCCCTGTCCCACCAAGGGGCCGGTGAAGTGCTCTGGTCACAATGTGGTGCAGCCATGGGCAGCGAGCTGTTCCCACACACATCCACACACATACACACATCAACGCCTAGCTTCTTAGCTCATGCAATCTACTAAAAGCTTATTGTAGACTTGAATTTTTAACTTGGATGCACGTACATGCATACTGAATGTATACATGGAATAGGAGGATAACGAATACTGTTTAAATGCACACTATTCAGTTAAAGCTGTATTTTTGATTAGAAAATAAATACAGCAAATTACCAATTACATGTTTAATTAGTTCTGAGGTTTTATCCTATATTTCAGACCCAGATTTTTTTTTCAAATTAACCACTATGGAATTATTGTCATCGTCAATTTTAGGAAAGGGAACACAATAATTACAAGGTTTCTTGATCTTTTTCTAACTTATTTCATTATAAATTAAGAATTGGTGGCCATGTTAATAAGAACCTTTTTTAATATGCTTAATCTATAATAAAAATATTTTATTGCAATTAAAAAATGATCATATAAACCTCATTAGTGATGGATATCCATATGATAAAATTTAGTAATGTTAATAAGAGCTTAGGCAATGAAATTCAAAAGGAAAAAGACTAGAGTAAACGGCAAATCTAAAAGTTATAGGCTCTGGCAATATGCGGTAGTCATGATTAAGACACAATTAGTAAATGTGATACGAACTTCATCCTATAAATTAAACATCTATAACTTAGTTTTAATTATTTACTTTTATAAGCAAGTTTATCTAGTGTCATCAAATTTTGTTGGACCAGTCATCAATAAATAAGTAAAGTAGGTTTATGACCAGACAAGATACTCATAATGGTTTTAACCGAAGTGTTATCACGTTGGTTTTTCCTGGCTTATGGCATGCAGAGGTCATGAAGCATTTCTTGTATCAGTTGAGAATTACTGCCAATTGAAAAAATTTCTGTGGACAGTTCTTAAAGAGGAATAAAGAGAAAACAATCTGTAAGAAATAAATTTGCCAATTTTCTTTTTAAGCAATGGTTAATTTCATGCTCTTTTAATTAAGTTCTCTTTCTTAGTATTCCTCAAAAGATCTTATTACTATGGGTAAATAAATACACATATTATTTGATTTTCTTTCAATCAATGTATTCGGGAGTTTTCAAGACCCACAAAGCAGTAGGATTTTCTTCCTAGGAACTTCCCTAATACATTTTTCCACATGTTTTTGCATTTTGGAACTCGAAATATATAACAAAAATACTAAGAAGCAAACAAGTTATGAGGTATGAACCCCGCTCAAAGAAACGCCATGTGTCAGGGCTGACTAAATACAATGCAAATAATGAATGCTGGTGTTTTCAAATCAAGTAGTAGGTCGGCTGGACCACTACCTGACTTGGTTTTAAAACCTACCGGCGGTATGCACCGCTTCATGTCATCACAATGCTTCAACTGGACAACTCATTGACTTGGTTTTTCTCTTGTTAAATGCTTCAGTCAAAACAGTTCTGTGTTATTACCCTAACCACTGCATGCAATGGTTAGTTGAGTCTGACCACATTACAATTTTTTTGTGCAAACTATTCTCAAAGAAAATTTGAAGGATTAATGCAGACTTGAACCCTGAACTGCTAAAAGTGCAAATCAAAACTGTAGCCGCCATGGTACTTTAATCAAAGTATATCATGTCCTCACAAGCTCAAGTCAATTTAGCAAATGTCAATATCATTTACTTAGTGCATATTATTTTAATGGTTTTGATATTCTGTTTTTTAGTCAACCACAGGGAAAAACTACAATTTCAAACAGGGTGCATTTTAACAAATTAAATAAAGGTCAAGAAATATCAAGACCACAATAAGCTTCATGTAGAAATAAACATATAAAATGATAAATCACATTAAAACAATAAAAATAAAGAGGGGCAAATAATGAAAAATATAAAATGAATTTTTTTAAGTAATGACTGAAATAAAAATAAAATATGTATACAAAAAATTATAATTAACATAAAATTTAAAAAAATAAATAAATTTGCTGGATTTATAAAAAATCATTATTCTGATATGAAGGTTTCATGTGCAAAGTAGTGTTCAATGGTTTTTTTTTAGTAGGTCGCAATTCATGCAATAAGCGACGTTACTTGCCTTTATTGGCAGTCAGCTTCCAGCCATTGGTCTTTATCTTACTAACTGATGTATCTACAATACTCTAATAGGACAAGGTGTTTCATTATTTAAAGTTATTTGATATGTAACAACAAAATGAAGTGAATTTTTTAAACAAATGGGCAAAAGAAAAATATAAATGTGAAATAGCTTTCTAAACATTTGATACCACTCGTGCTACATAAACAAAACAAATGCTATTTACTGCAAGATTAAATACTAACCGCAAAACCCCTTTAACACATTCAATGCGGGTGACCTCTCAGTGGAGTCCACCCCCTTTCTCCAAGACATCAAAGTTTTTTCCGCATGTTAGAAAAGTTGTGTAAAGACCCCGTAGGGCTCGAACAGATCAGAATGCCTGGGCTATCATCTTATTGTGAGCATCGTTTCCAAGTCTCTAACCTTAAACCTCTAGATAGCACTACAAACCCATATCTATTTTCAATGCCGCTCTTTCTGTAAGTTCGACCTTTTTTCTAAATAATATGTTCTAAAATTAAAAATAAACTATCTGTTTGTCTTTATGTAGAACTAGTATTTTTTATCTAGTTTTTTCTACATGAAAGATTTTTTTTTAACTTACCTATTTTGTCCCGTTTTATTGGAAACCAACTTTGACGAAGAACTTAATTATATAAGTAATATGAACACGTTGCTAATTAATTTTACCTCGTTTTCACAAAATAGAAGGAAGTCAGGATGACCCAGGTAAATATCATTTCACAAAATTCATGAACTATGTCTGAGTTTTTTGAAATTATAATTTATATTTTTATTTTCCTATGTTGTGCAACAATCATATTTTTCCCGGAATCACCACAGCTGGGACCATTTGGACATAAACACTTAATGCATGGGGTACAGCGACAAGCCAGGCCTCTGCATTCCAACGTGGTTTTTGGAATTTCACAAAAACAAAAAATTTAAATCATCCAAATAATAAAAAATATCAATATTTATTATTTTTATTGTAAATAGATTTTTTTAAATTTTATATTATTTGTTAATTTTAAACAAAAATGAGTGAAAAAGTTGTGAATATATAATTTTATTGTTGTAAATATGCTGTTTTATAAATAATTCCTTTTTTTTAAATTCATTTTGTAAAAATAAAAACATGGATAATAACAACTGTAAATACTAGAAAAAATAAGATGTTATTATCTAAAAAAAGGTTTTTTTTCTTCTTTTTTGTTCAGCATGGAAATATTTTTCCTCATTCACACATTGGTAAAGAAAAAGTTATCAAAATAGGTTTTTGAAACGGTTTAGAATATGAAAATTTTAAATAATTTGTGACTGATAAGTTGAATCACCGCAAGGGGATTGGACAAAATGCGTTGAGTTGTAGGTTTGCATACTCAGACTTTTGGCACATACTGTTGACTCCAGTGTGGAGTCACGGTCTGAAACCCTACAAAAACGCACTTTTAAGCGATAAAACATTATTTGCTATTAATCAGAACCTAAAGGCAATCAACCTATCAAGTTTCATGGGAAAAGAAAAAATTCTGTACCTGGGTGGATGGTCTCGGATTTCGGTCCCGCATTGAATGGGTTAAAATAGATTTCTTTGTTGCAAAGTTACTATAAAAAAATAAAAGTTTGCAATTCACGTGTATGCCACCCAACGTATAATTTTTGTAACGTTTAATATCTAGAAATACTAAAAGGCTTCCGAAACTGTTGCTTGAAATACTGCACTGATCCTAACAATGAAAAATATTAATTTTTATTCCATTTTAATATATCTGGCATTGTCAAATACAGGTAATTTCTCTTTTAAGCAACTATCATTGTTGAGATAATAAATCAAATGTGTGTAGGATAAGTGGTTTTATGGCATTGCCAGTACTAGCAATTGATTATACAATGTTTTATGTTATTCATAACAAACCTAATATGTGTTCCTTCTGATATGTGCTGAACAAGGTCTCCAATGATTTCATGTTTGATGTAGTACAACATACGAACTCTCAACAACAATCTACAATAACAAAACAAAACATTAATAAAACAAGATTATTTTAAAAACAAAAATTTAACATTTTTAATATAAATACACTTACTTGTTAGCATGCCGACTCAGGTGTTTTCTATAGCTGCTTTCGAGGAAAATATCTCCGTCAAACTTTTCATGGCGACTCCAATGGTCACTAAAGTCCATGCCGTCACAGTGCTTGAGTTTCCTGGCTGCCTTTCTACCTCTTGGTATGCTTTGGACTTGTCCTGGAAACATTTCTAAATAAAATACAAAGTTCATTAGACTGACCATTTAGCATGATTTGTTTGTATATCTGATTGTATGTACCTAAATGATTCCTAGAATCATATTCTGGAGGTGTGATGAGATCCCAGATAAAAGTTCTGATTTTGTCATCCCCTCTGTAGAACCTCAAGCAATAGAGTACCTTAAAACATAAAATGTAATGTTTACAAAATATAAATTGCATAAGTCAAGAATTCTTGTAAAATGGGTTAATGCTCACAATAACTCGAGCACAGTCTTCAATGTCAGCTTCTTTCCATCCATCCCTAAATTGATTGTGTCCTAAAATTTCTTGCCAACGACCCCATCTAGATGCAAGTATACAAAGATTTTTTATCAAGAAAAGGATACTAAACAAGTTTTCTCTAATCACAAAACAAATATATAACCAATTATGATAATATGATCATTATTCTGTGATCTTAGGGGGAGTACCAAATCTCTCCATTCTTCCTTTAATATCTTTTGAACTAGTGGGTGTGATACCAGGGATTGGTCTCATATTCATGGCTTTGTTTTGATTATTCTGGTATATGTTTCAATTCTGTGTAGACTTTCAATTTTTAACACAAGCATTTTCGGTGTTCAAAATTGCAAATCCTTTACACCAAACAATTCACATGAAAACTAATTTAATAATTTTTTTAAATTACAAAATAATTAATATTGTAGGTTGGAATGTCTTTTTTAGCACTTGTGGTGCTATTCACTACCAGTACAGACAGAATGAAGAATAATTTCTAGGTCAGAAAAAATTACTTCTTTAATACCAAAATTGGTTGACACCTTAAAGCAATTTTAAACAAGTGAAATTTAGAAACAATAAAATGGGTCCTTGCCTGTTTTTTATGCTTGATCAAGGACTATAAATCATATGAAGAAAACATCAAGTTATTTTAAAAATGATAACTCACCCAAATGTAAGAAGACCTCTTTCCACTTTAAAACACTCAGACCGTGCCCATGTTCCATAAGCAATCTCTCCATCTTTAGAAGTGTAGTCTTCAAAGCGGAATTTGTGCTTTTTATGAAGTTTGTTCTTAACTCTCCGACCTGAAATGTAAAAAAAGATGTTAGTTGAGAAATGCGAACATTTTGTTACAAAACTTATGTAGGTACCTCGACCTCTTCCAACTCCTAATGATGCATCGTTGTCATTATCCGAATCGCCACCAGAAGAACTCTCTAAATCAGAGATGTCCATGACAGCTTCATCGTGTCCATACCTCTTGATCTGAGTCCTTCTCCTAGGCTCATGCATTAAAAGTTCACTCTGAAATACAATCAAAAATTAAAAATCTATTCATAATTTCTATGAATAAAAGTCATTTTTACCTGTTCATCACGTTCAGAAGTATCGATATCAGCCTTCTTTGCCCATTTTTTCCAAAAGTCTGGATCATCAATATCGATATCTGCACGGATACCTGCTGAAGCAAAGCTAGCTTTGGAGAATGTCGAACCTTTTTCACTTTCTAGAGTTATTATCTGCGTCCGCCTTTCTAGAATTTGGTCTATATCTTCTTCACAGAATTTATCAGCAGCACTATCCTCTTCCATGATTGCACCATACGCTCCTTTTTTGAGTAAATCTTCAATCTCCTTTTTAGAAAGTTGCTTATTATTCCCGCCAACTTCTTTGCCTCCCTGAGCTGTGTTCATACTTTGCAGGACAGCTTTATCCAAGCCGAGTTTCAAAGATGCTTTATCAAACATTTCCCTTTCATATGTGTTCCGGCATAACAATCTGTAAACTTTAACCATCTTCTGTTGTCCTATCCTATGACATCTGGCTTGAGCCTTAAAACAAATAATCATAAGATTATTGCAGTAAATAAAGAGTAAAACTATAGAAATATAATATTAATTACCTGGAGATCGTTTTGTGGATTCCAATCAGAATCATAAATGATCACCGTATCGGCTGCAGTCAAATTGATACCCAGACCACCAGCTTTTGTGCACAGCAAAAACACAAACCTATCAGAATCAGGTTTGCAGAATCTATCTATCGCAGCCTGTCTCATATTACCACGAATCCGACCATCAATTCGTTCAAATGGATATCTAAAAAAAAATAAACATGGCATTTTATTAATCGAGAAATTTAATAAAATTTGATTGTTGATGTCTTCAATGATGAAAATGATAATAAATCAAATCTAATAACAGTCTCAAACTAGCACTTACTTCCTGAACATAAGATAGTCTTCCAAGATATCAAGACATCTAACCATCTGTGAGAAAATCAGTACTCTGTGCCCGCTGCTTTTCAACTTTGGGAGTAACTTGTCAATAAGCACCATTTTACCAGAAGAACTAATTAAGGCTTTGTAATAGGAATCAGGGTCATCACCATGTTGTTGACGGTAATCATGCTGTATTTGATCTTCAGCACCTAGAATAAAAAATTATAACATTAATTCATCATCATAGGTCATTAAATTTGCTTTATATTTTTCAAACTTTTGATATTTATGTTCAGATATTTATTATTATTATCAGCAAGTACCTAAAGCACTTTCAAAATTAGCATAGCATATTAACCATCATGGATAGAAATAATGGTATTATCAAAATTTTATTAAGAAAAGAGGATTTACCATTTAACAAATAAGGATGGATGCAGCATTTTCGAAGTTCCATCATTGTGTTCATAAGGTTTGGCACATTTGCAGAAGTAGTTCCTTTAGAAAGGAATGAAAAATTTCTTTCCAAAATACCTCTGTAATATTTCTTCTGAATATTGGTCAATTCCACCTAAAATTGAACAACAGATTCATTATTATATAATATAATTATTAGTGATAAGATACTATTTGTGTATTAAATAGATTCAGATGTTAACAATGAGAAGTTAGTTTAACTCAGCAAATGCCTAAAGCATTCTCGGTATTAGCATGACAATTCATCACCTTGTAAAGATCATGTAATTTATATTTTAAAAAAAAGAAGAGAAGTTCTTACTTCTACGACAGTCTCTTCCTTGGGAGCTAGTGTCTTTTCTACATCTTCTTTCAGTCTTCTTAGCATCATTGGTTTGAGAATAATTTGTAACTTTTGAACTTCATTCTCACTTTTTAAAGCACCAAACTCATTAAGAAAAGCATCACTGGATGCAAACTGTTGGGGCTCGAGAAAATTCAACAAGGAGAACAGTTCGTTGACATTGTTTTGTAATGGGGTTCCAGAAAGGAGGACCCTATGTTCTAAAGTGAGAGAACGCAGCCCTTCTAACAATTTACAATTTCGATTCTTCAATCTATGGGCTTCATCAATAACGCATATCCTCCATGAAAAGTCTTTTAGATCTTGAAAATCTGTTATTATTATCTCAAATGTTGTAATCAAAACATTAAATTTGGGCAGATCTTTCATAATTTGTCCTTTCTCATTGCGAAAAAACATCTCGTACTCTTGGAGCATGTTTCTGCTTGCAGCACTGAAAAAGAAAAAAATCACTCCATTAATAACTTTTATCTTGCAACCTCTTAATAAATAAAATCAGCAATTTTGTTCAGAGCTACACTGATTGTCAACACATTTGTGTCTGATGTCACGCTTTGATTATCATCATTTGTGGCAATGTAAACATTTCTGAAAAAATAGAACTTAAAAAAACTTACGATCCATGGTACACAATAACATTGAGCTCAGTCCATGCCTCAAATTCTCTCTGCCAGTTTGGAATCGTTGAAAGTGGTGCTATGACTAAAAATGGACTTCGAATTCCATATTCAAAAACAGCATGCAGAAAAGTTAAGGATTGAATTGTTTTCCCTAGACCCATTTCGTCTGCTAGTATACAATTTCTCCTAAAAATACACATTAGTGTTAAGTGTGTTTGATAAGTAAGAAATACATACATATTATACATATTATATATATATTTTTTTTTTTATGGAGTTTTACAAAATTGTTTAATAATAAATTTCGAATTGTTACGTAAAATGCAATTAAGTGTTTGTTTAAGGGAGGGGGTCAACCATTTGTGGATTCTTTTTCCATTCTTCCTTGAATATCTAGTGGACTAATGGCCTGACCCAATCTCATTTTATTCATGATTTTCTTGTGGATCTTTTTATATAAGTTTGAATCCAAATAGTTATTTGACAAGCTGTTCAGTGTTACAAATTTATCAAAATGCACTTCAAAACATTGCCTGTTGATGTTCCTTTCTTTCGAGAAAAGCTAAGTTATCCAATTGGTTGTTTGTTTTAAACAGTACTCCAATATGAAGAATGTTTTTGTGGAAATTTTGTTCTATTCATTATTTACATGATATTGACCATTTTGTAAAAATCTGCTGCAGCAATTATCGTTATCCAATTCTTTCTCAGGGAGTGAATTTTATTAACATAAAAGTGTCTTGACAAAACTTTGTTTTTTGTCCTTGTTAAATTAAAAAAGTTTAAAATTTTCAATTAACATGTTAAGACTTCCTTTATTATGTTTAAAATTTTGTACATTTTTAAGATTTTTTATGTATACCTACTTCTTTTTCCCCCAATTTATTTCTTTAACTTGTATAGAAAAATTTCTTCCAAAGTTTTTCGACATTTGGTTTTCAACTGTACCTGTCTACAGTCAGTTCTTTCAATTAATGCATGTAACAATTTTACTAACTACATATTGTAAAAAAAATATAACATTTTTATCTATCAATCTATTGAACAGAAGTCGAGAAAAAGGAAAAAGAATGTAAACAAAACATGACGTCACCAGTTTTTTTTTAGTTGACGTTAGATTTTTGACTTTTTTACCCCACTTTTCATTCTGTTGAAGCCACACAGTACTGCCTATGTTAAAACATTTCCACTGGGTTGCAGGGTTCTCGTTTTATATTGTGATTTATCCATTTATAGACACCATTTTGATCTGTGTAGCCCTTTCTAATTTTTAAATTAATTACTTAATTAAATCCTGAATTAAAATCCTAATCCTAAATTTAAATTAATTACTTCTGGTGCACAAAACGGCAAATCTTTTACACAAATGATGCACACAAATCTAATTGAACACAATAATAATAATAAACAAATGGCTTTGCAAACGTCAAAATTGGTTGCCTTAAATAAAAACATTAATTGATATGAAATAATGAAAATTCCACTTACCCATTGTACCATGAAAACAAGAGCCAATTTAATCCTTCAAGCTGGTAAGCTCTCAATGTATTTTCGTTTTTATATACTGGAGACTTATCTAATTTAACCCATTCTTTGGCACAAGGTTTCTTTTTTGGCTGTAAAGTTTGAATAATAAGAACAATATTAGAAAATATAGTTATTTACAAAACAGTTATAAAATACAGTCAACTCTTGGTAACTCCAAACCCAATAGACAGAAGTTAAGCATTACTGTTATTAAAAAAAAAAAAATCCAAAATCCCTAACAAACTAGAAAAAATTCTAACTTCGGTCTGCACAAATAAACTATAATTGTAGAGGAAGATTTCAAGGAAAAAGTTCAAATTATAAAGAGAGTAAGTGGCTCCATTTCAATTAATAAGGTTTGTTCCATCACACAATCACAAACCAATTTCCAACTAATTGTGATTTGTGACTGTGCAGGCCGAACATTGACTGATCATGGATTCTTAACTCTATGGAATGCTATTTGCAATCTCGAACATCGACAGTGTAGGTGGGAAACAAAGAAATGTTTGAAATCAGAAATGAACTTTTTGTGTCTATTATTTTATAATGAATGTGGGTTAATTAGATGGCAGGCAAAATCTAGGTTCTGCTGGCCTACCTAAGTATATTAAATTGAGTTATTGGGCTGAATAATGCACGTTGTGAAAAGGCAGTCAAAACTTTTCAATTTTCTTAAAATAAATAAAATGTATCCAACATATTTTCAATCACAATATATATCTTTGCCATATGTAAAAAGCGCTTTTGGCTTCACCACATTCTCTAGTAATTTGATCCCTCAAGAAATGATAAAAATGCCTACAAAAAGTGGAAGTAAGTCGGGTTGAAGGGTGCGCTAAGGTTTCATAACTGAATTCCGTTTCCGCAGGGTTGGCATTGCAACATGTGGCCTGGCGTTATCGTGAAAAAGAATAGACCCGTTACAGTTTACCAATGCTGGACAAAGATGTTGCAGTTTCCGTCATACATTTTGTCAATTTCTTGGCAATATTTGTCTGCTGTAACAGTTTCATCCAAATTCAAGAAAATATAGTAAACAACCCCAGCAGTACACCACCAAACAGTCCCCACAACCTTTTTTGGGTACAGATTTGGTTTCGGGAAGTGTTTTGGCACTTCGTCCTTGTCCAACACTGACTTGTACGCCATGCCTCCTGTTATCATACAGAATCCATTTCTCATCACATGTTATGATTTGATCCAGAAATGCATCAATTTGGTAAAAGAGCCGTACAAATTCCTAAGTATTGATTTCTTTGTGTTGTGCTGAGTACCCACTTGTTGAGGCTTCTTTACTTTACCAATTTGCTCTAGATGGCGAACAACGGTTGAGTGGTCAACACTAAGCTCTCCCACTTTTTTTATTTTCCAGGTTGTCTTCAACATTTTGAGTTGGTCGTCATCCACAACGGAAGGCCTACCACAACCTTCCCTATCTTCGATATCTCTGAAACCATTGCGGCTAATGCTTCCCTCCCCCAAATTTTATTGATGTTATGCGCAGGTGGGGGCCACACTTCACCCAAGTTTAAATTCGTACAATTAAATTTTACGAAAATATAGTTTGAACATATTTCGCAGTCCTCACCACTCTATAAAATTCAATATAAATTAAAATGTTTTGTATAAAAGATAATAGTCAAAAGTACTTATTATAATCCATAAATTAGATTTGAGGATTTACCATTCTTTATATGGCAAGCACCTGCGAAAATAAAACAAATTTTAAAAAACCTGCATTAATTTTGCACCAACCCATTATTAAAAATGATATCAACTATTCCTCCCTTCTAGAATTTATTAATTTTTTGCTCCTCCTATAATAAATAAATACACCACATAGAACTATTTTATATATTGAATATCATTCAACGAAATATGGAGAACTATTGATAGAATAATGAACATGGCCAATAAATCCTCTCAACCTAATTTTTTCTCACTATTTATGATTCCGTTAAACATCACTTGTAGAACTCTTTAATATTTTTTTAATGCGTTTTTATTTTATACAATTTTTTTGAGTAATAGAAAGATACATTTTTATTTACAAAAATTTAAAAATGTACATTATCTCAAATAAATTAAAGGTTTATTTTTTATTTTATTCACTCATATATTCTCCCTTTTTACACGTTCTTTAACTAATGTGTGTAAATAAATTCTTTTAATTAAGAATAATGAACATGGCCAATAAATCCTCTCAACCTAATTTTTTCTCACTATTTATGATTCTGTTAAACGTCACTTGTAGAACACTTTAATATTTTTTTAATGTGCTTTTATTTTATACAATTTTTTTGAGTACTAGAAAGATACATTTTTATTTACAAAAATTTAAAAATGTATGTTATCTCAAATAAATTAAGAGGTTTATTTTTTATTTTATTCACTCGTATATTCTCCCTTTTACACATTCTTTAACTAATGTGTGTAAATAAATTCTTTTAATTTTAACTAATTTTTTTAAAAATATTTTTACTTGAGTATTTCTACAAAAAAATAAATTCACATATAAGGGTTTGGAGCGCAATGAAATGCCTGCCAGTTTGGACACATGATGGAACAAACCTATAGAATGCTATCTTTCCCCATTCGAAAAATATTTTGTATTACTGGGAAAAGTAAAGAATTTTTTTAAATCACTAAAGTGACCTGCTGAACAGTTTGTATTATTAAGAAATTCGAATTATCAAGTTTCAAATTAACAAGAGCCTGTATTTGATGTTTATACAACTTACTTTCCACAAATCCTTGGGTGGAAGTTTGCTGAATCTTTCAAATTGTTTAATTTTTGCGGGGTCAACGTCATCCTGTAGTTCCCATGTGCTATCTTCGTATTGGAGTGACCTCCATTTGACTAGGTAATGCTTAACTGTCTCGTTTGTATTTGGATCTGTGTGTTCAGCTACATCAAGCACTCTGTCTACTTCAATGTAATCTGGATTGAAAGGATCTTCTTCAAGCTGCAAAAAAATTGTCATGTACGTTTAAAATAATGTATGTACATAAAATAATAAATATTTTATGAATATTTATGAATAAACTTACATTTTCAAAAATGTTTGTTTGAGTTGCTTGTTTTTGTTTGAACCTTTTAAGTTTGGCTGAAATCCTTTTATCACCTTTAAAAAGTTCTTCTTCACTTTTCCATTCGCAATGCAAATAAGAGAAGTTTCTATATTTCACATAATATTCCTCAATTTCTACCATTTCTGTTTTAGGTTTTGGTTTTTCGACTTGAGGAGGCCCTTCCAAGGGTTTATTCTCAACGACAGTCTCCTCACTTTGAGGCTGATCTGCACCTATGCCTTCACTTTTAATTTCTACCTTTTTATCTTTTTCCTCTTCAACTTTTACTTCCTTCATAACCTTTCTAGTCGCTAAAATATACTGAACCACCATTGAATCTTCATCTGTTGGATTCTGAAAAAAAACGTATAAAATATGAAAACTAAAAAAAGATTGTTCCAGACCAAGCAATGTTTCTACGCTTCACTATCTTACGATATATACAAAATTGTGTTTCAGAGGATCGGTGTTCGCTGCATCTGGTGAATTTTTGACCGTCTCTATCTTAGGTGATCCAGATTTTCCGCTTTCTTCATCTGATATAGATAACATAATATCATCAACATACTTCTTTCTTTGAGTATTTCGAGCAGATCTCCTCTTCTGTTTATGAATTTAAAAAAATAATAAATAAATATATATACACACTCACTCACACGCACACAATTCTACTTACATTACTATCATCTTCTTCAGGAGCTTCAGGAGCATTTTCTTCACCTTCCTGAGTTTGCACTTTCTTCTTTTTCTTACTGTAAACAATCATGAGTAAATTATTAACTTATTAATGATTACTTAAACATGAGAAACATACACAGCCTTAGGCTTTTTGGGCTTCTTTTCTTTTTTCCCTTTTTTCCCTTTGACAGGAGTTTCTTCTTGTTCCGTATCAAGCCCTGTCGTATCTTCTGCGGGTGTTTCCGATTGTGGTTGTTCTTTTTCAATAGAGTCCATTTCTCCTTGCTCAATAGCAACTTTTGCTTCATCTTCATTGCCATTATTTTCATTATCTTCACGACTTTCATCACTCACTCGCTTCTTTTTCCTGTAACAAAAAAGAAAAACGTGTATCTTGTAATGTCTAGCATTAAAAATGGTGCTGGCCAAATTACCTCTTTCCTTTTGTTTCCTCAGGAGAATCTGATGAAGCCTTTTCTCGCTTTTTCTTTGGTTCCTTTGGCTCTTTTGGCGTTTTAGGTGTGCGAGGAGTTTTAGGAGCTTTAGGCTCTTTAGTTTTCGGAGGCTTTGGTTCTTTTGGCTCTTTGGGTTTCTTTGGAGCCCTTGGCTTCCGGGGCTTTTTTTTGTCCATATCAAAATGAAGTGGGGGAGGTGGTTCTTCATCCTCGGTGAAATTAAAGACACTAGTTTCTTCAGCAGTAGTATTCATATTAACAGTTTCAACAGGTTCGTCGTGTGATTCAAGTGGTGGGGGTGGGAGATCAGGGTCACTTGACACTGATGTCTCTGCAGTCAACATGGGTGGCTGATCTGGGGGATCTTGCTGAATAGAAACTGGCACCGATGGAGTCCCTTCAATGGGTAATTGAGGAGGTTCTTCAGTACAAGGTTGATCAGGTGAAAGTTCCTCTTGGGGTTGAGCTTCAGACTGAGATTGTGCCTGGGGTTGTGATAAAGTTTGTAATGGAGACTGAGACGGTGGCGGTGTTTGAGGTTGAGAATTGCCTTGGGGCAGAGCCTGCGGTTGAGGAAGTTGTTGGTGTTGCTGCAGAAGGGGAGGCATATGAGGCTGAGGTTGAATTTGAGACATGTTTTGTGAATGCAATTCAGGCTGAGTTTGAGAAAGTTGCGCCTGTGGTGGTAGTTGCAATGATTGGGGTTGTAATTGTGTTTGTTGTAAGGGCTGAGTTGGTAATGATAAAGTTGGCTGTTGCATGGGTTGGGACTGAGTCGAAGGTTGCATTATTGGGGGATGCTGCTGCAATGAAGAATTCTGTTGAACACCTAATGCAGACGGTTGGATCTGCTGAAGTGTTGGTGGACACAATGTTTGTGGTGGCGGCTGTGAAATACCCATCATTTCTGGTGGAGAGCTAAAGGGAGGTGGACCATCAACTTCACCTTTCGTTTTTCTAGGTTTTCTGGCTCTAGGAGCTGAACCTGACCCTCGACCTCTTCCTCTTCCTCTACCACTGGTTGCAGGAGGCGTACTGCTTATCTGTTAAATAAAGTTAATTATCGGGTTAGTATTAGTAAAATGAACGAAAAGTTATTTCAAAATACAAAACAACAAACAAAATGAAAATGAATTCTTCTAGCTTATATCATTGTAATAATAATTAAATACATAGTTTTACTTTTAAAGATTAGTGGATACCTGTGAAACTGTGTCTATTGGGCCACTAAGCCATAATGGACTTTGAAGTAAACAGTTGCTACCACCAATACATTGATCATTAGCTTCATGATGCTGTAGCATATTTATTCTCTCTTGTAAATGTGATATCTAAAACCCAGTTTGAGAAATTAAATTTGCAAATTAATTTTGAAGTTCTTTTAAAAAACCATCACAAATACCTTTATTTGGTTGTCAGGAGCTGGAGGCATACAGTATATTTCTTGAAGCTGTTGTTGTAGAGCAGCCATTTCCTGTTGATGACTTATTGGTGATTGATACACCGGTGGTCTGTTGGCATTGTCGGAATACATTTGGGGATGTGAAAGAGGTATGGTTTGTTGGTTTTGCATAGGCGGAAAAACCCCCATCCCTATACCATGTTGAGCATGCAAACTGTTGCTCATTGTATTTGGAGGTACCAAATTAGACTGTTGAGATTGTAAAGTTGCCATTTGGGAATGCATATTTGGAGGCTGTTGTGATGTTGGCATTTGTTGGGATGTAGGCTGTGATGGTTGGGGTTGGGATTGTGGCTGCTGGGATACAGGTGACATCTGAGACGATTGCTGGAGGTTGGAACTTAACGGCTGACTGACATGTGGACTAAGTTGGGAAGTCATATTTGTTGAAATCTGCTGTTGGACTCCAGGCATTTGTGACTTTTGGGGAACATTTGATTGAGAGGATATGCTATGCGACTGATTAGGAGGCGAGTGTTGAGATGGAGATCTATGAACTTGAGCCATCTGATTCACACTTTCTGAAGGCTGATCGTTATGATTTGATAACACTTCCTCAGGTTTATTGCCATTTTGAAAACCTAGAGATTCTCCAGTGTAACCCATGTTAGTTTGCCCATCCATAGGTTTTTTGGGTTGGGATGAATTGCCAGATTCGCCCAGAGATGTCACAGGCATTTCCATAGACTGTGAAGTTGGCTTATGAGATGAGTTTGAAAAGTTATCCTTGGTAACTGACGAAGGAAAATCTAAAGAGCCATTTGTACTAGGTGGGATGGACTGAGATTCTGTCTGTGGAGTGGGTATTCTCATTTCAGATTGCATAACCGAGGTTTTACTTGATAAAGTACTGTGGCTTTTTGATGGATCAATTGGTCGGTCTTCAGTCTGAGTGGGTGGAATATTTGAGGGAAATGGAGATAGTTGATCTTGCATAGAATTTACGCCTCCATTAATTGGAGTCTGTCTTTGAGGCTGCCATTGAGGAGGTGTAGGTTGAGCACCTCTGAAAGATGGATATTCCGTATTACTTGAACTACTTCCTGTTTGAGGCATTACCATCTGCTCGAGTTGTTGTAATGTGCTCTGCTGGGGGAACGAAGCTGGTGATGGAGCACTTGTCTTTGGTGTAAGAGATGTTGCAGGTCTTGGAGACACTGTAGGTTGTTGTGAATGAGGATGTGGGGATAGAGTTGTAGGTTTGGCTGGTGACATCACCGGCCTAGGGGACATTTGAGGCCTTGGAGACATTTGCTGTCTTGGGGACATTTGGGGAGATAACTGAGGAAATGGTGCCCTATACTGAGGGCTGCTCCCTTGAGAATGACCTTTGGTGTACTGAGGATTTGCCACTTCTACTCCTATAGGCCTAGTCATCCCTTGCTGAAAACCTTGATGTGGACCACCCATATTACTTGAGTGTGATTGCATATTATAACCTCCTCCTTGGTTTGATTGATTAAGATCAGTCAACATTTGCTGAGGTTGAGAAGAATACTGCATATGGTGGGGCATTCGAGATGATGTCTGTTGTTGGTGCATGGGACTTGCATACCCATAGCCGCCAGTGGCTCCAGGGTATACCATCCCTTGAGGATAATGTGGCTGCTGCTGTTGTTGCTGCTGCTGCTGCTGTTGTTGTTGCTGCTGCTGCTGCTGTTGTTGTTGCTGTTGTGGATTTCTTTGGTAGGAATTAGCTTGCATGCCTTGATGCAACATAGGGTTCATTAATGCTTGTTGATTAGCACCATAATTTTGGCCAATCTTTTGGGTACTGACAGAGTCCTGCTGATGAGGATATCCACCCATCGCTTGTCTATATTGGTTAGGTTGCATATTATAATGTCTTACTGAAGATGGAAAATGACCACTGTTCCAATCAGGCAATCCTTGCCCTTGTTCCATAGAATACATGTTATCAGGTGGCATATTATACCCAGGATACTGAGATCCAGGCCTCCTCAAATCATGTTGTGGCATCATACCTCTACTGTACGCAGTGTTAGGATTAGCCGGATGCATGGGGCGTGGGGCATCCCCATGATATCCAGCATGATTACCATGATACACATGACCTCCAGCAGAATCTAAATGATTTGATGTATATTCACCTCCAAAAGAGGCTAATTTTTGTAGAGGTGACTCTTGATGCATCTCCCCCATTTGATGCGGATATGAATATTGAGCAGGATTTCCAGGAGGTTCTCTTGCTTGGGGGGTGGGTTCAAAATTGTCAGAACCCAAGTCGGGAAGACCATCGAGCATTCCCCCAGCCACATCTTCTCCAAAAATATCGTAGGAATCCATAATCCAATTACACTAACAAAGGTGGTACCCTACTGAGCTGAGAAGGTCTCAACCCAGTCTCCCACATTGCAACTCTTCTTGATTAACTTTTTGTGGCTGAAATAAAAAAGAAAAAAAAAAAGATGTAAACGAATTGTTAAAAATAATATTGTTTTAATGGAGCATAACTCTTAGCTTAGGTATATATTTGATTTAAAATATATAAGTAATATAATATATATTAAAAAAATGTAATATAAATTAAATACAGTGGAAACCCGTTTATCCAGACCCCGACGATTCAGACTCGTTTGTTATAATATTGTTTATAAATTATTTGGAGATCGTGAGATCATCGTCTGGTATAGTATTGTACAGTGGTATAGTCTCACATTCTCCAAATAGTCATTAATTAAAGGTCACTAAACACCACACATATTTATAAATTTTTCATAATTCTCAATGTATGTATATTAATTTTTTAAAATTCATAATTCCACAATGGGATTTTTAATTCGTCGTTCGAAATTCGTAAAGGTCACCAAATCGCCCTTCCACTAGTCACACGATCGAAGAGGACAGAGAGGCCGACAGTCATGTTTTTGTTAAAAAATAAATAAATAAATAAAATTTTAAAAAAATAAAAAATTGTAATTCAGATATCGTGAGATGCGGTCGGGTGTGATGTAGGTTTCAGAAAAACATTTTCTTTATCGTGCCAATGTTTCGATCTTTATTGAGATCATCTTCAGGGCTCAAAGTGTTTGTCTTCTGTGTAATTGTGCCATCCTTGTGTGTCGTGTTGAGATCTCTACACATAAAAAATTGTTCGTATTTTGCTTCCATTGAAAAGGTTTTTTTTTTATTACATATATTTTTATTAGGTATTTTTTACATATAAATTTTTTGAGAAACGCTTGTCCGGACTTAAACAAAAATAAAACTAAAAAACTACCTATTACTTTAAATGTTACTTGATATATGAAAAAAGTGTTCACTTTCGTTGTTTTTTTCCCCGCTTTTATGTCAAAATTTAACATAATTCTGATGTGTCATGTTAAGGAACATTATGCAGAATATTTAATTTAATCATAAATTGTGTTCATATAGATCCATTAAATATTTTTTGTCAATTTATATTGTAAAATAATTATTCACATCGTTGTTTTACATTTTGTTTGATTAAAAAGAAATAATAGTGTATGCAAAGAGGATACTAAATGGCAAAGAGTAGAATGTAGAATAGATTGTGATGTTTACAATTTTTGAATTGAACTACTCCTGTTAATTGACAGTATTTTAAATTATACTTTATGAATCGCTCACTTGTGCTTATACACGGTTGTATCAGTAGTGGAAACTATATAAATAATTATAAAGAACATAATTTCATAATTTAGAATTTAAAAAGAAAAATTAATACATCTTCTATTTGTATAGGTTATAAAAGCCTGGTTTTCTAATTACAGCAATAATATAACTATAGAAAATGGAACTATTCCGAACTTGATAATTTATTTAAAGTTAATAATATCATATCACAAAGTGTACTTAATGTTTAACTGATGAGCAACGTTTTTCATCAGTAGTGAATACTGAAGTTCTAGGAAAGGTGTAATATAATTTTTCCTTTTTAAGTATTGAAAGAATGATGCAATGTTTCAAAATCAATTGCTTACTCGTAGTTTATGAAACGGAATTATTAAAAAAAAATAATAATTTTAATATACAATAAAAATATCATGTCATAAATGAATAAGTTGGGGTTACCTTACATTTCTTATTTTCCCACTGAAAAACTAATGCAAGTTTCATTTTATTAATGCAACGTTTTTACATCTAACAATAGAATTGACAATACTAATAACAATAAATCTTTATGAAAAATATATAATGGAAAAAATAGAGGCTATTGAGCAATTTTAAGTACTAAAAATTGAGTCCGTTCACAATTAACAGTTCCTCTAGTTTATTTTATTTTTTAAATTTATATTCCAAAGTAAATATAATTATAATTTAGCCAGTGTGATAGAAATAAAATTTATGAGCAACTACTTTTGCAGAATATAAACAGTATAGGGGGGAATAATGATATTCTCACAAAATTTTCAAGTGTCAAAATCTTGAAAAAAGTTACAATTTATAAATGTACGATGTATGTACAATTATGTATGTATGTATAATTTGTAAACTATGAATTATTGAAAAATTTGAAAAGTATAAAATCAGATAAAAAGATTTCATAGCGAACTTGCCAAACACTGTATGAATGTTCTTTTTAAGCAAATTAAATGGAGAATCTGAGTTTGTAGAAAACTTATTTTAGTTTACTTTAGACAAAATATCGAATTAAATGAGTAAATATATTTGAATGTGTTTCATTGTGATAAAGGTGGTGTTCATTATATTGGGACACACAACAATAACACACACCCAACTACATTGACAGAACTTTGTTTTAATAATGATCAAAATTATAAATGTGGCTAAGACTTACAAGCAACTGCAAAAATGTATTTTATATTAGTAAAGTGACTAATTTATTTAATTATCAATTAGATAAAAAACAAAGTATTATGCCATAACTGTCACCGAAGCCAATTGCCTGCACCACCTACATACCGGATCCCAAAACTGGAAGGCTGACAGCAGAGAGGATTTTGGCTAGGCTAAAGTCCGCAAACCGGAAGCTAAGCACACAGCTATGGACTGTCTGGGGAGAAATCCGACAGGAGAAGGGTACCTTGTGGACTCCATGGACAATGACTCCTTTCAGGAGCTCCAGAAAGTGGATAAGCACCCCCACCTTGGAATGGAAAGAATTCGATTCCGTTGAAGAGGTAAGTGTGAAGAAGCCAAAAGCCGAAAGGCTCAACTCGCACTTCCAACCACAGACGAAGAAGCAGACTCAGCAAAGGAGGCTGAGGATTACCAAGCCCGCTCAAAAGAATACAAGGCCAACAGCAGGTAGAACAAATGGAGGAAGATATCCCACATAGAGATTCTCCATCCACTTAGGCCCAATATCAGATGGACGGGGAGGAATAAGGCAAAGCTGCATCAGCCACACTGTACAGGAGGTTTGCCAGGGAGTTCCTGGATGTCGCCCTGATCCAAGAACCTTGGTACACAACGGGACTGAGAGAGAATAAAACCCCAACAACACAGGTAATATACCAGAGGTCTTCAACAAGACCCCGGGCTTGTAGTGTTCAATACAAGAATTAGCTGCACACAATACAAGAATTAGCTGCACACTATACAAGAATTAGCTGCACACTAATGCCGGAACATACTGCGGGCGGAGAAAGAAGATGGTTAATATTACACTCAGCCTACTTTCCAAGAGAGGAACAGTGCCCACCCAAGTTGCTGGACAACATTGTGAGGTACTCTAGAGAACAAAACATGAAACTGGTCATGGGATGTGATGCAAATGCCCACATCATTATATGGGATAGCACTGACATCAACAACCAGGTGAGTCCTTATTGGATTACCTAACCGGCAAATGGTTACATATTGCTAACATAAGCACGGAACCCACCTTCATCACCCGACATAGGCAAGAAGTCTTAGACTTGACAATCACTTCCCAAGGGATATTGAAAAGGTAACTACTAATTTAACGCAACTCCTTAGAACTGCAATCACCCATACCATTCCTATGGTCAACCCACATGAAAATCACTGGAGGCTTCCCTCGGGTCTATTATACCTTATAAACATTTAAAATAGAGTTAGACGACTCTCTCAAAGAAAACAAAATCCTAATCTCAAAAGGCTGACAAAATTATTACAATCCATATCAACATCCTGAAATTGAGAAACGACCGCTGGACTAATTTCCTATCTAAGGTCACTCTACAAAATAATCCACTGTGGAAAATAGTTAAGCGCCTTAAACATAAAAATGAAGGACCAGAAGCAACCATTATCCATAACAATAGATCCTGCATCACTGATGTCAAGAAGGTGAATGCAATGGGGGAATATTTTCAATCAGTCCACCTTCTCACCACCAATCAAGGCCCACGTTATCTTCAAAACGCTGTTACTAATCAAGTTAAGAGATTTATGGCAAATTGCACTAACCCTTTTTCTCCCCAGCAATGCAAGATTGTCACTCCCCAGGATCGGGATACAATACATACACGAAGAAATAAAAAAGCACCAGGTCTGGACCAAATCACAAATATTACACTAAAAAACCTTCCAAAAAGAGCTCTGGTTCTACTGACTCACCTCTTCAACGCCATCCTTTTTATTGGGGTATTTCCCGAAGTGCTGGAAAGTTTCCAAAGTGATATATATTAAAAAAACCGGCAAGCCGCAAGAACTTCCTCCGAGTTACAGACCTATCAGCCTACTCAGCTCTTTGAGCAAGATCATTGAAAAGATGTTAGCCAAAAGGATCGAAATTCATCTAGTCACCCATAATATAATTAAGAATGAACAATTTGGCTTCCGCCCAGGACTTAGCACCGTAGGTCAACTTGCTAGAATAGTTGATCACGAAACTGAAGGTTTCAACATTAAAAAAAAATTATTTATTTAATTTATTTATTCACTTCTCATCTACACTTTTTATGTGCATTTATTTAATTTATATATAGATTTCATCCCTCTGCTTGTGGTTTTTTGTTAACATAAATTTTTTTCCCACAAACTGATATGGAATTTCTCTTACCCATTTGTATAAAAAAATGATTAGTGTAAATAGTAGGAAGCCATAGTGAAATGTCACTTTCCCTACATTCTAAAATTATTGTATATATTGTTGTGCACATGTACAAATAAAAATTTATTCTCTAAACTTCCCAAGGGGCTGATGAGTACATCTTCAATTGGAATGTATCCAGGGAACCACCAACTCTGATCACAGGCACATCAGGTTTGATCTGAATACTCCCTCTCTCCTAGAAATAACATACAAGAAGAACCCCAGGAATATCGATTGGATAGGCTACAAAACAACCCACCAACATTCCTTACAGGGGATAAATAGGGAATTCAGAGACAGGGAGGGCGGGCCTGGAAATTTCTGTGGAGTTAACTAACGCCATACTAAGCTCATATGAAACTGCATGGAAAAAAGAAGGCTAAATAAACACAAAACGGTCTGGTGGAACAAAAACCTAGAACTACTGAGAGCTCGAGTAAGGGCTTTATTCAACTGAGCTAAGGCCCAAAATGAGTGGAATTCATAGAAATGCCTTGACCCAGTACAATAAAGAAATCCGTAAAGCTAAACGGAACTCATGGCGGAGATTTTGTGAGGAAATTACTGAAACACCTCAATGTGCCCGCGTACAAAAAACCCTAGCCAAGGATGGTACAGGGGGACAGGTAAGCTTCCTCACAAAGACAGATGGAAGCTTCACACAAATGGAAGAAGAAACACTCTCTCTACTGTTTGAAAATCACTTCCCATGAAGATATACTCCCTGAACGCTCAAAACTAATAAAAACCACAAAGGATGAGTGGAAGGAGGTGGCTGCCATAATAAAACCTAAAGCCATAAGCTGAGCACTCGAAAAGTTCAGCCCATACAAGGTGCCAGGAATAGTTGGACTATACACAGCGCTACTACAAAGAGTACAAGAGATTCTCATGCCATACTTAGTAAGAATATTCAGAGCCTGCCTAGCATTGAGCTACATTCCCAAAAGATGGCGAGAGATACGAGTGGTATACATACCAAAAGTAGGACAACCTATCGACTACAAGCTCATACAGACCCATCTGTCTTACATCATTCATGTTAAAGACATTAGAAAGACTGGTGGAGAACCACGTTCATGAGAACAAGCACTGAAGAACAAACCTCTCAGTGAGCGACAATTTGCATACCAACCAGGGAGATCCACAGAGCTAGCCCTGGACAACCTGTGTAAATGCCTAACCAAGTCCATAAACGACAAGGAGATAGCCGTTACACTTTTTATGGATATAGAGGGAGCTTTCAACAATGCAACCAAAGCCTCTCTATATAGAGCTATTAAGAATAGGTGTGTCTCGGAGAAGATATGCCAATGGGTGGAGGAAAGTCTAAGGAACAGGATAATAACGTCCACCTTGGGCGGAGCAACCATCCGGGCCAAGACAGCCAGGGGATACCCACAGGGGGGTGTTCTCTCTCCTCTCCTGTGGATGATGCTGGTAGACGAAATCCTACAAATGATGGAACAAGAAGGACTCTACTGCCTAGGCTATGCGGACAACCTTGCCATAGTAGTAAAAGGCTGCCATGCGAACATCGTGAGCCGAGCTCTCAATCTGGTTGACAGGTGCACAAGGGAGAAGTTATCTATCAACCCCCACAAGACCATAGTGATTCCATTCACAAGGAAGAGGACAACAGGAAGCTCAAAAACTCCAAGCCTAGATAGGACTCTGATTCCGTTTTCCAAGGAGGCCAAATATCTAGGGATTACACTAGATCAGCAGCTCACATGGAACTCACATTTAACTAAAACTACCCAAAGAGCAAAAATTGTCTGGGGAAGGTGCAGAAGGCTCTGCACAAGAACTGGGGTCTAAACCCCAAAATGACCCTATGGCTATACACCTGTCATAAAACCAATGTTGACATAAGAGTCGGTGATATGGTGGACCAAATCTCTTCAGGTCAAAGCAATAAGGCTGCTAAGTGGCACCCAAAGACAAGCGTGTCTCAGTGTCACTGGTGCCATAAGCACAGCGCCAACTGCGGCCCTGGAAGTTTTGTTAAACCCTCCCACCACTTCACATTTTAATCCAAGGAGAAGCCAGAGCAGCAGCCCATACCATCTGGTACGATAGGCCATGTGAATAAACAATGGAACCTGAGGGAGAAGATACAGGCAGATGACATTTTAGGTATGCCAATTGATGCTACTACTCCAAAGTATAACTTCACCAAGAAGTACAATGTACTGATACCAGATCGGGAAGAATACTGACGACTCCAAAACCAAAAAGGGCACAGGAGCTGGGGTCTTTGGGATGAACCCCAAGACCGAACTGACGGTAAACCTAGGCAAGTATACCAGTTTTCCAGTCTGAAATCTTAGCAATTGAACAATGTGCCAGAGAAATAAAAAGGATAGGAATACATTACCAGAAGATAGCCAGGCAGCTCTCAGGGCCTTAGCCTCATGCAAGGCAAAGGCAAACAGTGTTTGGAAATGCATGGAGGCCCTGACAGAAGTCCGCTGATTAATGACCTGACTCTGGCATGGGTCCCTCGACATTCGGGGCATAGAGGCAACGAAAAGGTTAACACGTTGGTCAAAAAGGGAGCCAACATGGACTCTATGGGCCCAGAACCCTACTGTGGCCTAGCAGCCTGCCACAAAAGAGGATGCATTTAAAATGGATCCTTAATGTGGCACATGAAGAGATTCATAGGACCATCCACAAAACTTATGAAAGAACTACTGGAAGGCAACCACAACCGAACCAGGATTCTGGTTGGACTCCTGACGGGGCACTGCCACTTAAGAAAGCACATGCACTGGATGGGAGTACAGACAGAAGTAACACTGTGCAGATACTGCCAGCAAGAGGAGGAGACTGCAGAACACATTTTATGTTTTTGTGAAGGTCTATGTAGGTGCAGGTTCTTGCAACTAGGACAAGAAAAACCACAAGCAAGATCCTACACCAAGGAACCGCTGGCAAAGCTGTGGAGGCTGGTTAATAGCTTGAAACTGGCCAGTGAGTTATAATTAGCAGAGGAGCACAATAGATCTATTTAGGTCAAGGAGCAGTAGGCCTTGTGGCCGCCTCTCTTATCCCTATCCCTATCCCTATCTGACGATTTTAAAAGGTGTTTCTTCTAAATTTGTGGGCAGGTTAATTAGTTTGTGAAAATAAATTATGGAAACATTTGGATTGTTAAGAATCCAATTATCATGTCACAAATGTCTACCTAACTTTATACTTATGTTTGCTTTGTGTTTTTCCTGTAGAAATAGTAATGTATATTTGATTTGATGTTATCTGAGGAAAGGATTTACAATAATAATGCATAATAATATTAATACATGTATCTATCTAGGAGAAACAGGTTTGTTTCATTGTATATAGTAGCGATAGTTTTGTATCGCTAGCACGTGCTGAGAGTGAATGTATTTATTGGCATGAATATGTAGTGTTAGAGGGCCAATGATGGAATAGTGAGAACCTCACTGACCGTCAATTAGGTTAGTTATATAAATAGGTGTAAAGGGCGATGGAAGAAATCATCCACCTACCTAACTGAATGAAAAGTATGTAAATAAATAAGAATGTATTTAAGTGCGAATGAAAGTGTGAATAGATTAACGTATTGATTGCATTGAGAGCTGAAATGACCTTGCTGCTGACAGCACCCGAAGCCCAACCTCAGCACTGGGCGGATAAGAACAAGGTCTGACCCCAAACTGCTAACATCTTGGGCTTATATACAAGCACACAAACTACAAAGTACAAGCACCAATACTTTCTGTTTCATAATAGAGAAGGCCTCACTAATACTACAGGTGATATTATAACTATAAAAAACTATAAAAGTACAAATCAGTTGTATGGTTAGAGAGGAAATCAAAAACATTTGCTGTTTCAAGCAACACAGGTTGCTGTTATTGCTTATTGTTATTATTATTGCTGTTAACTACCTATTAAAAATGAATAAAAGAGCTCATTTTTATGGTAGAATCAGTGATCTATTATTTCACAAACATGAGGAAAATTGAACAAATTAACACAACTCACAAGAATGACATATCTACATGGAAAAAAACACTTTGAGCCCTGAAGGTGATCTCAATAAAGATCGAAACATTGGCATGATAAAGAAAATGTTTTCTAAAAACCTACGTCACACCAGACCACATCTCATGATCTCCAAATAATTAATAATAATTATGGTGACATTTTCTGGCCTGCAACAATTGTGCGAAATAAAAACGTATTGACTTCAATCACGACATGTTTTACACGCATATATTTGCTATCACTTTCCAGCCAATGCAATGCAGTGTTTGTTTTGCTGAAAGTGATGTCCCTTTTCTTGTAGGGTTTTCTATTATTGGTCGTATCTTCATCATTATTTTGCACCATTCTTTAAATTCAAAAACACTTGGAAAGTCAAAACTGATCATTGTTCTGCAAGTTTTCTATGCCTAGTAACATTTTGCCGAGCCACAGTTGGTAATTTGTTCGTCACTACTGGAAAAAAACCTCTAGGATTGTAAAGAAATGCAGGAGCAAAAGTAATCTAACCTTTGGAAGTTTGCATTAATATTTTGATAATACAGGTGATCTTGTATTACTAGTTTAAATAAGGATGGTTAATTTATAAATATGCATATGAATTATCAAGTGATTGTTTATGAAACAGAATTTCTTGTGTTTTAAACAATCTTTCTTGTACTTTCGACTAAACCACTTATACATTGTGATTTTATACTTTGTTTATTATGAAACAAAATTGAACAAATTACAAGTTACTATGTTAATATTATTAGTTTGTATTTTATTATAAAACAGGGCCCTAGAGTAGGTGATTCTTGATGCCTGCCAGTGTACTGTAAATTACGAAAGCTGGAATTCCTGGTGGACAACTAGAAGTGATAGGCTCAACTCTGTACACGTGAATAAGTATGCACATGTGTGTGCAGATTTGAGCTTATATAAATCAGTAATCAGTGAATTTAACTATCAAGCGTGTCCTTTTCTTTATGTCAAGGGCATCTTCAGCCAGTGTGATTTATGTTTAAGAACGGCATATTTTGTACGTTGTTGTTCAAATTGTGTTATGTAAAAAGTTGAAAAGGGGTGGCTTCCAAATCTGTCTGAATTATTGAAAAATTTAATAAGCTAAAAATCAAAATATCGCAGAATAACCATAGATGTAGATGTATCAGTCGGGGTGTGTATTACACTGTGCCCATTAAAGAGCTATTCTCCCATTCTGTCTATATAACACCTCTGAGTCCTAGTTCATCAAGAAATTTGATTAGTAGGCCCGGTTTCAGTATAATAACCGTTACAGGGCAAACGTGGAAAACATGATGAATGTCCACAGAGTTTGCCCATATTAAAATTTATTCTTATTTAGTTAGATTTATAATAAGGATTTGTGTTAATAAAATTAATAAATTTACAAGCAACTAAAATTAGCGTTTTTGTACAGTGTTAGTAGACGTGCTTTAGGTCAAAACTATCCAATCAATGCTGGAACATTCTATGTACTTATAAATATAAAAACCAAATCCAACTGAGAAAATTCTTCTTTTACTGGCTGCGAAGACTGTGAACAAGTTAAAAAGGGGAAAAGCTATACGCTTTTGATACTCGTTTACAGAAGCGATACAACCTTTCCCGCTTCCACTCATTCATTTCTCATCCTCCGTGAACTGCTCTCTTCCCTATGAATAACATTTAAAAAAACATGCATCCAAAAGACTTACGCAACAAAAAAAGCTATGTTCTTAATTCAATAATTATGCGTTCGGTCCTGTGGGGGGAATGGCCCGAAAGGTCTCTCGGGATTCGGGGGGATCGGGAATCTCGCCTTTTTGTAAACAAAGCCTATTGGTGAGAAACGATTCACTACCGAACTAATTTCGATCAGGGAATCTTACTAAAATCACATTTAAACCCGGCCGAGATAGGAAAACCTAAAGGGTCGAATCGAGTTTTACGTGGTAAAGGTGACATTCTAATTGGTTTGCCATGTTTTCTAATGGGCCCTTTGATTTGCGGACTTCATCGGAAACTACATCGACACGACTCGGGAGTGAATCCGAGACGCCTTCTAATTAATTATTAATTATATTCTTCATTTATACCATTTCAACATGAATACTTTTTTTTAAAACAGGCGCCTTGAAAAATAATGTTTATAAAATTGGCCCGAAACGCTATCCGAAAAGATGTGTTTATGATTTTGTAGGTTAGTAGAGTAGTTATTTTTGTTTGGAGGAACTTTTATTAAAGAGCACACGAATAAATTTAATTTCGAATGCGAATTTATTTATTCGGCTCGTTCCTGGATCCTACAAAGCGTTTCACGCCGTAGAAAAAAACCTCTTCTTGCGTTAGGTTAATAATATTCAAAAATGCAAAGACGAGTTAAAAAACCAAATAAGAACAATAGGAAATGAAAGTACTTTACCGGAGAAAACAGGGTGTCGCAGGATGCTGAAAACCGTGACTCGTCCGAGGATTACAATCGGCATTATTGACCAGAGTTAATTATGAACCGAACGACTTTAGACAACACTAAAAGCCCGTAAAAACTAAAAATACACGCAACTCCACGTTTTATATAGTAAATATACGGATAAATAAGACGATTAACTCTAAATATAGACGACTTTTCTCGACTATGACTGGCTATTAACAATAATTACGCTACGACCGAGAGAACAATGAACTTTGCGAACGCCATTCGAAATGTCCTCTTTCGGCTTGGGTGAACCGATCGCTCAATACTTGCCGAGTAAAACATAGCACTCGGGACCCCGGTGAATAACGAGCCCGTCCGGTCTCCTCTTCTTGGCCAAACTCTGCATGCAGTAATAATAATAATTCTACTCACTCATTTCTATTTCGGAAGAGGAGGCTTCGAATTGCAAAATTATCAAAATCCTTCTTCCCACATCTTACGTACGGTATCGTGTAAAACACTGGAATTACTTTAAGAGCTGCGATCTAATTGGTTAGAATAATGCCGTCAACCAATGTTGCCCTTGCTTGTCATTAGCCTCCGCCAATCCAAGCCCTCCTTACTTGTTTGGATTAAAAAACAAGCTCCCACCAACGCCAATCCCGTCGCACCGTTCACCTACAGAAAGCATTCGAGGGAAAATCCCATCCCCCGTTTAAATTCGAATCTACACAATACCAGACTCCTAAGTTTTAATTCAGCACTCGTTATTTGCGTTTAAAATATTACAAAATGAAATAGAATATTAAAGCCCTTCAATATATATTCTTAGACTGGAAAAGGTAAAACAAAAACAAAAACTGACTGATACTGGTACATATCAAATACAAAGACTTGTTAAGAACCTCTCTATACTACCACCGTTTTACGTCGTGTAGTGGTTGTAATGTACTACAAAAAATAAAGTATAGACAATTTTGTAATATAAGTAATTTTCAGAAAGGAAAAAGTAAACAAAAAAACTTACAGATATTGGTACATTTTGTATACAAGGGCTAATTAAGATCTGTTTACACTACTACTGGTTTAACTGATGTAGTGGTTTTAACAGGTTGTTTTATAGTATATACTACAATGAAGTATTGTTGCTTTTCAATATCTGGGAGTTTTATGGAGGAAAAATTAAAAAAGCACTGGCTGATACTGGTCAATAACATTGTTTTATATGGTAATAAAGTATAGACACTTTTCAATATCTATTAGGTTTTGTGGTTCGATTGACCAAATAAATTATTTTCAATTAATTAATCATTAATTAAGGTTTTGGCTGAGTTAAAAAAGTGAGTGTCACAAGTGGGATGCTGAATGCTAATCAGACTAACTTGTTTTTTAATGTGTATATTTGTGATTATTAAATTGTGTTTATTTTTATCCTTGACTGATGAGACTCTGAGATAGAGAGGCTGGCAACAAGATTGAGAATTAGAGTTTGTTACCATAATATTAAAAGTCTAATTGACATGAATACAGCTCGACTGTGGTTTCCAGAAAATGAATTAGAAGGAATAAAATGTGAAAAGTAAAAGAAATAAGCAGCAAAAAGAGAGCTGGCGAATACTAACGAAATTTACTGAATGGCCGGTTGAGTGAAAATCTTTGGTTTGTATGAATGTCTTCTGTTCTTTTATTAGTAATTTGACAGTCTGTGTTAAGAAAGATAGGTTAATAAGTTAAGAAAACAGGAGAAAAAAATTTGAGAGAATCGGTGAGAAAATGTGCCAAAGAAAATTCACAAATGTGTTAATTTGCAAAGGGCCAGTGATACTATTAGATGTTTGTTTGACCATAACTAGTACATTATATTACTAACATTTAAACTGTTTCACATTAATCTTTTTGAAATCCTTTTCCAATTCATAAATATAAGTTTAAATATCATGCTTAATTAATCTTTATGTAAGATATTGGTTGAAATAAAAAAATTAGTGTCACGAGCGATACACTAACTTTTTCATTTCAACCAATACCTTACATAAAGACTAATTAATTGAAAGAAATTATTTGGTCAATCGGACCACAAAATATACTGGATTATGCTTAATGGTTGAAAACAATCACTTATTTCTTGTTTAAAATTATTAAATTAGGGGTGTCATTATCAGAGGCTGCAATGGTTTAAACACATCACTGTACGGTAAAAGTACTGAGTTCAAATCTAGCGGCCTTGCATTTGGACCTGACATAAGGTCTTTTTTTTTGTCAATTTCTCTTCACAATTCTGTTTTGAGCTGGATGAGTGAAGATGAAAATTGTATTAAGAATAAATTAGGTAAATAAATAGACAATATATAAAATACAAGTTTATTATCTTTGTGAAGATAAATTTTTATTATTGTAGTATCACATAACCATATATTAACATATTATACATTACTTATTACACAAATATGCCGCTATAAAAAAGAAGAAGAAGAAGAAAAAGTAAGAAGAGTATGTTTATATGATTATAAAAAAAGTAAAATATAAATAATTAGTGAGATTTCATATTTTAATATATGTCATTATTATAACATTACAAATTGAATATGAAATTCATAACATAAATGAGGAAAGTTAAAACAAAAATTATTGTTCATTCAAATTGCACTGTTAGCATAAACGTTATATAAACATTAATATTTTAATACCTTTTTGCTAAGGAAGCTCCAGCAATCTGGAACACGATAAGAAATATATATAAAAATAAAAAACAGTTTAATCAGATTTGAATCATGTTCGTTATAGAATTTTTTTAAACATTATTATAAAATATCTTTGGTAGGACGTATTTTTCCTCTAAATATTTGTTACTTCCGAGCATCAAATGCCACTAACTTTAGAATATATTTTGGTAATAAAAGAGAAAGGCACATAAGAGAAGAAATATGTACTCCTTATAACATTTCAAAATCAACATCTGTGTCTACTGTTGTAAAACTATTTCTTAACTGTTACAGAATAATCAATAGCCAATATATATAAAAATTAAATAACAATAAATTAATTAAAACTGTGACATTTCAATTTGTGCTTATATTAAAATAATTTATACATTCTTTAATGACACTACAAAAAAAAGAGAAAAACAGTGCTATGAAGCATTTTTAACAATCACGTCTATTTATGCACAAAACCCAATATCATGTATAATGTTCTCATAAATGCTTTAATTTATCAAATTTAATAATTTAATTTTTAAAAATGTTCTTGTTGTGGAGTTGCTCTTATTCAATAAAACTTTTGATGTAAAATTTAATTACATGATACAATATTTCATTGTCTATGTCATTGATAAAAATCTATTTCGCAAAACTGTTCATGCTCAATCTCCCACTCATTAAATTGTATTGCAAAATATATTGTTAATGTATGTAATATTAAGAATGATTTCTTAAATTGGCTATATTAACAAATAAATTTATTTATTCCTTGTAAGATAATTTTTAACAACAGTTACAGAATTAGATCTTATAAATGATAATTTGATGGCTATATGCTCATTGATGTTAATTATTATGTCCAATATAGTTAATAAAATTTTACATTTTCAGACTAGAAAAAACTTATAGTTTTGTTCTAAGGTAAATAAAAAGTTTGAAAATACTTAGAATTTAAATTGAAAGAACTTATACAGGGCTTTTTATTATTATTTATTTTTAAATTGGTTAGAACACCCTTTCTCAGAATACATAATAATAATAATAATGAACAATCTAATGGTTTTTAGTTTGTGTGTGTCTATATATATTTTTTTTTCTGCCCTTGAAATATATTTTTTCTTTTTTAAATATAATATTTAATATCTTTTAATGTCATTATTGGACGGCCGAAGTCAGAATTTTAAACTGTATTTATTAAAATACATTTGCTTTAAAAGTAATAGAGATAAAAACATTTAAAAATATGTTTTATCCTAAACTGTTTGAATGTAAGTGGAGTCAATTTTACCAAAAGAATTTTACACTGTCAAAATTTGGTAACCCTCTGCTGGCTAATTTTGAATCATCAGGCTAGTATTAAAGTTTCCGTTAGATTTGTTTCATTAATCCAACACCCTGTTATAATGAAACAGTTCTGAAAAATAAAATTATTATGTAGAGAAGTTACATTTTTATGAAATAATTATTGGCAAGTGAATAATATTTTTAATTAGGAAAACATAAGTTTACCTGTTCAAATTATAAAAATCCTCATAAAAATGGGTTGTTTGAATGATGAGTTGAAGTTTGACCATTGGAACCAACCTAAAATGTTAAGAGTCTATATGGTTTTTATTTCAAGATTAATAAAATGGTCAAACATTAACTTACGGTGAATGGATTAAGCAACTGAGTTTCCCAAATTGGTTTTGTAGTGTCAAATGGCTGATTTATGAAACCATTAGATACATTGTTAGTTGACCACGAGATTTCTTTAAAAAATAAAACACAAATTCATTTAGGTAAAATATCAATCTTCACTTATAATACATTTCAAAACTTTACAGCTTTAAGTAGGTACTAAAATAGCAAATTATTTTAAATTAAACAATTGAATCCAATGAATAACTACAATGTAAACTGAATATATTAGTATAATGTTTAACAGGAAATGATAAACTGATGCTCAGACAACTAGCTGTAATGAGGAAGTGTCAAAACAAAATCATATTATCAAAGAACTTGGACAATACTATCTTTACAACAAGAGTTTTAAATGAAATGGTGATTGGTTGATTTACCTGTTTTAAAAGGATTTCCGACAAAATGCTGTGTAGATTTCCAACCATTTTCAAAGTCTAAAAAAAATTAAATACAAGTTATGTTTAAATACAAACAGAAATTTAAGTATATAATATACAAATTTCAACATACTTGATGAAAAAGGATTGCACATATTATTTGATGATTGATTGTTAACATCTTCGTTTGACACCTCACATGTTGAAGCACCTGGCCACATAAATGTGGACCCTATGGAATTTTTATTATTGACTTTATTTTAAGAAGCTAAGGGAAAAATGGTTTTTAAACAATCACCCCAATCATTTGAAGAAGCCTGGGTTTGTTGAGTACTTGCCGTTTCCATAACCTGAGATTTCATCAAACTGTCCAATGCCTTAAGAGCAGCATAGCGATCTTCACTTGGTGGTGGAGGGCATTTATCAAAACTATTCACTGCTGTACCTAAAATGAATAGTGACATACAACTGAATAAAACAGATAGTTGTATTAATAATTAAAAAAAAAAAAAAAAAACATGAAAATGCTTCAATCACAAATTGTATTTATAAATAAAGAAAACAAACAGATTTATTTAAATTTATAAAAAACAAGACAGAAATCATTTAAGACATTAAATGAAAATGAATTTATCACATACAAGGTGAGGCTTATTATAAAAGTAAGAAAGAACAAACTTTCAAAAGTTAAACTTAAAGCAAATTATTTAAATAATTGAAATATTACTCATATCAACGCCCAGGGTGCCAGTGTTTGAGTCACCTTGCCAATGCGTTAACCGTTGCGGCCACTGACATCCCCATATCGTTGATGTCAATTGAAAAGTTACGATACATTTTTCCTTAAAGGAAATAGACCATTGCTCAGAAAAGATGAAAGACTGAATGAACGTGGTCAGGACTAAAAGATTGGGTTTTCAGAAAATTTGTGCTTTGCGTGACAGAAAATGTGCAGGCGAGGTTCATTTTCGTGAGGAAAAATACTCTTATTCACTGAAACCATGTAACAGTTACCAAACATCGTTGTACAAAACAATTCTTTCAACAAAACATTTGTACTGTGAAGTAAGCTAGGGTAGAAAACTCCTCCAATTTCCATAATTCGAATGTAGTGTTTCATTTGATAGTGATAAAAATAATTCATTTCGACAATAAACAGAGCCATGCTTTGCAATTTTTAAAGACCACAAAAATTCAAGAGGTACACGTTCTTATCCGATTACATCACAGTAGTGTGAGAATTTCTTAACTCTATTATAATTGGTATAGAAGAAATGAGACTGAAGAAGGGTTTATTTACATATATTAAAACAGTAGTAATACCGGATACAATTTATTAAAACAGTAGTAATACCAAAAACAATAATATTTTAAGTTATGGGGGATAAGTTATGACTAAACTCTTTTTCTTTTTCTCTCATTATCATTCAGTATTTTATCAGTGTAGGGTTGTAATTAATTAACTAATATGATAAAATGTATTCTCTTCCTAGTGCTTTTGAAGCTCTGACGAGCTTCCTCTTCAGCATTATGTGTCAGTATGTAACCAATCTACCCAATGATGCTGAAGAGGAAGCCGATCATAGCTTCAAAGTAAATAAATTTGTTGTATCAGTTCACCAATAGTGGGAAATGGATTTCGGAAAAAATGTATAATGTATTATAATATATAATGTATAAAAAAATGTATAATTATTTTGTATCCATTCACACATGTTAACAATCAAAACACCTTTATTATTAACATGCTCAAAATTTTAAAACAGAAAACATTTGAATTATCAGTTCAAAATCCAGTTATTGTCACAAAAAAAATTTGTATTGAAAAAAAATTTAAGAACAATATTATTAAGAAGAGAAATTGGTTAGCTGTAAGAGCAATCTTTAGTAACCATAATAAAACATTTAGCAAAAAATGAACAAATGAAAAAATAAATAAAACAAAACAATCATGATAATATAATCTTTTAAAACTCACTATTTAGGTATAGTGTATCATAATTTGAGATAGTATGTGTTGTTCCCCAAGTGTTGTAACTCAATCCAGACATTTCAATGCCAGATTGAATTTGATTGAAGTCCCACCAACCTAATAATTGTAAGAGATTACCGCAAATATATGCATAACTTTCAACTGTTTGTAAATGTAACAGCATTAGTCATTTATAACCGACTAACATTGCTTAAATATTCATCCCTATAAGTAAAAGCATTAGGAAACTTTAATATATTACCTGTTTGTGAAGTATTACTGAAGACAGGATTGTTGTCAAAATTTGCAAAATCAGTAGTTTGCTGTTGATCAGGCAGCATCGGTTCAGTGCTGAAATGGTTAACAGGAGCACTGCTTTGGTTAAAGCTAATTGGACTAAAAGGATCTATAAAACTGCTTCCATTCTGTAAGTCGTTTTTCCCGGTTGGGGACAAATTATTGTTCTTGCTAATTTTAGAAATTGTATTATTGTTCAGGCCACTCCCTCCATTTGTCTTTAAAAAAAAATATATATATATATAAATGTAATTATTAAATTCAATGTTAAATTTAGTTCAGTCTTACCATATAGGATAAATTGGAACTTAAAGGTGAAATTTTTGGTATAGGAGTATTCATGCTAGAATTTATATTACTATTTTTACTGCCATTTCCATTTTGGACTAGAAACTCATTTTCAGCAGCTTTCACATAATATCTGATAACACAATAAACTTGTATTATTAATTAAATTTATATGTTTCTCCCTCTGAATTACCTTTTTCTCTCGTATTTTGATATCATGAAATCTTTAATCTGTTGCTCATCCTTGCTAAGTTGTTCTTGATCACATAATCCTAACCATACTTTTCTACAATACTGCAAAACACAATAAATCATTGTTACAACAAAACAATTACAGATTGAAAATTTTAATTATTACCTCATTGCCACGGGCAGATATAAAGTCTATTTCCTCTGGACTGAAAGTTGCCATAGATATAGATTTCACTCTATGTGGTGGGGTAAGGCCTCTCCTAAAATGAGATTGGCATCAATACCTAATTATAACAATAATAATATTAACTTATGATTTTTCCTTCTTGAAGGTGGGATAATAGGTCATTAATAGGTCATGACCTATTATCCCACCTTCAAGAAGGAAAAATCATAAGTTAAACTGTTGAGGTCGAAATGTAAGAAAACAATAATAATATTGTAATAGTTTTTAATTGTTCTTTTTTTATTTTTTGCTAGCGCTGAAAACTATGACTAACTATAAATGCCAGTTATAAAGGAGAGCTTATGTCCAACCACCCTTTGGATTGTGAATGTGAGGTCAGGTCATTCTACAATTCCTTTTTTTACTATTTATACTAAAACAAATTAATTCATACTTGAATTCCAAAAACCATTAACATGACAAAAGTGTAGATAATATAAAATAAACAGGCACAAAGCTTAAGCATACATACATATTTCAGGATGTAGATAAACAGGTAATAAAAATATTTAAATAGTTATACTATCTATAAATCTATTTAATACCAAGAAATAGATATACAAAAGTAAAAACACCATAAAAAATTAGTTGATTAAAATACTCATTTTAGATAAATTTAAAATATCCATAAAACCAAATGTCTGTTTCTAATATAAAACTTTTAAAAAATTATTGATAAAAATATGTTAATATAAACACCAATTGCTGTTAGTAAAAAAAATTGACAAGAATTTTAGAACATTTCATAACTGATTGAATACATATTAGTTTTCTGATTTCCCTTACAATTAAGTCTGTCGCCATCTGGTACGATATTTAATACACTGATACACTTATCTGTTTACAACTTCAACTTGGGCGATAACATATTGCTCTGATAATACATTATAACAAGCTGAATCTAAAAGTAGGCTTGCGAATAAAATTATATTCTTCATTTTGAAATTTTTTTATAGGGTGTGATTTTAGCACATATCTCTAATTAAACTATTAGTTGCAAAAAAGGACCTTTTATTTTGGCAATCCTTGCCATTTTGCCATAAATAATTAACAAAACCAATTATTTCACACTTCACAACCACTTTCTTTGTTTTATTCTTTATTGCCTATACATATTTTGGGTCCAATGCCTTTTCCAGGCTTGTTTCAAGCTCCTAGAAGGTGATGAATTCAACAACTACCAAAATAAAAAGAGAATGAATTTCATTTTTTCTGTCTGTCTGCTTGTCCGGTTTAATCTGTCAGACACTTTTTGGCATTCCACCAAGTTGAATGATTGCTCTGTGTTATTTTTGTTTAAAAAATAACTCTAAATGACAAAATTTGTTTAGAAATTTATTTTCAGGCAATAAAACTATGTTAGTATTTTTTGTAGTTTTATTATAAGCATTTTTTGGAAAAGTTTCCCATTAAAAACATTTCTTTTAGAGTTATTATTTCTACCCCCCCCCCCAAAAAAAAACCACCTTATTTCCAACAAATTAATAATTTAATCTAAAATATAAAAATCTCAAGAATTGCATTTTTTATAATTCTGTAGAGGTGATGGTCATAGCAAACATATGTCATAATGAGTAGTTAACAGTAAATTGGTAGCATGATTGGAGATTTCCAGCACAGTAGCACAGCACTGAAAAAAGTAGCTCAGGCCACAGCTGAGCGATTTCCTAGACTATGGTTGATGAAATAAGACAATCATCTATTATAAACAATTTGTACAAAGAAAAAATACATCAAATGACTAGTTTTTGCTTATCAAAAACGGATTCTTGCACTTTCTAATTTGTCAAATATTGTGGTGATGGACCTGTTGGTTGAAAAAGAGAAACTAAACCGTAGATCAATTTTTGAAGTTGGCAAAATGATGACAAATGCATCCAACATGCAAAACAGTAAGAATGAGACCTCAGTCAAGCTCTATTTTGACAACAGTTCAAATTTCTGACAAAACACCAAACAAATTACTGTTTTCATTGATCTGCCTTACAAGCAAATAGAAATTACATACAGCATCATCTACTCATCTGTTATATTGTGGTTCACTTACAATTCACTTGGTAGCTGGTTCTTTCACCCAAAAAAAATCAAAATACAATAATAAATTCAAACTGAGTAGCTAGCTCTTTTCTACTTCATTAAAAAAAAAAAAAAAAAAAAAAATGTCTCGGCTCAATCAACTTATACAATTAAGCAGTTTCATATAGAATTTTAAGGCTTGACTTCATTTTAATTGAAATAAGCAAGTTAGAATTTAAAATTGTTCTTACCAGTTCCTCCAGTAGTGTGGTAAAACCAAATGACACACAACAGTGCAAAACGCCTTCTTTTATAATTAGATAATTCTGTTATCATGCAATCACATTCCGTGAATGCGTTGCTACGCAGCTCTGTCATTCTTATAAATTCCTGATAAATGATTGTCTTCACGTTATAATATATTTTAAAAAAAAGTCTGTTAAAAAATGTTTTAAATGTCTGTTAATAATGTTAGAAGTTCTGAATGTTAGTACTGGTGTAGTTTTACATAGTTTTCATTATTTTTTTATTTTTAATTAAAAAAAAAAGCATATTTTGCTTTCTTTTAAGGTATGTAATTCCTGTCTTACAGAGGGGTATCCAAACTTATCTCAATGGGTGTCGCAGATGAGTGGTCAGAACCAGTTTACAATATTTTTTTCAGAATTAATCTCACATACAATATTATACTTTCTTTTATTTTTATTACATCTGCATATATATATTTGAAAATAGAATAAAAAGTATTAAGAGAAATTGTAACAATGTCTATTCAAACTTTAAAATATATTGTCTGGGCTGAAGTTTCATATCTTATTTCTTTTATCTAAAGTATTTTTATTTTACATACAAATACGACAGTTTTGTAAATATAAAATGTTATATAATTTTTTTCTCTTTTTTGTAAAGTTGCATTTATTTATTAGACAAAATACAATGATGATTCACTTCAGTTTCCAAGGATTTGATGTCACTTATGGTTTTGAAACAATCTGTAATATTTTCTAATTTGATGGTTACATCGGTGATGACACTCTCCCCATATTTTATCTCTTTTTCTTTGCATCTTTCATTGAAATCAACTAACAGTTTTAAGAAACCATCAATTTTTTCAAATGTAGGACCTTCCACGATTTCCTCAGAATGACTAATTTCTAGTTTTGTTTTTGTTTCCGCAATGGTTTTATTGAGCTGAACCATCAAGTCTGCTGTTATGCTTGGGCCATCCATTTCGTTACAATCTTCTTGAATGCCAACTATTTCAACAGCTGTATCATAAGATAACTTTTCCTCAAAGACAAGCTTGTTAAGAAAATCAAAGTATTTTTTGTCCGATATCTTTTTCGCTGGTTCCACAAAATTTAAATGTTTCAATTCTTGAAATATGGAGCACCATACATTTTTCTGAATCGTTTTAGGTGTAACACCTTCAATGAAAGACTTTTCCAAGTTCTTAGGGATGTTGACAATGTTGGAGATTACTTGAAGCAACTCTTCATCTGTGTAATTGTCTTTATCTCTATTCTCTATTTTAGAGGCTACTTTCTTCAGAACCTTTTTCCTCTGTGCCGAAGATTTGAAAAGCAGTTTCTCCACCTGTTCCAAGTTCCATGAGGTCTTGACAGCATAACCAATATCGGTGAGGGCTTTCATGTAAAAATCTCTCTGCTTGTCCATCTCTGAATTCCGGGTCCTGAAATTTTCTCTCACGAAACAAAGCGCACTCTCAAATTATTTTTTTATATAGATTAAAAGTACAAATGCAAAATTGTTTATCTTCAAACAGATTAGTTTAATCAAATAATCAGTTTGCTTTTAATAATTTGGTCTCCACTTCTTATTTGCACATTTTTAACATATGAGATGAGAAAACTTGAATTAATAGGTGTGGAAACATAGAACCTCAATAGAGAAAGAATATATAATTAGATGAAGAATTATAAGTAAAACAAGTATTTTTTTTAGTTTACAATTTTTTTTAAATTTATTTAATTTATATCTGGTGATAATTATTATTTTGAGACTATTCATTAAATTATGAATTGAGAATGATGACTATTTTGTGCAAACATGGTTTGAATCATTACATAAATACAATTTATTTGTTAACACTTTGGATTAAAAATTGGTATTACATTTTATGTCTGAACTGCATTGAAAGAAAAGACAAATCAGCAAAAGCACAAGCCATGTACCATCTATCAAGCGATGAATAAACAAATTGAGGCTAAAATTAAATGCTGGTTGGCAAGCAATGGGGTCAATCATGTTGCATGTGGCTTGCCACTTTATGGATTTAAACATAATGCACATCATTGCAATAAGCTTCTCAACTTTTATCAGCATGGAAGAATGGTTACGGATTAAAGATTGTGAGATGCGGTCTGTTGCAGGTTTAGAAAAACATTTTCTTTATCATGCCAATGTTTCAATCTTTATTGAGATCATCTTCAGATCGTTAACTTTCCTTTCTTACATTGAACTTATATTTGTTTCAAGAGTGTAACTTCCAAATGTTTCTAACCACAGTCAGCTCGTTAACTCACATCTTCCATAATTAACACACCAAACTGGTGGTTAAACATTTTCTTTTCAAATAATGTTGCAAAATGCTTGGAATCTCATGCATCAATGTCATTTTTTAAGGGAATGTCTGAACACAATACTGTAGAGCCCAAAACTGGCGTATACGGCATACAAAAAATTCATTAAAGATTAAAATGCTATCACAATCATAACATTGGAAGCAGGGGTGAAAGAAAGCAATATGTATTATAAAATGTGGGGAAGTATGGGCAGGAAACAAGCCGAGGTCATTGCTAGCCCTCTGTGTATTTACTTGTTTTTCTAGTCTTTCATGATTTTTTTTTTTTAACTGTAGCCATTTGTGCTTCTCTATCTGGTTTCTGTCTCTCTATTTTTACATGTATACTATGTTGATGTCATAGAATACTAGCCTTGAGTTTGTACCTCAAGCAGTCAACTTTCCAACAGAAACAAAAACATATATATATATATATATCGGCTGGAGCACTGCAGCCAACTAGAACCCCCCCCCAACTCAGAACACAAAACCCAGCAGGACATCACCACTTCTCTTTGAGAGACCAGGCGCCCTACCCAGAAACCACCAAACCACGGAAAATCAGGGTGGGCAGGAGCAGACCCGGCATCAGTAGTACTCGGTATTCCTACACACCAGTATCCCATCTCCACCTGATACAAATATAGAACACTGGACATATTCACTACCCAAAGTACTGGATATTCCTTGGGGCAGGTTGAGCCCACTCCATTCCGCTAATAACTCTTTTATACTTCAGACATCACACACTCAGCCACCTTAGTACTCTATAGTAAAATTCATACAATAATAATGGGTTTTGAAACCATGAGAAAAAAAATGTATAATCTACAGTGAACTGGCACATTATTTTCTTGGTTTTATTGGTATTATATGATGCAAATATTTCATTCTCATATGTAAATATAAATGTTGATTAACAATATTAACACAATAACAATAAAAAAATCATCATCTTTAGAAGAGGGGTTCAACTCTGTTCATCAGATAGGCGATTCTTCAAAGGGGAAAGAATCGAAATAGTCACTAAATACAAATACTTATGAGTTATACTCACACCCAATCTTTCCTGGTCCATACATATCTCAAAAAAAGTTCCTGTAGTCAAAACAGTGATAAATTTGTCTTATTTTCTTTTATTATGCAGAATGTCGTACCACTGTAAACATAATAGTCTGTATTCAATGCGGTTTGTAAATAACTTTAAGGTTTGGATGCCAAATTTGGGGATACCAAATGAACAATGGGGTGGAGAAAGTATAGCGCTTCTTCATTAGGAAATTGTTTTCATTATTTTGTCTATCACACCCAACCATCTCCTGTACTTAGAAACTGTCACTGATCTTTTTATCCTTTCAAACTGCACTTTGCTTTCATTGTTAAGACCTAACGGCAACTAGATTCTAGGCTTGCCAATATTACGGCTAAAGTAGTTGGTGACTCCAACCTCTCTTGGCAATTCTTATTTGATGCATTTTAAACTTAGAGAATATAACCGAATGGAGCTCTTATTTGAAAACACTCTTAGCCCGTATTTCCCAAGTATATCATGATGAGTTATGTTTATCTATTGACCACAGATTTTTTACACACAGCTTTGTCAGAGGCCTGGTTTGTTTGACTTTCAGAAACCTAACTTACAATTAGATGGTATAAATCTATCTGACCTTCGATGGCTGTTCAAGATGTGAGATGTATTTGTCCCTAAATGTGGTTGTTTTGCTGCAAGACAATGAGAAGTTGTGCTCTTTATGCAATTCACGCAGTCCGGAAAATGCATTCCATTTTATGGTGGAATGCACTAACTTGGAGAGGTGGAGTTTTTGCATTTAAGGCTTTCTGCCTAACAACACAGGGTACAATTACTAGAGTTTCTGTTAAGGGAAAACCTTATAAAACATGCCTGGCAGGTTTCAAAGCATGTTTAAAAAAAACCTCCAGCAGATGGAGTAACATCTATGCTGTTTTCTGCACTTTGATATTTTTGTTATTCTTGTAACTTGTTTGTAAAAATAAAGTGCATTCTATTCTACTCAATAACAAATGAAAAACTGCACAAACTTTTCTTGTTACCTGGTAATACACTCAAAGGCACTGGAAGTATTTTGTTGTTTATTTTGAACTTATGTTAATATAAGCCAAATTAAACGAGATCCAAAATTCATGAGTTTTAATTAAATAAAGTATTTAATTATAATGGGTTGAAAGAAAATTCACCCAAACAACGGAATATCATTTAGTGACAGACTAAAATTAAACTAATTATTTTTTACCTAGTTTGCTCTTAATGCGTTATTATAAGATAGATAGAATAAAACAGCAAAAATATTTAGACCAAAATGATAGCAAACAATCAAGCTTATCAGAGTACATTACAAAACAAAGGTAGTAAATAATCCAACAACCATGAAATTGAATTTTTTTTTAAATACATATTGTAAAACATTAATAATATATTCATCTTTTTATGTAAGGTCTTGGTTGAAATAAAACGAGTGGGATTTAAAAAAAAAAGATTAATTAATTGAAAGAATTTAGTCACTCAGCCCACTAAATATAATGGAATTAATAATATACTCAACTGTACCCTTACTGACCCTAAATGAATTCCTGATGCTTTGGTCAATTTTCTTCCAAACCAGCATAATTAATAATTTTTATTACAACTCATGAATTTTGGATCCCGTTTAATTTGGTACATTAAAATAAGTACATATGTTGTAATTAACACAAAAATCACATAGAAATAAAAACAAAATGCGTCCAGTGTCTAGTAGCCTGCTTGAAGTTGCTATTTTGGTCTGTCAGATGTGTTTCAATCTTCAAAACCTGTCTACTAGACTAAAACAGCAAAGGTAGATCAAAATGATAGAATACAATCAACCTAATTACACCACACTACACAAAGTTAATAAATGATATTTTTTTAAATGTATATTGTAAAACATTAATAATATAGCACATGACACTAACATTTTCATTTCAACCAATACCTTACATAAAAAGATTAATAAATTGAAAGAAGTTATTTGGTCAATCGGACCACAAAATATAATAGAATTAATAATATACTCAACTTTTTTCACAATATTATATATTATTGGCCCTAAATTATTTCCCAGTGTTTTGGTAAATTTTCTTTCAAACCATCATAATTAAATAATTTTTACTAAAACTCATGACTTTTGCACCTTGTATAATTTGATTTATATTAAAATAAGTACATATGTTGTAATTAATATAACAATAAAAACACACAGAAATAAACAACAAAATATGTACGGAGTCCGGTTGTTTTTGCATATTATGCAGTATGATAAAGATGGAGCTTAAGTGTTTTAGATCATTTCAGTCTGCTTGCTATTTTGGTATGTCAGGTGTGTTCAAAACGTGTCTGATAGATTAAAACAGCAATGATAGTCAGACCAAAATGATAGCAAACAATCAAACTCATTGCAATACACTACACAACAGATAATAAATTATCAAACTATAAAATGTATAGATGGATTATAGATTTTAAAAATATATATTGTAAACCATTAACAATATACTAATCTTAATCATATTGACTATTGAGTTTGTACGTCCAATTGTTTGAATGTATGTATGTAATTCTACATCTAAGAATCTATGAAGACATTCTTTGGAAAAGTAGGAAATTAAATTAAAACCAAGCTAACAAATGAAAAATTTTCAAACAAACTTCTGTTATGTTTAAGCATTAATACATCCCTATCTGTGGATGTTTTATAAACATACAAATTATGGATAATAACGTACATATAGACAAACAAACTGGTGTATAAAACGGAAACATCCAATTAAATATGGCATCTTTATTCACATTTAAACTAACTTTTCCCCTCTTTATTTAATAAATGTTATCATAGGGTCTGGAATAAAGATATAGAGGAAATGTGAGTGAAACGATATCTCAGTAACTGATAAAAAAAAACCTCGGACGAAGTATTTCTCAATAATAAACTTGATACGTTAATGTTAATATCAGCGATATTGAAAGCTTCGCATAAACAAATAACGACTTTGAACTGACAAAGACTATTAACCACTCAGGGGGATGAAATAAATAGTAAAAACTTTTTTTATTGTACCAGGAAGACGGATCTGCTCTGACTCATGACTGAAGTATGACATACATAACACAAAAGAAAAGGAAACAGTTCAAATTTTTAATTCACGAAGAAAAAAAATAAATCGAGCCCTAATGCGAGACCAAGACCTTAAAATAAACCAAACGCGCAATTCAAAAATTTTAAAATAAACATTTGCGAACAATAATAGATCTTTGGGTAAAATATAAATGCAGTGGTACATCCGTTACTCACAACATCCCGGAACAAGTGGTGCAGACGAAGGATCCGATTGTCATGTTGATGTACGTCGGCCCTCTCTGCCTGCAGTCGAAGCAATGTTTGTTTTCAGCCTTTGAAACTAGTTCTCGTACTATTTTAAGGTTTTTCTCTTCTAACTTTTTCTTAGCGGAGGCCATGTCTACTACTGGCTGTCGCCAATGTTACTACGGAGGTCCGACGTCCTAGGTTCGACGAAAGTGACTGTGCTGCCACTCCACGTTTCAATTGACGAACCGGATTACTTTCTTTTTGAATCCAACACTCCCGCCTTTACTCGTCTAGCAAATGACTATTATTTATTTTATTAATACAAATAGGGTTTAAAGCCTCCTTACATGTACATATCTTAGAAATAAATTTAATTTTACATAACATAGCATTAATAATAATAAAATAAATAAACTGCTCCTCAAAAAAAGTGGCGCACTTTGAAATTTTTATATTATTTATGTGCTTGTCTTTTCAAGAATAATAATAACAATTATAAATTTTTATATGTAATTTAAAATGGGTTTTTTGCATACATTTGGCCTTCCAAATTAAGAATTTTAAAAGGATAATTAAAGCTTGGATGGCAATAGGATAAATTAGTTTACGAATGAATGTTTGGAGTCAGAGCTTTATAGCACTCAAAAGGAATATAGCTAAACTAAGATAGGTTTGGGATGTTAGGGCTTGAAATGACCTTAGCCGTTAAAACGCCCTTAAAAATTAATAATAATATACACAAAGTTACAGTATCAAAATTCTATGAAGGGACACTAATACATGAGCAGTGTCCATCTGAATAAGTTGACTTGTAGCCATAGATACATACATTACACATAGATATATAACAAGTGATGAGATCAATAATTAAACTGTTCAACTAAAAAATCTCTATATCTGTCAGCTTGATGTGACAGTTGTATAGACAATTCCAATCAGAACCGTTTAAGAGCTCAACCAATTTCTTTTTTTTTTTTTAGAATTTTTCCCAAACCATCTGACCCTGAACAAAATCGTAAGATAGGGCACACCGCTACGTAATGGTACCAGTCCTCTATTTCCTTTCTATTACACATAGAACATAAATGTCTTTCTTCAGAACGATTGACATTATAATTCAAATCCAATAATTGTCCCCTAAGTATAAAAATTACACTCATAAAATTAAAACTATTTTATCAGAAATATAAAGATTATCCCCTAGTTCTGAATTCAGATCCCAGTACTTATTGTGGAAAAGAGATTGTTGCGCTTTTTGTCTTTGACTATTTTTAAATTCTTGCTCAACTTTTCCAATAAGTTTACTTTTTATTTATTTAAATAATCAAAAGCTCTCATATTCAATAATATTACACCAATATTTTCTATAATTCTCTCTCTCTCTCTCTCTCTCTCTCTCTCTCTCTCTCTCTCTCTCTTTCCTTCTCCCTCTCTCTCTTTTGTTTATGAATATAAAACATTATGTGTTTCTGTTTTCAGTGTTAGAAATATTGACCACTTCACTCACAAACACTCTGTATCAACCAGTGTTCATAAATGTTAGTTTTGATCAATTTTCACTTTGGGAAAAGTGAAACAAAGTATTATCTGTTTTCCTAGTTAATTAGTTTTGAATTACACTTTGAAACAAATACCAATTTAGCAGAGATGAGAGTGCAGTGGGAAATCTGTGTGATGATCACGTCGATATTTGAATAAGGACATGAGAAAATTAGATGAGAAGTTAAATTAAAAAAATATCGCACTATGCCATTTTAAAATAATTTATTGTGAAACGTTTTGATTGACATATTTATATTTTTTACAGATGATCTCAAATTTTCTTGAAGACCGACTCAGTCCCAACATTGCCAAAGACTGAAACGACTTCTGCAAGACCATACCTTGATCCAGAGTATTCGTGATATATGAAACAAACTTAAGTATTGTTAATTGGGTGTATACATCTTCTTGCCCTTATTACACACTCCAATATTCTCAGCATGCTCATAATTAAGCGTTTAACTACTTCCTGAGGAATTTCATCACAAATTTCAACTAATGTTACTTTTAGCTCAGCTAGATAGTTATTTCTTTATTTTATCCAATGTCTAAGCTTGTCCCAAAAGTAATCAATGGGATTCAAATCAGGGATACGGAGCTGGTTTCTGGTAAACACTGGACTTGCTGCTGGTTTTCTGGGTGTAGACTCATTTCTGCAAGCTTCCTTCTTACTGTTTCAGCACTAATGGACGCATCCTGCACAGTTCTAATTCTTTGAGACATTTCAGAAGCAGTAGAAAAGCAATGTCTCGGAGTGTGCAATTTGATAAATCGGTCATCAGCTAGTCCCTTGACTTTTGGGCGTCCTGATTCTGGTCTCTGAGTTCACCTTGCAATGAATGAGCACTGATACTCGACAACCATTGTTTTAGGTAAATCTGTGTTTTAGGTAAATTATATTAACAATTGTAAGTGTCTGGAGATTATTGTCCTGCAACAACATAGTTTTGTAAAAAAATGACATCCACCAATCTTTTGATCTATCAAAACATATTCTAGATGCATTTGATAAACATAGTTATGTAGATTCAATTCACACCAAATTTCTGAAATTGTTTGACACTATCAATTATGATATTTTGTTTGCAAAGCTGGAGACACATAGTTTTGGTGACAGTCTTCTCTGTTGGTTTCACTCATATCTGTAAAATAGGTTCCAAATAATTAAAGCTAATTTTTCTGCATCTTTTAAATTACTTACTTACTAATTTACTTTTAATTAATTAATTACAGTTACTTCAAGAGTTCCTTGGGGGTTTCACTTAGGGCCTTTTGTTTCTTGTTTTCATAAATGACATTTAAACTACTTAATGATATTGTTTTCTTCTCTTTGCTGGCAATCTAAAGATTTTTAAATCTGTTTCTTCTTATTCTGACCACTTAATTTTCCAAAATAATTTAAATTATCCTCATTCTTGGAGTTTAAATAATGATCTAAATTGTAATGCCTCACAATGTTTCTATATCCCTTTCTGAAGGTGCAATAATTCTTGGCACTTCGGTCAACATTATTAAGGAACTGTATACCCTTAGTCAGACCCATCCTTGAATATTCTTCTGTAGATTTGTCCCATCGATCACGAAGAGGAACCAAACTTAAAAGTAGTTGATGGTTTGTTAATAGGAATTTGATGTGAAATAGAAATGAAGGCATTAGAAAAGTCAAGAAGCAGTAGGGCTCTGCAAAGTTCATGTTCTATGACTAAACAGATGTCATTACTTACTTTGAAGAGTTTGGAAGTGCAGCTTTGTCGCTACATTACAACATATAATAAATATATACAAAAATATGACAACAATGTATTCTCCAAATATTAATTATTTATAATCGAATGATGAAACAATATTAAAAAAGAAAATCAGAAAGAGAAATAAGATAAAGGGAAACTAGGAAAAAAAAAGGAAGAGAGGAGAAAAGGATAAAATATTCCTGGAAACTGTCACAATTACTTGCATTGTAAAAATTATTGTTATCATGGGCTATTCTTAACGACAGGAGGAAAAAAAACCTTTAGATAACTCATTTTAATTTTTAAAACAAACAATTAATTAAACAAAACACTGAATATTATAATTGATCACTTAAACTTAATTAATGCCAATTCATTTCTGCTAAATATTGTTAATGTTGATAACCATTTGTTCTGTATAATGACTCACTGGCCAAACAATTTAGCTGGAGTTTGTGTACGAGATTAGATTTGAATAATTGCGCTATTCTATCAACTGACTCGATTGTAGACAATTTTTTACCCTATTTTGCTACATAGCATCCCAATCCCCTTCCCAAAATTTTATCCAAATATATAAAAATATAATAATCATAACTTCTATTTGTATAGAAATAAAAAAGTATATATATACATATACAGTATTGTTCGTAAAGAAATAAGGATTGTTTTGTTGTAGATACGAACATGTGCCGAATTGACCCTATTCACTTCTCATAGTCCACCGGCAATTCCAGCTTTGCTATTTAAGTAAACTGCTGGCAGACTCAGTTGGCAGTCCAGGGCAGACCTAAGTCCTATTCTTCTAGCCATTGAGGTTGGGCTCCAGCCTCCAGGTACTATCAACAGCTAGGTCAATTCAGCGCCCAACATGCAGATCCAAACCCATTCGTACTCGCGTTCATTTTTACATACATTCAATCCTATTTACATACCATTCATTCAATTAGGGTGATGGAGTTCTTGATATTCCTCCATTAAAAGGAACGTTTTGATTAAACAAATAAAGTTACAAAGAAAACTATACAAAAACATTTGTGACACTCTTCGAACCATGCTTTGCATAAATTCATTGACATTCGCTTCCATTCTTTCCTTTCCCTACTTCTATGGCCTCTACTCTAATACTTTTCCACTCCCTTAATGTATCCTCGATTATCCTTTTGGTCTATTATAGAAATATTATTGTAGAACTTAAGAAATTTTCTGGGAGTGTGGAGTATGTATACTGGACTAATCTTTTTGGATTTTTCTGTTATTTTGTCAAACTATCTCGATTCTAAACATAGTTTTCATGCTATATACTGCAATGTGCCCCATTTCAAAAAGCACATATATAAAAATATATTTGCTAGTAAATTACATTCAATTTTATTTGAACAATGAAGAACAATTGTGAGCCGGGCAAGCAAGCATTGGACAAACTTTATGCTTCATTAGATCTGTTATTGTTTCAAACAGTCTCAATTGTTTCCATAATATATTTTATTTATTGTACTATATTGGCTGAGACAGAAGATTCTTGGCCCTTGTGTTATTCATAGGTTTTTCGATCCCCAGCACCAACTCCGGGACCATGAATTGCTTTATACTTGCCAAAATAGGGCATGCTATGGTTTAGAATTGAGCATCTCTTCTGCAATGCAATACTTTAATCAATATGGAAACAGCACAGGCCTGTTCTCTGACTCCTTGCCATCTTACCAAATGTAGACATATTTTAGGTTGTTTTGTCGTTGCCAGTAACTGAATTTGCTTACCTCTTCAAGACTGTATCTTGATCCAGTGTTCGTAAATGAAAAAGTGGTCGATACTAAAAATCAGATTTCTCCATGCAATTTGGTCATTAAGGTTCATTTTAATCGGTCTATCCTCACTGAGTCGGCCTATCATTTATACTTTTCACCAATTTCATTGTTGAGTGTGGAAAAAAACACATGCATATAAAAATATAATTTTGTTAGAAATGTAAATTATTTTAAATATTGTTTGTACAAATTGTTAGAACAAATTAGCATACAGCAAGAGTACAGAACTAGTTTTCTTCCTCATGATATCCTGGAAAATTGTCTTAAATCAATATTTTAGTGTTCATCATTCATCTATAAAATTATTTCTAATTATCTTAATTTTATCCATTATTTTAAATATTGTTTGTGCAAATTGTAAGAACAAATTAGCATTCAGCACGAGTACAGGACTAGTTTTCTTCCTCGTGATATCCTGGAAAATTGTCTTAAATCAATATTTTAGTGTTCATCAATCATCTATAAAATTATTTCTAATTATCTTAATTTTATCCATTATTTTAAATATTTAAATTATTCTAAATATTGTTTGTACAAATTGTAAGAACAAATTAGCATACAGCAAAAGAACAGGATTAGTTTTCTTCCTCATGATATTTTAGCAAATTGTCTTAAATCAATATTTTAATGTTCATCAATCATCTATAAAATTATTTCTAATTAGCTAAATTTTATCCATTTGTCTTGAATAATAAATAATAAATAAAAGAATTGAGATAAAAATTACTCAAATTCCTTAAAGAAAATTCTATTTGGTAAATTATGTAGGTAATTGAAATAATTATTTTTGCTACAAAAGTCATCTTTATTTTCTACTATACATAGAATTTTTCTCTTAAATTTGAATGTAAAATGTAATTGTACAAGTGGACCATTATAGCTAGTATAGTATGAAAGAAAAATCGAATGCATCATCCTTGCAGAAAGGTCATGCTATTCTTTTCCTTCCCACTATAAATTTTAGTATAGAAAAGCTGTAGAGAGTATGTTTATAAATGGGACCCCAGTGGCTGAGTTGGTTAGGTGTCAGGTTTTTGGTTTTTGTATCTGCGTTGGAAATCATCTAGGAGTTTTCTGAACTTGAGCTTGAATTACACATACCTCAGATTTATTGTATTGTTTAAAAATAATAATTATTAATGTCCTACATTCAGATAATAATAGAATATCGCCTGCATGATTCTTTAAAAAATTAAAACTATGAACTGTATTATGTAATTTTTTTTAATCCAAAACCAAGTTGATTAAGTTAGAAATGGATCTTCCATTTGGTAGATGATCTAGCAATGATAAAAATATTATTGATCCTATACACATTCAATAAATATGCATTATATAAATGGTAGTTTTCTATAGTCTTGTTTGCTGCTTTGTAATCGAGTGAAAAGTGACTAATAGGAATATGAGCTTATAAAATGTTAATGATAGCAGTACTGAAAAAGAAACATGTTTTATTTAAATATGAAACATGTAAAAATTAAACATGAACAAGAGCTACAAAAACAATTTCTTGTTAACATGGAAATGCTTTTCAGTCTTTGCTCTAATGGAGATTTTTGATGAGCGCATTGATTTTCTCAACTGTCTCGTCTTTTTTCTTGTTGATTGTTGTTTCTGTCTCGATGAAAGCTCCTCTTCCTACTTTCCCAGGGATAAGCTTGTCAACGTAGAGCGCCTGTTTCTGATTGTAAATCTCTTTAAGGTTTCGGTCCAATTTCTGTATTTCTGAGATTTTTTCACAAACTTCAGGAGCATCGGGTTTCAGCTTGGCCATTAATTCCATAATGTGGTTTGTCTCAATTTTGTACTCTTGGTTAATAGTCTTGGAAGCGTTGTTATAGCTGGTTACATCTTTGGAGGTCTTCACTTTAGCAAATTGGTCATCTAATTGAGAATACGTGGTAGCCCTTTTATCAAAATGTTGAAGGAGTTTATCCAAAATTCCAGATACTCTTAGCCTGCTTTCACCCGCTTCATCTTTGCTTATTGAAAAGTCCAATCTAACATAAATAATGACCAACAAGAAAAGTAAGTAGAGGGCCGTTGTCACTAAGCAAGGTTCAAGAAGCATAAGAATCCTAGGAAAAGCATAATCCAATTCAAAGGACTGGATATGGTTTTCAACCAAATTCTTCTTTGTTACAGTAATGACTAATCTTCCTTTTGTATCTAAGTAAGTCGAATGCCTAGTATTAGGTAAGCGAGTCATTGAGTATGGAGTAACTAGTTGTAATTCATCTGCTCCTTCAGGCAAGATTATTTTTGTTACCAATTCATCGACTACCATATCATCAAAGACATGATCTAAAACCCTCATCTTGAGCTTGTAAACGTCACCCGAATTAAAGAGATACTCATAACTAGGAACGTTGTACCCTAGAACGTAATGAGTCTTCCAGCCTCCAAAAAGTGGGAACCTCGGCCGTAAATCGAGTTCGACAGAATCACTTAATAGTCTCATATGGGATGTAGAAATGTTACCGATGTCATCTCTGTAATAAGCATCTGTCGCAGAGGCTGGAAGTATGGTCTTGAATGACTTCACGCTTGACAAACCGCTATGCGTCTCCCTCTGGAAATCGTATCTTGAAAATGGGCCCTTCAACGTTGCACCGGTATGAACCATATCAACAACTTCCTCGACGGCGATGTTTCCCCAGTGAGAGACTTCGATTGATCTTTCCAATTTTGTAACAGTGAGGAAAGGGGAATTATTTTCATAATGCACTGTTAGAGCATCGAAAGCAAACGGTTTGACCTTATTGTAAGGTCCATAGGTTATTGTGCTATCGAGAAGACTGACAGGGTTCAATTTACTGTACGATTCAATGTTTCTGGAGCCCAAGTTGACAACTGTCGTCTGTTTCTCGACATAATATGGAAGATGTATGTAATGGTTTCCACTGTACCTTACGAGTTGTTTTTCTTTCTGGGTGATTGCCGTCGGGTAGGGTGTCAAAGTGTGTGTCAGAACATACTCAATTTCTAAATTGAGTGTTTTTTCGGGTCGAAGTTGGTCCTTGAGGTCCACTCTCCAAAATGCCCCGTCCGGCTTCCCGTTTATTTTCGTGCTTAGGATCTTGAGAGGCGACTTGGTGGTATCGGTCAACTGGGCCGATATATGTGCCAGTTTAGGCTTAAAAACAGGGTCTAGGCTGAATATGAACTTGTTCACCGGTGACTTACCAACATTTTCAATTTGAAGTTTGATAGCCACCTTGCAAAGTTGGCTGGACACATCAATTAGCCGGTCGGCGTTTTTTACAAGAATGTCTTGGATTAACACATCTTGGCCACTACATATACTAAAAGCTACCATAAATACAACTAATGGTGCACAATACGAGTGGATAAACATTTTAAGATTTGATATATCACTAGAACTATTGGAAAAGTGACACGTATCCAGCCGAATAAACCTTACACCTCACAACCAAGCCGATAAAACAACTCGGTTAATGGGATTGGACGAAGAAGGGGATTGACCGCGACTTGGTTGCCTTCCAATATTGGTACAGTAGAAAGTACGTCACCTCAGTACGAATCGAAATTTTTTAAAACAAACAAGAAAAAGAAGAAATAATTTATTGCAAAGTTGAATTTGCAATTTACAATTCATATCTTGTTGGAGTCTGATTGTTTACATAATTTATACAATCTAAATTCTTACAGCAAACCATATTATAATGTTACAATTTTATATTTTTATTAACTGAATTTAACTTACTTTCTAAAAACACCAAATTTAACAAACAAAAATCAAAAACAAACATATAATAATATACAACAAAAATACAATAATTTATATAAAAAAACGAAACAACAATAGCAAAGTTTACAGCATAGAATTAATTCTTAATATTAGAAAATATGATATGCACTAATGTCTTTGTTTATTCAAGGTTTTTTTTAAGGTTATTCTTTTTTATTTATGGTTTTTATATTATAATGTTTATTATGTAATACGAATTTTTTCAAGACTTATAGGACTACTTATCGCCTGGAAAACAAACAATTTAACCCAGTATAATCAAGAATCAAATAATGAAAAAGGACATCTTACAACAGATGCAAAATAGTAATAAATTTTTAATAAAACTAAATACAATGAAAAATTATAGTTATTAAATATTAATTACTATTTACAGATCGTGAGATGCGGTATGGTGTGATGTGGATTTAGGAAAATATTGTCAACGTTTGGATCATTATTGAGATCACTTCAGGGCCTGGGATTTATAAGCATTGTTTAAATTACACAGATAAATGTAAAATGTTGTTTATATTGTAGATTCTGATGATGGGTGTAAATTCCCGAAACATTAAAAAAAATTAATTGTAAACAATAAAAATGTATTTAAAAAAACATGAAAAAGTCGAAAAACGCAATTTATAAATACAATAATAAAATAAGTTTTACTATTAAAAAAACATTATTTTGAGAAATGCTGCTTTAAGAAGGTAAAGCTGCTCTCTAACAATCTCAAGAACTTGGTATTTCTCGTCTTGGGGATAGGGATAAAAGAGGCGGCCACAAGGCCTTCTGCACCTCGACCTGAGTAGATCTATTGTGTTTTCCTGTTTTTTATAACTCACTGGGCAGCTTCAGGTTGTTAATCAACCTTACGGCTTTTCCTGTCCCAGTTGCAAGAACTTGAACCTACGTAGACTTTCACAAAAACATAAAATGTGTTGTGCGGTCTCCACCTCTTCCCGACATTATCTGCATAGTGTTTCTTCTTTCTACTCTCTTATCCGGTACTTGTGCTTTCTTAAGTGACACTACCCATGCCAGGGTTTGATAGTGATGCTGACTTCCGCCAGGGCCTCCATGCAGGTCCAAACCCTTTTTGTCTTCACCTTGCATGATACTTGGGGAGGGTTTATCATTGTTGACACTCGTGTCAAATGGGACACTTATTGTCACGTTGTACAAAGTTTTGTTCATTTCGTGCCTCTATTTTTTCGTCCCAAGTCAAAAATGCTTCCATTCACTTGATAGGGATGTATCATCATTATCTGGGATGAAATGTCCCTTATGAATGACTCAATAAATATCAGTATCATGGCAGCGAAAAATTCTGATATGTATAAAGGCAAAATCATACTGGCTCCAATGGTGCGCATAGGTACACTTCCAATGAGGCTACTTGCTTTGGAGTTCGGCGCCGATCTAGTTTACAGTGAGGAACTGATTGACTGGAAAATACTCAGATCAAAACGAATATTTAACAGTAGGTGTATTACACATTTTTTTTAAATTATGTATAATTTTTTGTAATATTTCTTTTTAGAGGCTTTGAATACAGTTGACTTCATCGATGAAACTGATGGGACGGTTGTATTTAGAACTTGCGGTAAAGAAAGTGGCAAAAACATTCTTCAAATAGGAACATGCAATCCTGAAAGAGCCCTACAAGCTGCAAAACTAATGTCAGTAAGTGCTTAAATCGATTTGGCTGAAAGTTAACTTTTTTAACATTACAAATTTTTTTCAGGGAGGATGACATAGCAGGTGTTGATATTAACATGGGTTGCCCAAAAGAATTTTCGATAAAAGGTGGAATGGGCGCAGCTCTCTTATCTCAACCTGAAAAGGCCAAAGCGATTCTTAGAACGTTGACTTCTAACTTAAAGATCCCCGTTACTTGTAAAGTACGTGTACAGGAGGATGAAGAGAGCACAATAGATTTTTGCAAGGAACTTGAGAGTTGTGGGATATCGGCGATCGCAGTCCACGGTAGAACAAAACATGAAAGGCCTCAACATCAAAATAGAAATCAACTTCTCAAAAAGATTTCACAAAGTCTCTCCATTCCTGTTATAGCAAAGTAATATTATAACCAGTAAAACAAATTTACTTTTAAGTTTTGTTTTTATTTATATTAAAAATAATTGTTTTTTAATGGAGTATATTTTGGTTTTGTAACCAAGAATAGGTTTTTGGTTGTAACTTTTAAATATTTATTTAAATTCCACTGAAAAATCCAAACATTTTGGTGTGGATTTATGATCTTGGTACTGAATAAAATACACCTAACTTACTAACATACTAACTAGATGAAATGGGAACATGAGTGGTGCAAATTTCTACCTTTACAAGCATGGAAATGACATATAATCATAGAAAAAAAAATGTAGCTCAAAAGGGTGGAATGTTTTATTAAACATATTGATTGAATTTTTGTTCAATGCTTAAATAGTTCCTTACGTTCGATAGAAATAGTTCAATAAGTAGTTTCATTTTTTTTTTTATGGGGTTCACAGTATGAGTCATATCAATCCCCATAAAATAAGAAAAAAGAAAAGCTGAAGCTTAACAAAAAAGTAAAAAGCGAAAAAAGAAGAAGCTATACTTATTATTAGTATTATCACTTTCTTATGAGACATTTTTATACAGTTCACTATGATTTTTATACGCATGTATAAAAATATATTCATTTCCAAGAAAATGTTAAATGCTTCTTCTAATTTAAATCTTTGAATTTCAGTGGAGGTTCAAAAGAAATAGAAAAATACGAGGATATCAACAAATTTAAGAAAGATACAGGCTGTAGCAGTGTTATGTTAGCAAGGGCAGCTGAGTGGAATGTCTCAATTTTTGATAAAAACGGGAAACTCCAGATAGATAAAATCATTGTCAAGTATTTAAAACTCGCCATTACTTATGATAATTCTCCTTCAAATACCAAATACTGCATTCAGAACATGCTAAGAGAATTGCAGGAAACAGAATTGGGGAAAAAGTTCCTCGAAGCACAAACTTTGCAACAAATGAGGTTTATAATATAGTTTTAAAACAAAATTTGGATCTAATCATTTCGCTTTTGTAGTGTATTGTGGAGTCTTGAAGAGTTCTATAAAGAAATGGTAGAACAACAAGAACAAAACGGTTTAATCGGAAGGCGGGATGTTCAACCAGTTGGCCACAAAAAGATATGTCTGGATTCTGATGTGACAGCTATGGAATGTGTCTTTATCCGAAATCTTTACCCATCTGACCCTGATTTACCAAAAACTAGATTACTTATGTGGACTAAATCAAACGGTTTGAAAATACCACAGTACCAAACTATACAAGTGGATAAACTCTTCCGATCAACTGTGACTGTCCATGGATTGCGGTACACATCTACATTTTGGTAATCATAAAGTTTTATTAAAATAAAAAAATAAAAATGTATCCATTTTTTAGCAAAAAAATTATGTCTAAATTTTTCTCTTTCTAAGAGGAATAAAAGAAAATAATGTCCTCTTTAGGGGTTAATAATGGCCCTTTAAAAGATCAGTAATTGGAGACTGAAGTGCAAGTGGCCTTTCTAAATTTGTCGACTTATTCCAAGTGGTTTGACCTCTCGTCCACAAAATCTCAGTAGCCTAAACTTTCTGGTGAAAAATGTTTTTCATTGAAGTAAATTGTAAAGAAGTTTAAACCTTGTCCTCTGATGAACTGAGATGTCTACTTGTGGTTGGCATTTTTCCAATGTACAATGCTAATAATTTTGTGTAATATTTAGTGACCGTTAATTAATGATAATTTGGAGATTGTGAGATGTGGTCTGGTGTAAAGTAGGTTTAGTAAAACGTTTTCTTTATCATGCCGTTTTGATCTTTATTCAGAAGTTGAAGATCTAAATAAAGATCAAAACATTGGCACGATAAAGAAAATGTTTTTCTAAACCTACGTCACATCAGGCCTCATCTCATGACCTCCATATAACCGCTAATAATTTTCTTCAAATTGTGTTGTTCCATTCCCATATTTTCATGGTAGAATGAATAGTTAAATACTCTTTTCTTAAAATTTAACTGACTGTGACATGTTCTACACATGTATTTTTTATTTATTCTTAATAAATTCTTGTCTGTGTAAATTGTAAAGTTCTCTTCTGAACTCTCAGTCTTCACAAAATACTTTGACTCTGTGATATATTTGAAAAATTTAAACATCTAGTTATGGTTCTTTACCCTCATCCTTTTGCTAGCTTTTTCTGTGTTTTGTGTTTAATACAGGACACAATTGTGTACATTGAAGAATAAATGCATCATGGCAAATAAAACCAATGAAAATAAGCAGACAAGAGACGATGTTGGGTTACAGTTCATTAACTCATTGTTTATTTTTCAATTTATAATTCTTTGTTTCCCTATATTGTCATTAATATTTATTGTTATGAGTAAATTTCTAGAAGAATTCCAATAAAATATACTGCACATTATAACTAGTTTAGAAGTAGTCAAATATCAGAGATATACAGTAGTACCTTGGGGTGCGATTGCCCCAACATGAATATTTGGTGATACAAGCCAGAATTTGTGAGACGAGTGTGATTTGATATGTAATAAGATGATTCCATAGAAGCAGTTCCTACAATATTTTTCCTACTAGTTTATTAGTTTTTATTAATTCATATAATTAATTATGTTAAGCAAAAGTACTTGAATAATTTTTTTAAAAGTTTTATTTGTACTGTATATAAGCTAATCGACTCCATCGAATCTGTTTTTCCCCTTTTGATATGTTTGTATACAATATTTGTTAATTATAAATTCATTATTATAAGAAAATAGATTTTTTTTAGTGTAGGTATGCATTATTTTCATTTCAACGGGTAAAATTGATCTGAGATACACATCTTCACTTATGAACTGTCATGGAACGAATTAAACTTTTATCTCTAGCTATCACAGTAATTAGGTGGAGAAACAAAAACAAATACACATTCAGTCTTCTCAGAAATTATTTCAGTGTTAAGAACAACCTATTAATTAAATACAATTAACTAAGGTTTTTAGTTGAAATAAAAAAGTCAATGTGGTTGAGACGGGAGGTTGGTGTCCGAGTGGATCGAGGCCACGATATCTCAAGTGGTAGAGTAGCGGCATATCAAGCAGAAGATCGTGGGTTCAAATCCCGCTCATGCCATTGACTTTTTTATCTCAACTAAAAACCTTAATTAATTGTATGATATTAAATTGGTCAAGCGGACCACGAAACTAGTGAATCTATTAATTAAATATGATTTTCAGGGAGAAAAACAAAAGATGGGCAGAACAAGGGGCAGCGATAGTTTGTCTGTGCAGTATTGGTATATTAGATAAAAAGTTTCTTAAGGAAAACGGGGTATTGAGATAAAAACTTACAATTGTTTAAATTAAAAAGTATGTATATATTTTTTTCCAAATAAAATATTTATTTTTATAAACCTATTGAAAATTTATTCATTAGGCTTTTTAAACTTCATTTTCTTTAACTGTCGTTTTGTAACTTTTGCACCAACAAACTTTTTACCCATAGTGTTGGCGAGATTGCTTTTGAAATGTGCAGCCATTTCCAAATCACTGATGTCCTTATCCATTTGCCTTGATATTTCCATGTTTTTCTTTCCTGTTATTTTATGTGTCATGAGCTTTTCCACTTCTGGATTCATTCCTCCATATGAGACTCGTCCAACGATTAATTTCTTTATTGGGACATAGCTAGGTTCTACGATATATTTATCGCTGAAAAAGAAAGAAAAATATTTATTACTGCAAAATCTTTGTTACATAAAATTAAAATTACTTACACGACATTTTTCATTTCTGCAGTAATATTTTTGCCATACATGGCTTCACCTTCTTCAGCTTCTTGTTCAGCAATTGCTTTCAGTTTGCTCCTTTGCATGAACTGTTAAATAACAACAGAATGTCTAATGTCCAACTCAAGGCAAAATGTAATAAGGTAATACTTTTTGTTAGATGTGTCTGATTATTTATATTTTATTTTTAAGATGTACAAAGAACAACTTTTTAAAATCAGGTTTTATATTTACAAAATTGTACAAAATGATTTCTTATCAGAATACAAACTTATTACTTTCCTATGCTAATTACACCTACACAAAAAGAAAAGAAAAATAGATGAAGTTCTTGAAGGTAATTTTTAATCTGAATCACTTTCCCCTGAACCATCGTATTCAGTTACGTCGATGTTGAACTTGTACTCTTGGTCACAGCCCAAATAAGCATCACTCATGAAATAAAGGGTATATGAATGGTGGCCAGGCCCTGGGGCGACAAAGTCCAATTTTATCCTCGCCTTTTGTTGCAATGTGAGTCGCTTAATGGATAGCAAGGAATTTGCTTTTGGATCTCCTATTACAACCCACCAGCCTTCTTCTCTCTTATGAGGGAAGAACGGTGCGATCACAGGTCCTGTCACTTCATCTTCTCGCTCTAAACTGACATGGATGTTAACAATATTTCCTGATTTGATTTTGTCTTTATTTTGAACTTCATATGTGAGCTCGATATTGGGATAGCGGTTACAAAATTTGGCGACATCTACCATCTGGGCATTTGTGAGTTGTAATAGTTTGACTCTGTCATCATCATCGAGCTCCATCAAATCAAAAACTGTCTCCACATTCTTTTCCTGGCAGGTTTTTATTATTTCTGGTGTGAAATGAGGTAACTGTCGAAGGTATGACTCTTTACTCCACATGGCCTGGGTAAGCATTTGTGCCAATTCCATAGCTGCTACAGCAGGCGCTAGCCAACCGTTTGAACTTAATACATCCACACAAGCTTGCATAAGACGGATAGATTTTCCTAAGATCTGTTCTGTGTCTCCTTGCAGTTCTGGGCCTAGATTTAGCCTCGATAAATGTGCTTGTAGCAGAAGATTAGTTTTGACATGAGGATCATTGAACTTCGAACCAGCTGAAACTTTATAAGGAAGCTTGGCTGAAAGTGGTTCTAATATTGATTCCTCATTTTGCCTTACAGGAATATCATCATATTCAGCCGCTGAAGAAATGATGTCAATCAAACCTCTAATTTTTGTTTTACTGGATAGTGAAAGGGCAAATAATTCAATTGTTGTATAGTTTATGTAATAATAAGCAGCGATCATACCGAGATTAAGGGGATTCGTGTCAATATCATCATCTATAGTGATGCACTTAGATTGCTCTAAATCTGTCAGAGTGTTTTCAACTAGTTCTGATAAATGATCAGACAGATGTCTGTGTGTTACTCCTTGAAGATTGTAATAGTTTGGATTTTGTGTGAGACGCCTGTATAATAAGGTCCAAGTCAAATAATCTACGGCATCTTGTTTATTTTCAATAGTTTTGGTAACAATTTCAGCATTGAAATGGTCATGAAGTTTGTGATCCAAATGACTTTCAATTGGTAAAGGTTCACTTAAAAATTTCTTAAAAAAATCTTTTTTTGAATTTTGACATAGAACAACACATTTAGCATCATCATCGTCTAGAGGTCGATTAGCTCTACCGACCATCTGTATTACTTCCGTTATTGGGTAGTCTTCATAAACATGGATTCTTCCATTGTAGAACTGAGTATCCATTACAATGACAAGGTAAGCGTTGATGTTTAAAGAAAAACATAAACTTCTTGTTACGACTGCAATTTGAATCGCACCAGAATCAAAAAGTTGTTCAACCAGTCTTCTATCATTTAAACTCAGTCCTTCATGCATGTAAGCAATACCCTGTGGAAGAGTTTCTTTTAAAGCCTTGTCTGACATCCTTTCTAAGAATGGTACTATATCTTCTTGGTCGGCATGGAAAAATTTTGAAGGGTTCCCTTCAGCAGCAGTGTATGTTAGAAGATCGATTGCTGTGAGACGAGCTTGTCTCCTTGATGGAACAAAAATTATAACAGGCTTGCGAGCACTGTGCCTCAAAATGGCATTATAAACGGGTTTGCTCATAGCAATTAATCTTGAAGAATTATGAGTAATGCTAAAACCTTGAACGTGAAGTTCTAATGGCACCGGCCTAACACTAGGATGAAAATTAAATGTGCAGTTGCTGTTACATCCCAACCATTGTGCTACATCTCTTGCATCAACCAAGGGTGAAGAAAGAGCAATAATTCTCAAAGGCCTCTCTATTTGAGAAGATATGTATCTCATTCTTGAACATACTATTTCTAGGACTGGGCCATCCGTACTGCCAAGCAACTGTAAGTCGTCAACAATAAAAAGTTGAATATTTTGTACATTTTTTCTCTGTTTCCATCGTCTGGATAAAACATCCCATTTTTCTGCTGAAGAAATAACAACAATCCCCTTTGACAATAATTTCAAATCCGTTGCAGTTTCTCCTGTTAATAAAACAACTTTATTACCAAACAACGGGCTTAATTTATGATGCCATTCTGAGTAGACAATCTGTGCTAATGATTCTTTTGCAACGACATATAAACATCTTGCTTCAGGATCCTGACTGAGCATACGTAATATTGCAAATTCAGCAATAACAGTCTTGCCAGAGCCATTTGGTGCACCGACAAATATATTATCATCACTGTTGTACACAGCATTAAAAACTTGAGTTTGAATCGGATTGAATTGATTAAATTTATCTGAATACAAAGCTTCAAAACTGTTATTCCTGAGAGCCGATACTGGAAGAGGTTGAAGATCCAACAGTTCAGTAGCTGGAGGATTTTTTTCTGGTAGAATCAAGTGGCGAAATGATACTGGAAGCTGAGCTTCAGCTCCAATCCATCTATCAGAAATGACTCGGAGAAAATATTGCGGCGGTACCGGTTCAAAGAGGGGAACAAAAAACTTGATCACATGCTCATCTTTTGCATATTTGGATTTTAATAGGAAATATTCATGGTGTAAAATAACTTCCGAGTCAACATCTTCTACCATAATCCAGAAACCTTCTGAAGATCCATGGAGTTTATTGTCCCACTGGAAATCTGGAGATATAATCAATTCCACTTTCAATGTCGATCTGGTGACAGGTTGAATGTGTGTTGAAAGTTCAAATTTAGGAAACTGATGAATATATCTGTGAATGGTTTTCCCCAATTTCGGTATTCTTATTAACTCTCCAATTTCATTGGGGCCTAAATCGAAAAGCCGTTCCCAAGGTATGCTCTTTTTTTCAATCTTTTTTAGGACTTCTTCAGGAAGCTTTTTGAACTGGCGCAGAGGAGACATAGATTGCCACATCCTCCTATCAACCATTTTGCTCAAAGATAATGCTTTTTCTGCTAACTGAGCCCACCCACGGTAAAGGACAATTTCAAAGATGGCACGAATAAGACGAGCGGCAGACTGAGTGACATAAACCATGTCAGACATCAAAGCAAATCCTTCTAATTTGAGTTGAGAAATGTAAGCTTGAAGCAAAACGTTCACCTTTGCTGAAGGCTCTTCCATTCCTTCTTTTATCGGAATCGGAACTCTTTCCATGAGTTTTTGGAGTTCTAGTTTTTCTTCTTCACGCACTGTGATATTTTTAAATTCGCCAGATAGTGAAAACACTCTAAATAGCTCTATTTCACTAATAGTAGGTTTCAGAAGTTGATTGTATGTCGATATAGTATCAAAGGTACAATAGTAATGACTAGCGATCCTTCCTAATTCTGTAACTTGGAAATGACCACTTCTTCTTTCATACTTTAGAAGACCGCTTTTTTCCAAATGTATAGCAGCCGTGTGAATGAGATCAGCTCTGTGCTGTTCCAACAATTTGTCTTGAGCCATTTTATCTGGTGAAATACCGTAAAGTGACGGTGCCCTTAACATTCTAATATATAAATACGTATAGCCTAACCATTTGATCGCATCTTGCATATTTTGAACTGTTCCTAAAACAATTTCTGCATTGAGCATATCAGGAAGTTTGGAAATTAGTTGAGACTCTATAGGCAGTTGTTGATTTAGTAAAGATAAATAGTACTGAAGTTCACTGTGATTTGTAAGTAGAATACCTTCACCCTTGCTATCATACTGAGGTCGACCAGCTCTACCTAACATTTGAAGTACATCAAGAGCACTCAATTCGACCCATCTTCCTTTTTCAGCGTTGTAAACCTGGGTGCCTTTAATAATTACAGTATGGGCTGGTAAATTTACACCCCATGCTAAAGTGGCGGTAGACACCAATACTTGAATATGCCTATCGGCGAACAAATCTTCTACTAAAGTCCTGTCAACACGTGTCATACCAGCATGATGGATGGCAAATCCATATGGAAGCAAATCTTTCAATTCGGTGTTTTTAACTTGCTCAGCTTCAGTTCTCAGAACTTCCATTGAGGCGGAGCCTTCCCTTAAAAATTGGCCTAAAGAATCTTTATCAAGGCACAAATCCCTAATGGCCCTTGCGGTTTTACCAGTCTCTTTTCGGGAATGGACGAAAATCAGAACTTGATTCCTTCCAGCGTGTTCCATCACTTTTTCATATACGACTTCATTCATTATTTGGAATCTTTTCAATGCTTTTTTTTCTGTAATACCAATGTATTGTTGTTCGAGGGGCACAGGGCGGTAGCTATTGTCAAAATAGAACAGTCCTGTTTTTGGCTGAACTCTCAAGAATGTCGCAACATCATGGTAATTCGGAAGAGTAGCACTAAGCCCTACAATTCTAACATCATCCTGAGTAGATTCAATGTTACGTATGGTCCTTGCAACCAAAGCCTCAATAACAGGTCCTCTTTCATCGTGTAATAAATGAATTTCATCAATAATGACAAGTTTTACAAACTGGGTAAAACTTTTTTCTCCTCCCTTTCGCATAATGATATCCCATTTTTCTGGAGTGCAAACAATTACTTGAGTCGCTTGTATTTGTTCTCGTGACAACTGATGATCACCTGTCAACTCAGACACTGTCAAATTGTAGCAGCTCAACCGTTTTCCAAAACTGCCCACCATTTCTTGTACCAAAGATCGCATCGGGGCAACATAAATTATCTTAAATTCATCTACATTTATAGTACCATCTTCATTTATGTGTTTTCCAATTTCTCTCAGCATACACAAAAGGGCAACATTAGTTTTACCTGCACCTGTAGGTGCGCAAAGCAACATGTTTTCATCGCTCTCTAAGCAAGCTTTATAAAGTCTACTCTGAATTCTGTTGAGCGTTCGAAATTCTTCGAAACTCGGCTGAACATAATGCGGCAGTTTTTCAATAGGGACAAGATCTTCGCCAGGATCATACGGTTTGGGCTTTAATGCAGGTACGTGTACTTCTTCATATCCTTTCCTCTGTTTTCTAAACGATCCATCAGGAAGTTGACACCTCTTGTTGGACATGAAATGTGATCCTTGAGAGAAGACCAGATCTTCTAAATCCAGAACGTCTCGATTGCCCAAAATGCTACTCTCTAAAGAAGAAGTAATGTTAATTATATCTTTTTTACGAGATACTCTCGTCACTTCGTTCTCTCCATTTTCGTCTGCTCTACCGACATCCAGTTGTCTAAGGATTTTAGCCAAGACTGGAGAATTATTCATCGTGTTACGAATTTTTGTCTTTTCAGCTTCATTTTGAGATGAAGCTAGAAGTGTACAATATAAAATTGTATGCCTGTATTTTTTTATGACTTTTATGAATTCAAAACATTCGTATCCGAGCAGTAGGACGAGTTGGTTTTCACATTCTCTATCATCCGCTGTTTCTTTCAGGATGGACAAAACTTCAGCAGCTCTAGCTTGTGATGTCATAGCATCTGAGTAAAATTTGGAAAGTCTTCTTTGTAACCAGTAGGCATCTATGTCTAAAGGATGAAGCACTTTTTCCTTCTTGGTTGCTTCTTCAGCATTTCCTATTAGATTCTCAGCATGTATGGCTGTGTTGTGTTTGGCATCTTCTCCTTCTTCGGTCTGATCAAGGCCCTCGCCTTCTCTCACTTCGCCGTACATGTCTTCACCGTCTTCTTCCTCGCTCTCCTCAAACTGAACGTTGATGCCGTAAGCTTCATCGATGTTTTCATCAACTACGGCATGAGTCTTATCGTCAGCGCCGAAATCCGTGATCTTCTTGCAGAGATTGAGCAAAAGGGCGAACCTTTCTTCGGCCAGACTGCCGAGAAGGGTTTCAGTTTCGACCTTTTTCTCTTTGTCCTTTAATCTGTCATTCTTCAACACGAACAAAACCTCGTCTGCAGCACCGCATAATATGTCTCTCGGTTGATCCCCCAACGCCTCTTGGATGAAACTGAGCAACACTTCGTAGGTCTGCCGGGTCTCTTGGGTCTTCGGGCGATAAACAACACCGACCATATCATCAGCGCTTTCAGAGAGAAGCGTACATCCTTTCATCCTGGCAAAATCATACTGGGCTTCATCCCTCTTCTGCCTTTTCACCTTTCTCTCTTCGGCTTTTATTGGCTTGTTCCTTTCGAATTTATCGCCCATTTTAGTCCCGTCCAATTTTCCGACCAGGGACATGACTTCCCCCGTCGCTTCATCCCGGCTCCTCCTTTCGATAAGACGAACATCAGCCTGGAGTACGAGATTGGAGTTCGCCTTGTACTCGTACTGAAGCTGTCTTGCCGCCGCATCCGCCATGTTGCGTGGTTACGTTCGACAAACGTTCCCAACGCAATATACAAATAACAAGTCCAACTGTAAAATTTGGCCGCGTCGACAAATATCCACACGAAGATCAAACTATTTTTAAACCTAATAATAAAGAGTTTTAACTTAATAAGTTACCTTCATTTCTAACACACTTTTCGACAGTTTTATTTTCCCTTTCTTATCTTTCGCCATCGTTAAATAAAACTCCAAAGTAGAATTTAAAAGAGAAAAACACCCAGACACAAGTCGTTTTTCACCGTTGCTGAAAACAAATGTCCCCACGTCGTAAACTCGTTTTAACAGATTAAACGAAGAAAGCACGTAACTACACAGTCCAAGCTTAGTTCAGGTTAAGTAGTCAAGCCTCGTCCCATGATCGATAAAGTACGATTACATTCTCATCGATAACCAAAGCAGAATGTTTATTAATCAAATTAAATTTTATTTTTTAAATATAATTATATTCAAATTTATTTATAGAATTAATTAATTTACATTTAGCAATTGCAATGTTTTAAATTAAAGAATATGTACAAACATTCATTAAACCAACTTGTTTTTTTCTACAATATGCTTTTAACATTTTGGTTGCTTTCCATTCAGATTTTAAATTTATTTACTAATTGCTATTTCTGACACATATTTATAATTGTTCTTTTATTTTAATAGGAATTAGCAGTTTTGCCGGTTGTTTGTGTAAATATACTGCTCAATTTGCACAGCCTTCTCATGGAGAAAAATCATTCGTAAATATAAAACAAAGAGTAAACATAAATGTTATAATTTTATAGTAAAACAATTATTATTAATTATTTCTTTATTGATTTTTAATACTGGTGACTATCGAGTTTGAAATCGTGTGTGTGTGTGTGTGGGGGAGGGGGTTTACAGTACGGGCGCCGGTTTGTTGATTGCTTGTTTTTCGTTGTGGGTTAGGACTCGGTTTACTTCTGTTTCTAAACACGTGGTTGACGTGTTTTCGACCTCTGTGGGTATTGTTGACCGTTTTTATTTCCAACTATGGGTGAGTTGTTTGTTTTGATCAATCAATTTGACCTTCGCCGTTGTCTTTGTACGTTTGTTTTTTAGCCGAGGAAGTAAGAAAGAAGAAGGAAAAGAAAATGAAAAGCCTAGGCGAATTCCAGGAGGAAGGTGAATTTCACATAAAACCATCAAGTGAAATACCCGAACTTCATACATCGGATTGGCCTTTGTTGATGAAGGTAAACATTATTTATTGACTCTTTTTGACTATTTATGGAACAAACTGACAGGTAAATATTGTGCAATTGATTCATGCCGACAGAAAAAAAAAAAAAAAACATTAATGCAGCCATGATTATTATAATTTATTTTTTATTTATAGACATAATCTTTTTTGAATAATCAATGACTACAAACACGAAGTTGTATCAAATTATTGATTTGAAAAGTTACATTTTTGAACAAATCTGTAGTAAATACAGTCAAACTTCCCACATTACTCGGGAATGGGATTTTCTCCTTTATTAGAAAGGTCTTGTGGCACACCACCGGTGGTATATGTCAGTGAGTCGCTTTTTAGTGTATTGAATTGAAATGAAAACTAGTCCTTCATTGTGTACCAAATTTTATTTTAACATTAAATAGAAAATTGGCAAGAATGGTATATTTATTTTGACTAATTTTCGAAAATTTTTTTGTTAAGCATTGATTTGTAATATGAAAAGTAAGATTGATTGATTAGACGTTTTATTTAACACGCAGAGTTAGGTCTCGTGGACCTTTCTCCCACTTAAGTGAGAGGTATAAGGCATAATTTCAACATCAATGTGTCTGCCTTGGTTAGCACATAGGTGAGACTGAATTCATTCTTCATGAAATAAACGAGGTAGCTATTGTGTTATGGATCATTATTGAAGTCCCTCATGAGATCGATCAGTCTGGTTGAGAGCTAGTAATGGTCATGTTAATTGGTTTGTCATGTTAACTGAATGTGAAGGAGTGATTGGTAACATATAACATCTTGACCAGTGCTTTATGATGTGTATATAACACTGAGGATGATCTGCTTTGATCTCCAACTTTCATATCCACATAGATTGCCATTTTCTTAAGACAGAATTGCCCTGGAGGCTAATGGCATCAGGGTGGTTCAGATGGTAATGGAATGCAGACAGACTATTTCTACAATATTCAAGTGAGAGGTTTTTTGTTTTGTTGGCGGATAAAATAAAACTCAAGTGCTACGTGGCATAAACGTGCTATTTTGTACGTCCCAGGCTCCAATGAGTCTTTCTCCAATCTGAGTCTACGTAAAACGGACAATTTACCATATACAGACTATGGGATGGCTAGTTACAAGTCACTTGGATAGTCCATTTAAGTAAGCCGTGCATTTTTTCTATGTTGTGTTTGAAAATGCACTACCCTGTACGGTGGATATATGAGCCATCTATAAGACAAAAATTTTGCCTTGAGTTTTTACTATGGTTATATCACAACCACCATGTCGCTCAGATTCCTACTCACTTGCTTGTTCAGTTCACAGTGTTTCTGTTTTACCCCACCACTGAAGCATTTGTGTCTCTTTTTATTTATTTATTTTTGCTTCCAGTTATTAGCTTATTTGTGTAAAGTATAGTTTGTTATTAATTTGTATTTCGTTATATATTTGTATAAGCTAATCTACTCCACTAAATCTGTTTATTTAGGTTATGCTTTATATATGTTTGTATCTATTTGGCTTTATTTTGTTGCACACTATATTTGTTCTTTATAAATACATTATTATAAAATATGCGGTTTGTACCTGTATATGGTAAACTGCAGATCCTTCCCAAAATGTAATTATGCGACGAGGCAAATGAATGTGTGCAAAGTTTTGATATGTTCCTTTGACTGAGCATCTTGACTTTACAAATGGAACAAATTAAACTTTTACCTCAAGGTACCAGTTTAATGTGTAGTACAAACTCAAGGTACTGCTGTTTAGTACAAACCCTGGTTAGGAATAGGAATAGGAATAATAGCCCATGTAAACTCAAATCGTATTATTAAATTTATAAAAAGTTAAGTTAAAATATCCCTAACATGATTTGATTGTAGGTATCGAATAGGAAAATTTGTAATTAATATCTGGATAAAAATGAATTTGTATTAATATTGTTTTCTAATCCTTAGAATTACAGCCAACTGCAGACAAAGACCAACCATTTTACACCACTTCCATTTGGTGCTTCACCTTTACAAAGAAATATCCAAGATTATGTTAAATCAGGATGTATAAATTTAGACAAGCCGTCGAATCCTAGCTCGCACGAAGTTGTTGCTTGGATAAAGCGGATATTGAGGGTCGAAAAGACCGGTCATTCTGGAACTTTGGATCCAAAGACTTCAGGTATTAAGTTATATTAACGATCTAAGTAAATTAAGAAATTATGTCAACTAACTGTAATTTCTTTTTTAAGGGTGCCTGATTGTTTGTATTGAAAGGGCAACAAGGTTAGTTAAATCACAACAGTCTGCTGGAAAAGAGTATATAGGAATATTTAAACTCCATGGTCCTGTTGAAAGTGAAGAGAAGGTATGTGTGTCGTTGAGGTTCAGTTCTTTTGAGTTGTACATGACATTTCAATTTATCTTTTTAGATATTAAAAGCTATGGACTTATTAAGGGCCGCACAATTTCAGAGACCGCCTTTAATTTCAGCAGTCAAAAGGCAACTCAGAGTTAGGAATATATATGATTATAAACTTTTTGAATTTGATAAGGAGAAAAATATGGGTTGGTATAAGTTTTTTCTTGAAACACCCATGAACACTCGACACTCATATTTACTATGATTTTCAGGTATATTTTGGATTAAGTGTGAAGCTGGTACATATGTTAGGACATACTGTGTACACATTGGGCTTTTGCTTGGTGTCGGAGGTCAAATGTTGGAACTTAGAAGGAATAAATCAGGTTTTCACTCAGAAGCCAATGGTCTGGTTACCATGCACGATATCCAGGACGCTCAGTGGTTATATGATAACCACAAGGATGAATCATATCTTCGGAGAGTTATAAGGCCGCTTGAATGTCTTCTAACTAATTTTAAAAGAATAGTGATGAAAGACAGTGCAGTAAATGCCATTTGCTATGGTGCCAAAATAATGCTTCCCGGTGTATTGAAGTTTGAGGATGGAATTGAATTGAATGAAGAAATTGTCATCATGACCACAAAAGGGGAGGCAGTTTGTCTAGGTATATACATATATTATTTAGTACAAAGTACTTAACATTATTTTAACTTGATGTTTTTACATAGCTGTTGCCTTAATGACTACATCTACAATTGCAAGTTGTGATCATGGCTTGGTAGCGAAAATCAAAAGAGTAATCATGGACAGAGATACTTATCCGAGGAAATGGGGCTTAGGGAAAAAGGTAAATTTTTCAGCATTTATTGTGTGGATCTTTTAGCCAGACCATTTTCATGGATACAACTTATGAGGAATCATGTGTCAATTCCAAATTTTTCTTAATCATTATTACTTTGACTCTCCTAACATTACAAAAACTTAAAGCAGATGAAAAAACAAACCAATTAGATTTATTAAATTTTATTTCAAAAATTTTTTATAGGCATCTTTGAAGAAAAAAATGATAATGGAAGGTCTACTCGATAAATATGGTAGACCTAATGATAAAACTCCTGCTGATTGGCTATCAAAAGAAGCTGAAGAAAGGTATTATTTTATTTAAAAAAATATATTATATTATTATTTCCGTAATTATCTAAAATATATATTTGTATTATTTACCAGCTGTGAAGGAAATGGAGTGAAGGTGGAAGTGAAAGAAGAAAAGGATTTTGACAGTCGAAAGGTAATACTGATACACTGAAAGTTAACTTGTTCTTACAGTGTATTTATTTTATTTTCATTTTCTCAGAGGAAGTTATCCGAAAGCCCATCGGTTTTGAGAGATGTAGAAGCATCTTCTGAGAAAAAAAAGAAGAAGAAGAAGAAACATGGCGAAGAAGTGGAGCAGCAAGTTGTTGAAGAAACTTCGCTTGTAGAGGCAATACCACAATTTTATTAATTTTTAATACTTTTTATAATAATTGGTACCTTTTGTTATGTTAGGTCAAGAGTGAGAAGAAGAAGAAAAAGAAGAAAAACAAAGAGTCGATGGAAGTCACAGAAGAGAGTTAAACATAATTTTAACTACATTGTGTATTTTAGGTTTTTTAAAATGATTTTGCAGCACACATCATTAGTTGTTACTTTTTACTTACCTTTTTATATATAAATTACCCTAAAGAAGTGATTAATTTTCTTTTATAAAGTTATAAAAATAATTTGTGCTCTTAATCATTTTATTGAAAACAATTGCATATTTCATTTTTAACTGTGTGGTTTTTGATATTTTTCAAAACGTCATGTACATTTGTTAAAAATCTTTAATTTTATCATGTTGTCGCTGTAAAATTTACAAATATACAACTTTAAATTTTATTTGCACTTCATTTTATTCTCAAACCCAAAATTTTAATCAAATTTTCCAACACTTTAAAATAATTTTTAGATTGATTGTCACCTTCACGAATCTTAACCTGATATTTAATCAAATTATTTCGTAATCAAGACACAGGTTTGGTCTTGTCAGGTATAGGCATGTTGCTTGCTATAACTTTTGAATGGTGGTACATCTGATATAAGAATTATACATCCATAGTTTAATGATTCAAATTTCATTCTGCATATTTGAAGATGGTATAAATTTGAATATTGCAAATTTGAAATTTTTGATTACTGAAAAAATTAATAAAAACACGGCAGGAAAAAACAAGACCCTAAAATTTGATTTGGATTTCACTTTACAATAACAAAAACGTAAACCAATACATAATAGAATTCTCTTGAAATAATTGGCATCTTATTTGAGGGGTCACTATTAACTAACAAAACTTTTGGATGAAGTTTTTGCCTTTCCTGAAAAATTACTCTTTCTGACGAAGTCGGGATGTGGAAATATGGGCCTCATTTCAAACACAAAAATAATCACTGTCTGTCCTCTTTTATATTTGCAACCTAGTAAACATTAAAAAATGCTGAAAGTAGGAACTTCAACTTTTGTAAAATAGATTGGATTTTTTCTTTCAATGCAAAACAGAAATTACTTAATCCTCTGGGATGCAGGGATTATACAAGATAAGTTACAAAACATCCTTAACAAAAATACTGCAATTCTGGAAAATTAACGAATGTTAATTAAAATAATATTTAATTGATTAATTAAAATGTTATACGCTGTAGCTAGACCTGCCTACAGTACTATCTAGCTGTTGGAATTCAAGTATAATGGATTATATTTCCATGAATGAAAATATAAAATAATATCTCTTGAAACAGTCTTTATTTATCTATTGCTTTTGTACTCACTCTTACATATATATGTAATGAATTTTATGTGTCCAACTGTCAAGAATAAATACTGATTTTCCTAGTATTTTTTGTACTATTTTGCTTTATAAGAATAGAAAAAATTCAAATTGTATGGGCATAGATTTGGAAAGAATATTCCATTAATTAATTATGTATAAAAATAAGTGTTTAACAGTGATGTAATAAATAATGGTGCATTGAAGTACAATGATTTTTTTAGTGTATCAAAAACTATTCTTAAGAATTATTTTTGTAAGCAAATTTTGATGTCTTAAGATTTTGTGATGTGTCAATGTATGATATTTAGTTTTACTTATGCATGTTAATGATTCTATTTTTTTCCAGGTGCTTTGGTGGAGCGATTATGTGTCTTACAAAATGTACCATTAAATAAGGATTGCAACACCATTTTGAAACTGTGATGAAACTATCTTCTGAGGATTTTGCCATATTTCAAATACTATGCAGTAACGACCAAGAAAAAATCCACTTTTTATCAGATATGTTGAATGTATGTCATGCACATCATTGCACAGGCAACATGGTTATTATGTTAGTGGTTTAGTGCTCGTTTGGAGAGATAACTTATTTTTGTCTGAAATATCGATATATCTTGAGGTCAAAAATATCAACACTTAAGGAAAAAATTGAACTAATTAAAAGTATGCTGAAAAAAACACAAACAATACTACTAATTTAGTAATGTGTTATGCACATTTAAACTTTTAGTGTGTGGCTTTTCTACAGAAGATATAAAAAAGATCTTTGTGTCCTTACTTAACAAAATAGAGGACAGGGTTAAATTTATTGAAGCTCTAAACTTGTTCCCAGTCAAGACGTGGATGCTAAGATGCTCAAAAGAAATCTTATTAAGGTAGTTTATTTTCTTAAGTAAAATCAAAGCTCCTTCCTGTAATACCGATGGGCTTAACATCCAATTATGCGATGAGTGTAAACCCCTTGTCTGAATGTTCAAAAATTTATTTGAAATGATTTCTAATTATAGGACAAAAAACATAAGGAAGGAAACACAACTGGCAATGGCACCTGCCAAAAACAGTATGGCATATCTCTGCCTGTGGTTGAATATGTCGCCAAGCCAATTATTATCTTTTACTTCGCGCCACCCACCTATCATGAAGGTGCATGTTGTTAAACTGAAAGAAATGTTAGATTTCTTTTTCTTAGAAGGGTTCACAGAGACCCATATGTGTATTGCTATATAAATATGTATATATACATTTAAAAATATGCATATATTTTTTTATAGAATCGAGTGTGTTTATTAAAAGAGAAAAACTGCAAACCTTACAACCTGGCAATACTATGTAAAAGTATTAAACATTTTAATGAGTTCGTCCATACTATTGATCCTACAATGAGTTAATATTTGTTCAGTCTTGAGGTATATATGTAAATAAATGGGAGGATAACAAAACGAAGTACTACAAGTAAATGTAAATATGTGAATTATTCAAATGTCTAATAACAATTTTATTTAAAGCATGAAACAAGTTTTGACTTTGTACTTTCCTCCATTGAATTCAAATGAATGAACAAAACAGCTGCCGCCACTCGTGCTTGTACGTCATACTGTGAGACATTGTGGGACCACTCTACTCTTCCCCAACGGTCTGCCTGAATTAAACAGAAAAAAACCCACATTAAATGCTGAAATTAATGATCATCTATTTAGAGTTTATACTTGAAATTCTTCTTCGAGTCTTGACAGAAGGACAGCTTGGTTTGTTGTTAATCTTTTGTCGATGCAGGACAGTGTTAGAATTAGAGACTTCAATGATTCAACAGCTAAAAGAAAACCTAAGTGACAAATGATAAAATGCTACAGTAATTTAGTAATTTATATTTGAAATAATTAAGTACATAATTTACAAATAAAATTGTTTACCATGTAGTGAAGGCAGACTGAAAGTTAAAATGTGATTCAATAGGACTGTTTTAGTTTCGGAAGAAATTTGAGGGCCTTCCAAATTTCTCGTTCCAGCAATGTCAACCTTATAACGTTCTTTAAACCATGATATAACCGGCAACCATTCTTTTTTTTGTATCTCGTAAACTTCTTCATTCTAAAATGGCAAAATTTGGTTGAATTATACTTATCATATTTGTAGTTATTAGTATATATATATACATATATTGCATTAAAAAAAAGAAAAAACCTACGTTTGAATGATACAGGATAGTATCAGTTTCTAAAAAACTAAATATACTTTCAGCAGCTTCTGTTTTCGTTATAAAATTGGGATTATCCTGAGCAGTATTGCACAGCGATGTCTAGAAAACATTTGATTAATGAAATCAAGAGATTGTATATAATTTGACTAATATTTAAGTTTATCTTTAACCAGGTGCATATTTGATCTCTCGATACTGTCTTTCTGCCCATCCCACTCTGCGGCTACTGCCATAGCAAGCAGCTCATTTTCCAGTTTGAGCACATTTCCTTTTGGCGTCTTAAGCTTCCTTTGGTCCAATGTTATCTCGTACTGTCCATCAGAATTTAGAATGCCAGTATATTTGTAAAACCTTTTCGGTTTGGCTGTCATGAAGAATTGAAAATATAAATGAAAGTTTAAAAAAAAAATCGATTAAGTACTCACTGGAGTATGGTCTTAAAGCACAGCATTTATCTGTGTTTGTTGCTTTCGACAATAAGCAGCTATTTCGAGTATTTATTGATCTAGCAAATTGTCTGAAAAACATTGGGCTTTATTATTTCGTTTAGCACATATTTACACTGATAACAGTTATCACCGGAGACCAATGTTAAGAAAAAATCTGCCTCCATGCCTGGCCTTGAAATATTCTCGTCCAATAATGACGTAACGGGTATAGTACTCGATTTGATTTCAATGAGGGTTCTTCCTTGAGACATTGGTTCTAGTTTTTTGTTTTGTTCCAAGTAATAAAATTTAAAACATGTATTAGAGCTACCCTAAATGAATTTCAACATAAATTTCTAATTACAATTTAAAGTATTTTACAATAAAGTTTTAAAAAAAGTTCATTCTTCTGTATAGTATGCCATAACAAAATTTAGACCACAAAATCTTTCATATAATCAGTTTTAATCCATGAAATCAGTGTGAACCATGTAAATTATAGCAAGAATGAAAAAATATGTCATTGTTAGTAAAAGTGTTAATTTGAAATCAAATCAAATCAAAAAATCTTTATTTAGATGGAAAACATTTTACATCTTAAATAAAGGCGTCAGATTATATAAGAAAAAATAAATTTGTAAATAATGCTTAAAAACTATAAATTATTGATTTACATAATTCATGTAATGAAGAAAATAAAACTTTATTATATAAACAAAAGAGAGAGAAAAAATTACCCACAACTAAAAAGCACATAACAGCAATGGTTATCAACCATTCGCCCAAGTCGGACTATATATTTTTAACAAAAAAGTAAAACAGGACTAAAAATTTGTTCTCAAGGAATAAACAAAGAGAAAAAAAACTATGTAAGTAAAATAAAATAACATTTCTATGTATATTTACATACACTTATGCACATATGAATAACCAGGGTATCTCTTATATATGTAATAAACATTTAATAATTGAAATAAAAAACTAGTTCTTTCCTGTAGTTCCAGCCTTCCATCACAGACTTTATTAAATTTAAGCACTCGGGATTATTTATTAAAGAGATTAGGTGCTCTCTTGTTAACATGGGCAAGCCTATATGCCATACTTGGATTTCGCTAAAACTGGGCATTCTGCTAACAAGTGAAAACAATCTCCTCAAGCCTGCCTGTTGCAGAGAGAGCACTTATTGGAACATTGACTCTTGTGGGATTATAATTAATGTAAAGTATCTCGCACCTAACTTTGAAAAACCAGCGAGTTAATGGAATGGATGGAATTTTAGAACTTTGCGCTATGTTCTTGAAAGGAAAATTCATAAATGAAGTTACATCATAGTTAGAGAAGCAAATTATGGCATTTGCTTTTGTTTTTAAATTTGATTAGTTCGCATATTTTGTTGTAAATTTTGGCCATAAATATAAACTAGAATGCTAAAAAAGTGTTGTGTGGTCCTTGTGCCTGATGCTGCAGTCGTGATATGGAATAAAAGTTTTAAGCTTTGTTCGGTAGTCGCAGTATTTATCATTCCTCGGATATAATATATGTGAACTGTAATTATATTATACTAGTAAACTGTTTAAATGTAGAGTAGCTGTCTCTACATATCAGCCTAAGAATCCCTCTCAAAGCTTTGTTATGAAGTAGGAAAATCTTATCAAAGAGGCCCACATCACTGCTACAGAATCAAATCTTACAGGTGTGATCTGTTGACGGTTGAGAGGGTACTCAATCAATGTCCACTTTGGGTTCAAAATACGCAGCAGTCAGTTTATGGATAAGGAAATTTATGTGACAGTCAAAACGAAGGCCCCAAAACCTCGTGCTCTCCACAATGTACAATTGCCAACACGAAACATTCAGGGAAAAGGGAATTTCAATGCTAGGTTCTTGTCATGCTAAAGATTATGATGATTTAGAATGATTCGCGTCAAGCTTGTTAATAGCAAACCTGGCTTGTCCTATCAACTATTTCAGCGGTGAATAAAGAATTATAGAGAAAATAAGCTCGAACCATGAAGTTAGGGACATCGGTGTAATTAGGTATAAAGCAATCAGGAGTACTAAGGTAAGCGACCACATAAAAGAGAAACAAGAGCGGGGCCAGTATGCTCCCTTGAGGAACTCCCATGTTGCCGATCTTTACCGGAACCGACCGCGCGGGTAAATTGCCTCGATTATTATTATTATTCACACAATTATTTCTGCTTGACTATTTAACATTTTGTAAATAATATGATGTCTCCAAATTCGTGGCTCATTCTCTTTATGCTTCTTTATGAGTACTTGTGTCTTAAGTCAAGCCTATGCTAATAACAAGCTTGACTGGAATCATAATAAATCATCACGTGTATTTTTCAATAGGAAAGAGCCCGTGAGTTGAAATTCCTTCTTCAAATATTTCATTAATTGTTATCAAGAAATCCGTCTCTGAAACATTTATTATTATTTATTATTATACATTAATATGTATGATATTTAAATAGCGAAAGCTTGATTGTAGTTAATCTAATTAATCGTGGTCCGCCTATTTTCGCTGCTTTTGTCGGTAAAAAATGGTTTCCGCAATTGGCCTTCTACAAGATAGGCTCCATCTAACTAGAAATAAATAACTATTATAATGTGAGATGTCAATATATCAAAAATTTAAATATCGAAAGTTTATACTGTTGTTAATTTAATCCTGGTCCTCTTATTTTCTCTTTTTTGTCGGTAAAAGACGTTTCTGAAATTTGTCTCAAAGTTTGCAATATCAATATTTAAATAGCGATTTGTTTTAAACAACAGTTTAAATAAGTCAATAATGAAAAATATGACTGGGAAAATAGTTCTACTGTTAATTAAAACTTGGCCCGCATATTTTCAAATTTTGTTGCCAGAGGAAAGGCGTTTCTTTCGGGGGCGTAAAATACGACTGTAGCGCTTTTTGATGGATAATTTAATGAAAATTTCAGGTCAATATTCAACACAAATTTAATAATCAACAATGTATGAACCATTTTGTTCCAATACAGTAAGTGGGTAATTCCTTTCTCTCAGAACTCAGGTTTTGAACTATGAATTAACTCCTCGGTGTGCTTTCTGCAGTCTTCAGGTGATGTATAACTTCCAATTAGTAGAGTTAGGCAGAGCCCGGAATTAGTGAAAAGAGGTTGCGTCGAGGTCATACCCAAGCTAAGTGCAAGACTCGCGGGGCTATACTTGTGGAAAACAATCAATCCCCTTGTCATAATCCAATGTCGTTTTTGATTAATTATTTACCTAAATGACTCCAGTTTGTGAATTAACGATTTGGTTGGGTGGAAGGAGCTCATAATAAAGCACCCTCTTCCAATCCCACCAAATGCATTGCCGTCATGGATATAATCTCCGGCTTTTGGAATTAACGGTGGATCGCTGCATTTTCACCACGACTTTCTCTCTGAACATTATTCTAAAGGAAAGGACGACCCACTTACATCCCCAATTATCAATCTTTCTAAAAATGAGTTTTTATTACGTTTTAGAAAGGAACCGCTGGTGAATGTAAGTTCCAATAAATTCAACTGAAGAACCTATATATCATCATTGAAGTTGAAGAAGTTCAAGAAGTAAGAAGTTCAGAGGCGACGGTGGGGATCGAACCCACGACCGCGGAATCTACTAGCCGAGAGTCTGACGCCTTAACCACTCGGCTACCACGGCCCCTTCTAAAAGGGTTGGACAGATTATGAATTAACTGGTTGTCACGATAGGATAGTGAAATTTATTGTAGCGGGGCTGGGCCAGGTTTGGGACGTATGGTATTTTAAGATCGGAGTGGATAGTATGATTGGTATTAGTGGATTAGTAGATAGGTGAAGCAACTATTGTGCGAAGATTTTGGATTGTAGAGAGTGCCGATTAGGGTAGTGTATAATAGTGTTTTGTTAAGTAATGTCAGTTTAGATCTTTTGTCAAGTAGTCCTTCAACATTTTAAATCTAAGGTTACAGTCCATTCGTTTTAATCGGGTGTGTGGATGTCTTTTGTCCAAGTAAAGTCCAAATATCGTATACTATTCGCTGGAATAGGGGAAGAACTGGAGTGCCGTATAAATTAGACAGGTGGGAGAGTTTTATGATAAGAGTGAAAACTATGTATTTAGAGTTTTGATTGTTTACGTTGGTTCCCCACTGTCGAAGCCAGAGTTCAAGCGTATGAAGATGGGATTGGAGATTGCGGAAAGAAGTAACAGGATCTATGTTTGGCTAGAAGATTGCCGTGTCATCGGCGTATGTGAAGGTTAATGGGAGATCAGCAGTAAAGAAGGAGTAAAGTAAGGGAGCAAGTGTGCTTTCCTTTGGGACGCCGGCTAAAATGGAAAAAATATAAGAGGAAGAGGTACCTTGGATTTTTTTGGAAGTATCGGTTTGTAGGAAGGATTTGAGGAGTAGCATGTAAATAGACGGATGCCCTTTAGCTTCCGCAACAAGCCCTCGTGCTCGTGCCTTATACGATCAAAGGCCAGGGATACGTCAAGGAAAACACCAGGGCAGTGCTTGCTTGAGCTCGAGGTAGGTGGCGATGGTGTCAACTCGGTGGGCTTCTGAATAGTCGAGTGGTAGCCGCGGAATCCGAATTGGTGTTTAGGCATAATATTTATGGGTTCGATGATGGTGTTTAAGCGATGAAGAAGAAGCTTTTCAAGTACTTAGCCGAGGATAGGGAGAAGGCTAAATAGGACGATATGATGAGACAAGGTGAGTTTTTTAGGCTTAGGTACCATACGTGTAGGGAGAACTTCCAAAGGAGAAGAAAGTAGGTGGTTCTAAGGACATCATTGTATAGAGTTGAAATAAATACTATTGCTTTTTTGGGAAGTTGATGAAGAATATTAGAGTTCACGATATCATAACCAAGAAGGATAAAATTGAATTATTGATTAACGCTACGGGCAACCTAATTAGCCATTAAATACACTTCATCAATGATCATACATCTTTATTTATTGAACTCTCCAATTTCTTGAATGCTATAAATATCTTTTACCATAGGCTTTTTTTAAAGATAAAGACAACGTGGACAACTTGAATAAATATATTTTCTTTGACTCGTTGTTACACGAAGGTGTTATACTCCTACTAGCAGAATGTCTAACCGCACAACGCTTTAAATAACATTTAATGTTTGCTTGAGTTTTATTATAAATCTAGTTTAAACTACAATCATATGGCAGTAACGATGTTAAAATAAAAAATACATTGTAATTAATTTCAACTGTAAGAATGCAAATGTGTACTTCATTGTGCTCAAGAAAATTTATTTATAGAAAGTTTGCAGCGTACACTACCTGGCATCTCTTATTATATTTTTTACTACATAATATTAAGCATTTTGTCAACTTAGTATCTTCTGTTCTTTCCCCTTGGAACAACGCCGGAACGGTTCTTCGCCTGTGCAACTGTCGTCGGGCGCTGAGGGTATGATTGCTGAGGTTTTAACTGCGATGCGGACTGTTGTTGGACGGCATCCTCTATTTGCAGTTTTTCTTTCACCGAGTTTCTCAGTTCCATTATTTCTTTGGGCACTTTCTTCGCAAGTTCGACGATTTTCTCGTAATACTTGTGGTAGATGGCTTTGTTCGGGGAGTTGATTTTACTTTCTAAGCCGCTGCTTCCAGTTTTCTTAGACATATTCCTGAGTAAACACTGATTTTTATCGAATATGTGAAGCCTCGAAGGCCTAATATTTCTTGTCGTGAAATGAGCCATTGTGTTTTCTTTTTACTTTTTGGGTTTTGTGTTCAGTTTCGGCACTATGTGTACATTTTGACAGCACCCTTCTCTTATATTATTAACGTGTTTATAACTGTGTTTAATGTTAAGACTGTACGTAAACAGATGCTACAAATTAGCATAATTAAACATCTGTGGTGTTATTGACAAGGTACAAAAAATAAAAAAATAAAAAAGTAAAATAAAAAAAATAAAACAAATTATAAAAGCAAATCCTAGTTTACTTTGATCTTTGTTTTGAAATAAGGTGTTTGCTTAACAGTATATTCTTTATTCCTTCTCACTGCTTTCAATTTCTCACATCTAAACATTTCGACAAGACAGCACATTTGTGTGCTCACTTGGATTTGTTTGATTATTTTTGTGTAATAAAAACAAGCTTTGCAAATATCATTTTATTGTAATGACTCTACAAACGATATGTGATAAAAACAATAAATAAATAAAATTGAGAAAAATCCCATTGCTTACATATTCTGCGACCTGCTAACAAAATAGCCGCTGTCTTTGACCCGTCTGTATAGCGTTATGTACTTGCATGCGTTTCTCGTCAGTGGCAAAACGTAATATTCGCAAAATTTGGTTTTACTCCTTGCAAACTCGCTTATAGTTTCTATAGAAAGACATCTTAAGAAGGCCAACACGAAGGTATAACAATTGAAAGTCTCTTCGTTGTACCTAAAAACACCTAGTGGTAATTTTAAGCGTAAAATATTGAGATTTATTTTACCTTTGAGAGGTCCAACAGTCATGCCCAGCGACTTCGTTCAACATTTTGTCCCATTTGGCGATGTAATCTTCTTCAATCGCTTGGAATACGACCATGCACTGGTTCCAAGCGAATGAACGGTCGCTGTGCAGACCTTCGCTGTCATATTCTAAAACTTTTCCTTTGGAAGTTGTCACACCGATATGCAGATCCATCGGAGGTCGATAATCGCTAATCAACAACAAAGGATCTTTATAATTGAATGGTATTACAAAATTCTTGCACTTACTTGAGGAAATTCCCATTTGTAGGCCTTATAACAACTGCGCAAGGGTACTGGCCGGCTCTCATGAAAGGATATGGAACCCTAAGTAATTACAGCAATTAATTAGTTACTATTAATTCTTATACCATTTGTTTACCTGAATGGAAGAAGATTCTGACTCTGGCTAATGTCACATCTGCAAACGGGACAATAACGTGGTATCTCTTTGCAGAAAACTCTAAAGCCGCAATGATTGAAACACAGTATCCCAGGATCTTGATTCATTTTTTGAATAACTCTGAAAGAAAAGAATCTAAGTAAATTAATGTATTTGATGATTTCAAGCATAGCATAAATTCTGCTCAGTGGTATGAAAGATGTTGGTAAGGTGTGCAAGGTGATGAACTTTTTCATATTAATTTGCGTATCCTCACTGTTTTGGGTCTCTAGACACTATTGTGCATTTCTGTCGATGTCAGTGGTTGGTCTGTATGCTATTTTGTCAGTCGTGTCGTTTTGATAAAAGTACAATAAAACCGTTGATTAATTCGACCGTTTGAGAATAGCAGGTCAGCAATACGTCCAATTACTCTATTGCCTCTAATGAGCAAAATCCTAGAAAAACAACTCCTGCCAAAACACATACTCCCCATCCTTCATTTTTGTAAACAGTTTGGGCTCAGACGTTCTCCAGATCTACTCAACAGTGCCATCGCGTTGGAAACACCATTGCTACTGCTCTTGAGAAGAAGGAGTGCGCTCCGGTGTGAATACTAGATGTAAAGCAAGCCTTCGATTGGTTATATCACTTGGGGCTGCTCTGGAAGAAAAAGAAACTTCTCCCTTTTAACTACTACCTGATCCTAAAATCCTACTTAACCCGCAGATACTTTAAGTCATCAATGGCCTCTCTCTATCTGCCGGCTCTCCCACAGATGTAGGAGGACCACAAGGTATCCACATCTTAGGACCCATCCTCTAGAAAGAATGTACCACAAACATTCCTACCTTTTCTGAAACGATCCTTACTACCTATGTGGATGATCATTTCTGACCATCCTTTCCTCACATGAAGTCATCTCAACCAGAAACCTGCAAACTCATGTCACATCTCTTGAGCAGTTGTTTAAGCGGTGGTAGATGACGTAAACATACAAAAAAGTGAACATGTCACCTTCACCCTTCGGAGAATACCACTGCTCCCATCTTCTTCCATAGTACGTACTAAATGATTAAAACTGTCTCCACTAAATAAACGATTCATTAATATTATTGGACATACGGCATCGAACTTTAGAGTTCTACTGAACGTTACAAATTGCCTATCCAATCCTTCAACATCTTTCGAACTATCGTTAATGCTTCTTTCTATGTTCACAAGGACCTTAATATCCAATATGCCCTCGAAAACACGCTGCAAGGAATTTCAGAAACAATTATCCTGTTGTCACACAAATTCACATGTAAGAAACTTTTCATCCCGCACCTCTCCAAATAATCCTCCCCCACGACTGAAGCCTCCTCCTGAGTGTCATTTTTTTGTCATAAGTAGCCTTTTTTCATTATGCTTTATTTTGTCTTCTACGATGTTATCAAATTTACTTAAGCGCAGCTTGGGATTAGCAATAAATAAAAATCCGCCATTTGATCGTCCCAGATCATCCTAATCTGCATATTCCGGTCCAGCAATGTCAAAAGTTAGTTTTTTCTCCTGCGTTAGAACAACGTGGAGAATAAACTAAACATATGATAAGACATAACTGACAAAATAACATTCAACTGAAAGTGGCGAAATGCCGATACGATTCTGACTCACTTCGCTGACCTCATCCAATATTTCACTCGGAAATAAAATCAGCATATGGTTGATTCTATCACAGTAAACTGGCATAAACCGAATATTTGTGAAATAGAAAAGTGTTACACAAATAAAAAATAAATAATTAAATAATTTTCAAATCGATGTAAGAAAACTTGGATAACGAACACTGGATCAAGGCTCCGTCAAGGAAGCAAATTCAGTGGCTAATGCCAAACTTTTAACCTATTTTAAGGTCACCATCTGGGAAAACCAATCTGTATAAACATGTCCACAGATTGACATATGTATTTAAGTTTTTTTACTGGCGATCTCAAATTTCCTTTAAGACCGACTCAGTCCCACCATCGCCAAGAACTGTAACACATTTCTGTGTTATACATAGATCCGATACATTGCGATAATCTTCCAAACGATAGTTGACAGCTCATACGATCAAGCATTATCATGCGTTAACATGAAGAAGTTGTCTCCAATAAATGGAGCGAATGGGACCAGGCTCCAGAATTACTTCTTCAATATAACTTAATGCGGTCAAAGATCCATTATGTATGATAATCAATTCGGTACGGGGATGGACGTGATTCCACCCCATACCATAACTGACGGTCTTTGAAAAGGCTGTGACTTACGCTGGAACATGAATCAGCGTTCTCCACTTCTTCTCCACATACGGTCCCATCATCTGATTGCCTTAAACCAAACCGGCACTCATCTGTGAAGAGAACAGCCCCCGTTGTTCAAGTGTCAAAGCGAGATGCTGATTTGCTAATAATCGCCTTTCTACTCAATGCTTCTCCTACTGGCAGTAGTAGAGAACCTGATGCGGGACGTACATAGACGGCTATTCTCACACTTATTCATACTTACACTATGGACCGTTTGGAGTTGACTACATATCAAGGAAATGAAGGTCCTGTAGTGACTTATCTAGTCGATCGAGTTCTAAACCTATGAGTATCATTGTGGATGATAGAGCTCGGCGCACCATGGACTTGAGATAATTAACGGACACTAGGTATATATCCATTGGCCAAAGCATCTGTCCGGGCCCTGATTTTAAGAAAAAATGAACAATTAATTTTTTACTCAAATTTATTTTCAACAAAGAAAAAAATTTACAAAACCAATTAACTCATCTTTATACTTGTTATGCCGGAAAAATAAAACAAAATACAAATGTCCGGTTTGTTTTTGTCTTACCATTACTTTACTTACTTTCTTACTATTACCAAATTTAATATTTCAATTTATACCAGAGTTATTTCACGGCCAAATTATGAATATAAGTTTCAGTTTGACGTATGGGTATGGGCGAAAGATTCTATTTTTGCCCATTTTGCGATAGACAAATAGTTTGTCATTACATTGTAAAAACGAAAGAAGGATGGGTGGCTTACATCGTAGAAGGGTTTACTCTAGTTGAGTGCTTTTAGTCATGCAAAGTATTCATTGTTGTTTATGAGTTGCTGTAGCAACATGCCCCCTTCAACAAACGTCCAGTAGTCGACTGCCCGTGCCAAAGGTAAGGTTTTTTTCACTCTGGATTTTCATTTTATATAAAAAAAAATATACATACATATATATATATTATAAAATGTAGTAATTCCTCCATACGTGTTATGTACTGTCAATAGTTACCCAGGAATTTTTTTTTGTAACATAAAAGCAAACTTAGAAAACGTCAATTCGCTGCCGGCATTCTAGTAGAAAAATACAGGAAATTCAAATTTTAAAGCGATACTGGTAAAACATAGGAAGTCATCTTTGGGGCAGAGCCTTTTATTTACTTATTTACCTTATTTACTAAGGTAACCGGTTTTCTTCTTAGACTCTTAACGACTGAATCAATCGGCAGATAAGCATGAAAATCAATTGTGAAAAAACAATCCTTTCTACTTCCGGTTCTTAACGATCGGCATCAACTCTGCCCAAACTTTCCAAAACTTAATTTCCTGCTAAATATCTTCAAAGAACTAATAAATAACTAAAGAACTACTAAATGAACTTTCTTCAAAGAAGAAAGTTCATTTAGTATTAACATTGGCGCTGTACATATACAACTGTTTTTTAATCGTAAGTCATGGAAAAATGGTTAAGATTCGCAATAAAATCCTATAATTTGTATTAATCAAACAACTGATATGTAACTCTTAAACAATCAATAAAATCTGAGTAATATTCAGTTCTTTAAATAATATGTCGAGTGAATAAAATTTAAACTTGAAAGAGTATAAATAGTGTGAAAATAAGATGATCGATTTTTTTCTTTCAAATAACCGGTCATAACTGAAGTTTAGAGCGGCAATGTCAGTCTTTTTAGCGTTAATTTAAAACATCTTAAATTTATGCTTTCTACGAATTCAATTCATACAAGCCATATTTCGATGTTTAAAATCTTTGGTCATCAAGCCAGAGTTAAAAGAAATATTCTCTGTGACTTTTAGGTCTGTTTATGACAAATTGTACAATTAATTACCTAAACTGGAAGGGAAAAATGTAATTAGTTGTAAACCTGTATCGTATATAAGCTATCTAAAAATATATAATAAATATTAAATTCACTAATTTCGTGGTCCGCTTGACCAATTAATACATTAAAATTAATTAAGGTTTTTAGTAGAGATGAAAAAAAGTTAATGGCACGAGCGGGATTCGAACCCACGACCTTCTGCCAGATACGCCGCTGTTCTACCACTTGAGCTATCGTGACCTCGGCGTATCTAGCCGAAGATCGTGGGTTCGAATCCCGCTCGTGCCATTAACTTTTTTTCATCTCAACTAAAAACCTAAATTAATTATAATAAATATCAATCCATATATGTTTAGAGATCATAAGTGACCTATTTAATTATTTCAATTAATTATATATAATAAATAATTAATCTCTTATTAAAGTAAACAAATTTAAATACGTAGTTTGGTTGTTTGAAAGAAACAGAAAAAATATAAACTTAAGAAGGCGAATGTTAAAACGCTTCCGACAGACGAAAACCAACGAGGATTAAATGACTAGCCTGTGCATGTTTCTCGTTTGTGTCCCTTTTACGCATTATATGAAATGTTGAAAGGGGTTGAATAAGCAGACCAGGATCAGACTACAAGTTCGTCACCCCTCAACAAGGAATCTCACAAAAATAAATATACTACTACTATTTTGGTCATTAATCATCATAACATAGTAAATAAGGCCATTATCTCAATAACGACCCCGTTGTAAGGAAGCAAATGCGTGGGAGGAGTGGCCGGGTTGATACAATTCGTAATAAAACCAGTTAAAAAAACAAGGGAACGATCATGCATGTTGTGGTCGAAAGGGTAATAGTTGCCTTAAATGCAGTCTTGTCAGCGTTGTCTTTAGACAAGGGGAGTTTTTTTTACTTTCAGAATCGCATGTTCTTTAAGCCATCGAAATTCCAAAGGCATCACGGAAGTATTTCAACCCTGAAGATAACGCGAGATAGAGAAATTTACAACTTTATAACATTCAAAAAATAAATATCAGCATTTAAAATCATCATGTAAATATCCAAAATTTTATTTTTATAGTGCTGTTTAGAAATAGATGGTACAACACGGTTTTATATACTGAGGGTCGAGTAGCCCTTAATTAATAAAACTAAAATAGATTTCAATTTGTCTTAATATAAAAAATTCAGATTATCTTTTAGCTATTGGTAAATTTCTTTTGAATACTTGAACTAATAGAAAATAAGGTGACCCCTAAGCCGACTTACATAATTATTACTAAGGGCTGCCAAAAGTGAATTAAAACGCCTGACAGTGGACTTCACCTAGAATTAAGAGTACCTAAACTTATTTTTCTTGTTGTTCTGTCAGAAAAATTTAAATTCAAACCTGGAACTTACAGACTACTACTACTATACTATATTCTCTATTAACAAATCGTAATTACCTCATTGATCAATAAAGCCCACTAACTTGAAAAAAGTCTTACTGCAATGCGAATACAAGAATTAGGTATAGATTTGCATGTATAGTCCACCAGAACGAACAATATTCAAAATAAGGATTTAAATTAGCCAGTTTTCTTCTTTTCTGTTTAGTCTGCACTATTATCTGTACTAATTCCAAGATCCAAGATTAATTTGAATAAATTTGCTTAAATATTGAGCTAAATGCGATTGGTTTTCAAATAAAAAAAAGAGCCTTAACTAAATTAAAGATCTTTAACTATATATAATTATAGATTTCAAATAAAATGTGTTTAATTAATTTTAATATATGCAATCGATCAATAAGGACAATTTGAATTTTTTGGAAATGTGTAAAAAACGTAAAGGTCATACAAAACTCCAGTAGCTTCCAAAATGGCCATTTTCCTTAAGGACCAAAGATATGAGAAACTTATGTCAACTTACCGTTTATAGATTATAAAAGAGAAAAAATTCAAAGCTGGTACTCAATACAAGCAAAGTAACAATTCTAAATCAGTCCAACTGCAATGTGGATGTACGCAAAACTGATTCTAGCAAGGATATTTGTGTTTTGTGCCAGTTGTCACGTAACTGGAAGGGATATCCTGTGCTCTACTGGCATTGTTTACCATTTTTATCGGGTCCTACTACATTAAGTGCCCCTCCAATGTTGAACTAGGTGTACAAAGCCGGAAAAGGACAAAACGTTTCACTTTATAAAGTCGAAAAGTAATTTCGTTTCGGTCCGTTGGAATGGTTGACCACACCTTATTTGTATTTGGGCGTCAATTAAGGAAATTCAATTTACTGTAATATAAATCGAATTTCGCATTATAATAAAAGGTCTTTCCTTTAATCTGAATGAAAATGGTTAAAAATCTGTTTCCTTAGTTCTATGCTTATTTTGATAAAACACGTTGACCAACTTATTAAATACAAATATGATACAGACTCTGATTAACATATAATTATTTTTTTACTGCTGCTATTGTGCTAAAAAATAGTAATTTTATTATTTTATGAAATATTCATTAAGATTGCCAGAGGATGAATTTTTAGTAATTTAATAGTGCATGATCACCCTGGTCTGCCTATTCTTGTTGCCTTCATCTATCCACCACAAACATACAAAAAAAAGACTACTCACAAAATAACGCACAGACGCTCAAGATGTCGAAAGCCGAAACGCGTATTAACAGTATTTAACTGAGTGATCTTATTACAACATTTTACAATTAATTTATTATAGGTTACACATTTTCTAAAGTCAAACTGTCCGTTTGGTTTAGCTAGAGATATTATTAGTAAAGTAGAAACAACAGTATATTTCCGTTGTTTTCGTGAAGACCGAAGTATATTTTTCACAAAGTGTCTAATCCAAAGTCAAAATTGGTCGCATTTGTTTATTAAGTCGACCAAAATTTTAGAACAAAACTGAATTTAAGAAATTTTTTTACTTAACCGAGTAGACGAAAGGTTGACAATAGTTTTGATCAAATCACTGTCAGACGCTATTGACATTACCATCTTCTAACAGACTTTCAACACAAATAAAATACAAATCTTTACTGAGATAGATTGATAGATAGAGAGCGAGAGAAAGAAAGAAAGAAAGAAAGAAAGAAAGAAAGAAAGAAAGATAGAGAGAGAGAGAGAGAGAGAGAGAGAGAGAGAGAGAAAGAGAGAGAATGTGTGTGTATGTGTGTCAGAGCAAAAGTTGCATGATTAATGGACTTTTTTTAGTCTTAATGTTTAACAATTCAGGAGAGATCAGGGTGAAATGTTTGAAGATGAGGCTGAATCTTAAGGAGAATGATGTTCACATACCTTTGGGTGGCGTTTTTCACCAGCCTCACTGTAAGGTGTTCAGCTAGTCTGGCTTGTATAACGAACCCATGCGTTTATGGGATTTGTATGGATGCAGTGAATGGGTAATGATAAATCATGTTTATAAGTGAAGTATACGTATAACCTGCTTTAGTTTCGTTACTAGTTCATATACATGTTACTGTATTGATGGGTATACCGGGATAAACTGCCAAACGAACTGGGATGAGTGCTGGAGTTCTCCTTGCCAGAATGGAGGCACTTGTCATGACGGGATAGCTTTTTTTAACTGTTCATGCCCAGATGGGTTTGTTGGTAATTATCCTATAAACTATTATCTTCAATACAACTTAAGCACATTCTGTAATATTTATCAGGGGAAACGTGTGATGAAAATATAAACGAGTGTGGCTCAAATCCTTGTCTGAACAATGGAACTTGTCTCGATGTTGCAAATGGATATAATTGTCAGTGCCAGCCTGGCTATTCAGGTATTTTATTATTATTATTATTCTTTTTTTTGCATCTTTTTTTTTAATAACTTTTGAATATCCATGTTAGGATACAATTGTGAAATGGACATGGCAGTCTGCAACACAACAGATGAAACTCGTTGTGCAAATGGAGGCGCATGTATTGAAGGACCAGGAATAACATTTTCATGCCGATGTCTCCCAGGTTAATTTAAAATCACTAATAATTCTTTTAAAATTATATGAGATGGAGAAAATAAGTGAGTTTGGTTTCAAGGATGGACTAGTAGATTGTGTGATCTTCCTGTGGATGAATGTTCATCTTCTCCTTGTGAAAATGGAGGTGTTTGTATTGACATGCATGCAATGTACGTGTGTGCATGTCCTTATGGTAAATTAATGAAATTATATAAAATTTAATTGTATATACTAATAATATATATTTCCCTTAAATGTAGGATATACAGGCTCAAATTGTGAGACCCAAGTTGAATTGTGTACAACAAACACCTGTGAAAATGATGCACTCTGTGTAGTTGAAGGTAGAACTAGTGTTTGTTATTGCGTTCCTGACTTTCATGGTGACAGATGCCAATTTAAGTACGACGAGTGTCAAAAAGGGCCTGGGTTAGTTTGCCTGAGTTATAGTGTATTTAAAGATGATGAAGTTCAACGTAAAACTTGTATGTTTTTTATTATGTTCATGTCGCAGGTGTTTAAATGGTGGGAGTTGTATTGATGGAGTCGACAGTTATACATGTTCTTGTACAGAAAATTTCACAGGACGGTTTTGTGAATGTCAGTACAATGAAGCTGGCAAACTAAATTGCAACTATTTCTATACTGTGGTACCTAGTACTACAGAATCAGTACAAAATGGAATAAAGACTTCTTATGTAACTTCCTTCCCAAATTTTTATAGTACTAATTCTAGTATTGGTATAGAAAGTACACTAAGAACTGAGCTTACATCTTATGTGCCAATAGATTTTTCTTCACCCGGGCAGACTGATGAAACTGACAAGAATTATATAACAACTGAAACAACAACAGTCACAGGGAAAGAAACATCATATACCCAAGATTTTTCAAAATTTAGTTCAGGATTTACAAATAGTCCATTTGAAATTAGTACTAGTTCAGGAGTAAGTTTAACTGATTATTATCAAAATGGTAGCCAAACTATAACAACTATACCAAATATAACAAATATACCAACTATGCCAAATATACCAACTCTATCAAATGATAAGTTTAGTGTAACTTTTGATCACCAAGTGCCAACATTTACTGAAAGCACTTTGACAACAGATAAAACCATTACACCGATGAAAAGTGGCTCATCCAGGGACTCAAAAATCACTACATTAAAATCTACAGATACTACAATAATTGAATCAGGGATTACTTTCTTTACTACAATTCATGACTTTCTAACAACTAGTGTAAGCAGTAAATCTGATGAAACAGAATTCCCAGAACTACAATGGACCACACAAAGTAGTTTCTCTACGGATTATTACACATCTAAGGAAATAAGCTTTCCCATTGAAACAGGATATTCTTACGAGCCAACATACACAACAGAATCAATGAATGATTGTTCCAAATTTGTATGTCAAAATGGAGGGACTTGCACTAATTATACACAAGGTTCAAAGGTAATTTCAAATAAATGTAAATGTTCAATTAAATTTATGTATTTAATCAATTAAATGTATGTAATTTCTTAGGAATTTTAAATTAAATTTAAATGAATCGTATATCTAACAGTAATCTATTGTGTACAAATAAATTATTTTATTGTCTGTCATTTTAATTTAAAAATTTTCAGTGCCATTGTGCATTTGGCTGGAAGGGAAAGTTTTGTGATGAAGCAGAAGGTATCAAAGTTGCCGCTTTCAAAGGCCGATCCTATCTTTTGCATTCTTTTGGAAATTATACGCACACTAGAATATCATTTAAAATTCGAACGCTGGCCAATGATGGGATCATTATGTATGCTCACATGTCGTCCTCAGTTTACATGACGTTATACCTTCAAGGGGGCTACTTAAGATTTCAGTTTTCTTGCGGAATCCAAACGATGTTGTTCAGTGAGCTTAAATATTCGATTAATACAGGTTTTGAAATAGAACTAGCTTTGTTGTAAGTTATAAATGTTTGAATTACAATTATATATAACCAGTGATGAACCAGTTTTTTTCCTCTAGATTACACCTTTATGAAAAGGGTGGGATTTATAATCATTGCAATGGAACTGTGCTTTTAAACGGGACGCTCTCAATGAGCGGTAAACAAGAAGTATCTTTTCCAAAATATCTTCACATGCTGTCAGGAGTTCTTTATTTTGGAGGAATTCCTTCTCTGATAATACACCAAGTGGACTTGCCTATAAAACAGGGAATAACAGCCTGTATGCATTCATTAAGTGTAAGTTCAAATAATTGTCTAATATGTGTAAAAAAATAATATTTCTATCTATATATTCTAATATCTAATATTAAATATAATAATCTCAAGCAATTTATAATTTGATAATTTCTGATTATCTTCACTGAAGTGGCACAAAGCCGAAACGCACTTGAGTAACATCAAAACCTGCGCGTACAGACGGACCCAGTGCCAGTTCCACTAACTTCCAAAACTATTGTTCAGGAAATTGTTTTACAATTTTATTATATTTATTATTTATATTTTATTTCAGGTTAATGATATAAGCCGTGACTTGTACTCTCAAGCACTCGATGGTTTAGAAGTTAGTGAATGTGAATCGCTGGCTTGCTTATCGAACCCTTGCCAGAACAGTGCGACTTGTATAGAAATTGGGCAAAAATGGAATTGTTTATGTCCATCTGGGTAAGTACAAGCGATAATTAAAATGTTAACATATTAATCATGTTTTGTATTATAGTTATTTTGGCAATATGTGTGAAAAATCTGTATGTTTGAACAATCCCTGCAAATATGGTGGAAGTTGTATTCCATATCCGGGGAGTGGATTTATTTGTCTATGCCCATTGGGAAAACATGGGATGTTCTGCGACCAAGGTGACGTGTTTTTACCCTGTGCTCCAAGTGGTTAAAAATAATAGTAAATAATTTGCAGATCTTGAAATAGGTCATCCATATTTCTCATCTTCTATCAGTGGTCTTTCATCTTACACGGCTTATCCACTGCCAGGTCCAATTCATCACAGTTTTGAACTACATTTTCGATTCATACCATCTTCATTAGAGCAGATATCATTAATGGTTTTTATTGGCCAAGGACATCCACATGATTCCAGTTCAGATCATTTAGCAGTTAGTTTAATAAAAGGATATGTTGTTTTGACTTGGAACCTCGGTTCAGGTATCTTTGTTCTATATTTAAGTTTGTAATGAAATTCAGTCATAAGATTAACCTCTGCTCAAGGTCCAAGAAGAATATTTACTCCTCAGGCTGTATTAGATTCAAATCAGAGGAAACAGATACATACTGTAAAGCTAGGCAGATCTGGACAAATCGGTTGGCTTCAGGTGGACAATATGCCTAATGTTACTGGTACATCTCCAGGATGGCTTTCCCAACTAAATACTAAACCAGTAATTTATATTGGTACAAAAAAAACCTTGAATACAAAAATTGATGTTTAAAGATTTCATTTCTTTTTTTTTATGTTCACAGGTGGTCATGAAAGTCAAAATTTCAGTGGACTGCCTCATGATCTACCATTGCATACAGGGTTTTCTGGATGTCTGTTTGATGTCGAACTTCGGGCTGGGAAAGTAAGACTTATGATTCAAAGAACAAGGGATGCAGTTGGAAGAAATGTTGGCCAATGTTCAACAAAACATTGTAACAATTCTACTTGCCTTCATCATGGAGCGTGCATGGATCATGGAGCAACATACACGTAGGTTGTCAATTTTTCTTATAATTTCTGTTCATCTTTGTCAATTATGCTTCTATGCAGGTGCTTGTGTCAAGAGGGATGGTTTGGAGCAGGGTGTGCAATTCGTTATAATCCTTGTGATTCTTCAAGGCATAATTGCTCTGAAGGGTCTACTTGTGTTCCACTATCTATGGGATATGAATGTGATTGCCCTTTAGGAAGATCGGGGAAATTTTGTCAAAATGGTACAATTTTTTAATGATAATTAACACTTTTTTGTTTTTAATAAAAAATATTACAATTTTTCAGACGAATCTTTATCAGATGTTGGATTTTCTGGTCACAGATCATATCTGAGCATCGCCCCAGCATCTTTAGATTTAATAGAAACCTGTATAGATATCGAAATAAGACCTATTGCTTCTCATGGAATTATTTTGTTTTCCTCTCAGTCACAAGGACCTTCGACTTCATTTATTTCTCTTTCTCTACATGGTGGAGTTTTAGAACTAAGACTGCAACCAATTGGTACAGTATCTTACAGAATATCCACACATTTACGCTTGCTGAGAAATAAAGTAACCAACAGTTTTGAAACATTCAATTAGCCAATAAAAACATTCAGCTGTTTATTATGTAAAATAGTTATAATAAATGGAATTGAATAATAAATTTAATTTATTATTTGATTTATTTCTTATAGAAAGTACCACTGAATTGAAAAAAATTAGAGCAATGAGCAGAACTCGAATCTCATTTCTGATCACAAAACGGCTGAAGTATAGATTTTGTCACACTCAGACGATGAGAAGAAATCACAATTTATTTATACATTTTTTTCCATAATTTCAATTTGTTCTAGGTGGCCAACGAAGAAATGGAGAGATATTAATCGTGAGAAGTGGACAAGTTATTGCTTTGGGCCAGTGGACCAGAGTACGAGCTGGTAGATATGGGAGGCGTATCTTCCTTTGGGTTAGTCTAAACTCAGGTTTACTTTCCTCACAATTATACTATTAAACCATGAGTATTTAACAATAAGAGCCAACTGCAAGTGAATGATAGGAAATATTTTTTCTATGAAAATCCAAAAGAATTTAACAACTTCCATAATTATTGCTTTAGGGCGGCGGACCATGGTAGCTGAGTGGTCAGCGTGATGACTCTCGGCTAGTAGAACCCCTGTTTTGGGTTCAATTCCCACAGTCTCCCTAGGCCCCTTTTGAAAAAATCACAACACCCTCCCCCCACGAATACCGCATTCTCTGAATTACGTGTCTGGCTAATATTGTAAAACCTTTAAAACAAAAGAAAAAAGTATGCTTCATTGCACCACTGTCACTCAGGAGTGACCACTGAAGGACATAGATCAATTAATATGCCTGCCTGGGTAGTCTATTTCACTGGTTTTAAACAAGACATATTTTATCATTTTGATATTTTCACACCTGTTTCTGTATTGCCCTTTACAATATTTAGAGGGGTGAAATATTGTAATATATACTAGTGTACTATAGTGTATATAGTATGATTATTACTTATAAAAGGACATGGCTGACAAAATAAGACTGAAGATGGCGAAATGCAGGAATGTATTCTTGGACATAAAACCAAAAATGAGAGGTAGACTAGGACGAGACAGGATCATATAAATCTACTTATTTATCACACCGCAGACCTCACCACATTTCACTATTTACTTTGGGGGTAGGAGTATGAAAGCAGAATATTATCTAGTTAAAAGGCACATATTTTTTATTACATACAAAATTAAAGGTTGATTTAAGTATTTACATTTTAATAATTGAATATCACATTTTAAGGCTTTAACATTGTCAGGTTTAATGGACAATATGCTTATTAATAAGGGCATAATTAATTAAAATTCATTCCATTATAAATATGTTTTTTAAAACAATTACAATTTAATAACCAGTCTTTGTATATATTTTTTCACACTATAAATCTTCAAAAAAGGCTACCCTTGCTTTAGTGGAGCCTGATCTTACTTTTCTTAATGTAGAATACTTTGTTTCACCTAATCTAACTTGTTCATCGTGAAGTAAGTCTAGTTCACATTGTTTCTCCTCTATCTTAAGTACTTCAATTTCTGATTTCAAATCCCTGAGTTGATTTTGCAGGTGTTTGCTTTTTTCTAAATAATCGACCCTCTCCTTTTCTATTTCTAAAGACAATTGTACCATATCACCTTCTGGTGCTAATTCGTATGATGTTAGATCTGTTGTACTCAATGTTGTTTCATTTTCAACAAGTGGGAGAGGCTTGACTTCTAAAACAGGACCAGGATTGTACAAGGAATTCATACTTGTACTTATGTATGTGTTTCGAGAAAGAAATTCCAAAAGCTTTTCTTTTGCCTCTTTTTCTGCAAGTCTTGCTTTTAAAAGTTCATCTTTAAGCCTGTTTGCTTCGAAAGCCCTTCTTTCAGATTCATCTACAAGCCGAGCAGTTAACTGTTCTGCTTCTCTAGTTTTCTTCTCTAAACTCATTTTTTCTTCTTCAGTTTTCATTGCTGTGAGCCGCATTCTTGCTAGCTCCTGCTCAGCTTCATTAGCCTTTTGACCAAGGAGCATGGCCTCTTCTTCGGCCACCCTCGATTTTTCTGCCAACAATTCTGCTGTCTCCTCTGATCTCCTAAGGGCTTCGTTAGCCAATCTGATCTCCTCTTGGTATTGCAGCAGCCGTTGCTCAAGAGCAGATTTCTCTCTCTCTGCAGTCTCCCTTAGTTGTTTTTCTCTCGCTAATTTGTTCCGTTCAATCTGTCTCCTCGATTTTTCTTCTTTGGCCTGTGTCTTCATCTGTTGAACTTCCATTGTATCGGGTTTCCGGCGTCTCATAAACAAATCATGATTACCGATGCAAAGATCTAGTATCAATTTATTCATTCTCACTTTCCTTGAGAAAAACACGCAGTTACTAGCTGACTTCTCGACCGGTTTGATTACAAATTTTTTGTCATCGAAGCTAACATGTCTAATTTCTGACCAAGGAAAGTTCGCTTTAGGAGTCAATTTATTATCTTTACTGTACATATTTAAACCTAAGGCAGTTACACCGAGCCAGAGTTCTGTGTTTTTTTTGTTCGTTATAGGAAAATAATTAACACCGTACATCTCAAGATCTTGAGCGATCTTCAAATATTCCATTTCGGCTTCATCTCTCGACATCCCTTTGTGATCAGCGTACCAAATTTTAATCCTGTCTTCCCACATTTCCGGTGTCATTTGGTATTGATCTATGACCCTCTGCGGCAACAAGTCTTCGCTTGCGAGCATTCCAGGCTTGTAAGTAGACTCATCATAATCTTCATACTTGGCTTGAACTGCATAAGAGGCGAGCAAGACTGACGCTTCTGGAGGGCAGTAAATGTCCATAGACAGTATGGCTTGTTTCACTTGAAGGAAAAATAAATGCTGTGTCACCTCTTGGACGAGTTCGTCAGCCACATCCTCCGGGTAGAACTTAGCAAGGAACATAAACGGTGTCGTCGGCTGCTGAGAGACTACCTGGTCCTGGACTTTCTTATCCAATTTGAGCCACGAGATGAACCCTTTCGAGTCCTCGTACTGCAATCCAAAGTACCAGGTCTCCCTCAGGCCTATCGTACGACAGACTAGATCGAACAAATCCCTTCCTGTAGCTCTCCATTCCAAGGAAAACTCCAATTCCGCGTCCAAAGTGCAAACCTTCACTGGAAAGGATTTCCTCGATTTCTTCCTGATGAACTGTGGCATATTCTTCTTTTAAAATTAAAAAACATAATAGTTATTAATGGAGTTATGATAATTTAAAACGAATAGTGGACGAATATAAACAAATTACTGAACAAAAAACAACTCATGGGTTTAGTCATACATAGAAAGTAACTCGAGTTTAAACTCGAATATCCATTAATCGATCAGTCGCCCGTGCACTGCTCAGTTGTACCACCAATCATTGCTGAGAAATGAGAAGTACTGTAAAAAATATCGTGTTGGATAAACTTCAACTTCACTCGATTCTCACGTGACATCACTAATAAACTATTTATACTTTTGTTATAAATATATTTGTTGATATGAAGACTATTTATATTTTCGAGTCAACCGTTCTTTTCATAATTGTTACATAAAATGTTGTTTTCATTTTATTTTTTATTCAAACGGAGGATAAATAGAGTACAATGATTGCTGACAATTATCTTATACAAATACGTTTTAACAATTTATCATAAAAGTCATTAACATGTTTAGTTTGTATTTCATGGTCATGGTTCATTATGGTCTTTAAATAAAACGACTTTCAGGTTTACGCTTTTTTTTTGGGGGGGGGAAGCAAGGTAATAAAATTATATAAAAGAGTTTGCTATATAATAAATTATGAAATTGCCTTTTTTAACGGATTTGTTTCTGTTTTTGTTCAAAATCCTGTTTTTAAATAAATAAATAATATTTCAAAAATTGTTTGATAAGTATTATTGTCATTATAAGTTGAGAATATTGAGTTGGTGAGTGCTATTCCACAAAGTATTGGAGACTAAATGTCTATGAGTACAATTATAAGTAGTTTCTATTATTACTATTATTATTAATATTTTATTGCTTTCTATAAAGAATTTATATATTTAACAATATAACGAAACATTAAAATACAGATCTGGCAGGAACCTGTCAGACCAAGGGAGGAGCCTGCTTACTGGCACTTTCAGTATTTAGGATTGTTGGTTTATTGATTTACTGTTGTAGTAGGAAGTCATAGGGCTATTGTCTTCTTAAGCAGGATGGAGGATTGTTAGGGTGGGACCTTGAAGAGAGGGCTTGAGTTAGTGTATTGATGGAAGGAGTGCTTGAGGGGAAGTTGTGTTCAGATCATATCTGTCAGGAATGGGATGTTAAAAGCATTGTATGTTTGAATGTTGGATGGATTGGCTGAACTTCACAGCCTACTGTATATGGTAGGCAGGTACGTCCTCTAGGTGTTCTTGAGCTGCTTTTGCTACAAGGATAGGGCCACAATGTAAGAAGAGGAATCGCGATGTCATCCGTAGGTAAGGTAGTAGAAGTTTTTAAATTTATACATTTCATCAAATTCAAGGGTTTGAGATATTCAAATAGAGAGATCGTAAATATTAAGACACTGACTTAAAAAATAAATAAATATTTTTCTGTTTGAAGAGGATTAAAACTCTATCTGAAAATATGCATTAATAAATATTGCGCAGTAAGTTAACAACTTTTAATTATTCACAAGGAGTGTAATGCTTAATATTAATAATAAATTATTGAGGAAACACTAACGAGATAGAACATTCTTTGGCTAGTATTGTCCAAAAGCAGTCATAAAATTTAAAAAAACAAAAAAACAGACAGACTAAATCTTAGCACAGTTGTGTTTTACTATGAGTATGAGCCTTAAATATGAGTAGAGTAAAATAATATATTTTATATTAATATTCATAGACTATGCATCAATTTTATAAACTACTGCGGTCAGATCTGCTGGTAATATGTAATTTGATTATCCTCAATTATTAATGTTTGTTTTTGGTTATTTAATAATAGTATTAGCCTATCTACTATCATCTATCAGTTGTGCCCTTTAATATGTGCTATACTTAATAACGAGGGTTCGCAACAGCAGAGGTCCTATCAACCCTCAGGGTGTTGATGTTTAAAAAAAAAGCCCATGTGTAAGTATGTTGAGTTCGAATGCAGGGCCGCTAGATTCGAACCCGGGATCTTTACCTTACAGTGATGAGCACCATGTTAAAGCCTTAACCATTGTGGCCACCGACACACCTAATAGCTACTCAGTTTGTTACAACATATCACACAAACAAACCACTGAAGATGACAAAAAGATGAAACAACTAAGAAAAGAGACCAGGGTGATTAGGAATGATCTAGCTACAAGCTATTAATTAAATGAGATAAATCATTAGCTCTTAATGATCCCAAACAGTATTGTAGTATTTTCAATGTTATTGTATGTACAGTAGATTAAAAAAAATTCTTACTGATTTACTTATTTTTATAATGATATTTAATTTTAACAATACAAAATTGCAGGTTGAAGGCTCAGTAAATGCGGGTACTCTACTCCCTGGTGAAATACTTCTTCCTTCCCACTCTCCGCTTTACATCGGTAATTTACATTTCATCTGCTTAAACAATGTTTCTATAAAAACTACTAACTTTTATATTATTTAAGGTGGTGTACCAGATCTGTCAAAACTCCCTAGTGGAGCTATGGCTGGCTTGCCGGTCTCCCTTTCCGGTTGCGTTAGAAAGTTGTGGATCAACTGGAGATCAGTAACTCTCGACAACCACCACATAATTACTGCAAGAAATATAAAAGATTGCGATGGTACAGCTTGTGGTGGGGATGTATGCATGAATGGAGGCAGTTGCTGGCTCACACCTGACAACAAACCGATGTGCACATGTCTTCAAGTATATTTTTTAAATAATCAAACCTATATTAAAAGCCATAATTTAAAAATAATGTTCTTTAATTTTTTTTTAGCAATACAATGGTTTTAGGTGTGAAAACCAAGTTTCATGTGCTGAGGTAGGCTGTGAGAATAGGGGAAGATGTGAAAAACAAGGGAAGAAAAGCCAATGTCACTGTCCACCAGGTTGGAGTGGACCATTTTGTAACATAGGTAAATTTACTTAGCAAAGTATGAATTTTATTTTGTTTAATTATATTATTTTGAACTATGACAGGTGTTGACTACACTGCGCCACATTTTAGTGGAAACAGTTATTTAATCGTAGACTCCATACACGGCCTTTCAAAACGGGAAGGAGAAATGGGCAGTCCATTTGATAAAAGAGTTGATCAAAATATAACATACATCTACGTTAATTTTTCTTCAGCTCAATATGATGGTATGCTTCTTTGGACAACCAAGGTAAAAAAAAAAATTATAAAAAAAATTAACAGCAGTAACAACAAATTAATTTTTAATAGAATTAATTATGTTTTTAATTGTTTATCTAGGGAAGTAATTATTTAGGTCTTGGTCTTGAGAGAGGTTTAATAAAAGTTGTATGGGGAAAATCTCATATTGACAGAAACGAAGTACTTCTTCCAGGCTCAATAATGGCAGACGGCGCTTGGCACAATCTTATTATCCGTTGCAATGAAAAAGATCTGAATTTCTGGGTTGACAGGACAATTATTCATTCATACAAATCCAACATGACAATTCTCACTGATGGAATTTTCTATCTAGGTTGGAACCAGTCATTTTTGTCCTGGATGACATTATAAATGAACATTTAATTTTTGTTTTTCAGGTGGATTTCCTGGAGAACGCAAAGTCATCGAGGAAACCAACGGAAGTTTTAACATAAGATTTAGCGGTTGTATAAAAGAGTTGGCTTGGAATGACAATTTTTCTATTGTAGATTTTTCAAAGTACGAAGGTGAAAACTTAAGAAGTTGCGACATGATGTACCTATTCCCATGATTTTAATCGTTTATGTTTTTACATGCAGTATTTTGTTTTTTTCTACATTGTGCAATATTGTGCTAGTGAAATTTTTAACAATGCTTTCAAAGTAAATAGTTTTTATTGAATTTCTTAAAGAAAATAAAACCTTTTAGGATAGACTTATTATTTTTATTTATCAACTCACCATATCAGGCTTTCCAACAAAATTCTCATTCAAACTCCTTAAAAAAACATGAACCAACTTTCCTCAGCATTTTGTTATTGAAAACAAAAACACAGTGAAGGGAGCAACTGACAGAAGTCATGGGGATCAACAGGTAGATATTTCTGGTAGGTAACAATAGGGTTATAATGATGTCATGATGTCAGAAGACCATGGTGTGCTATAAAATTAATAAAATTATCCATAGCAAGTTTTATATTAGAAATGTGGATCATCAATTCATGTATCAAATCACTTTGTCATTTGTCAGTTCAAACTCATGAATAAATCTATGAGCACCATGACTTTACAACTATGAGCACCACAATCATAAGTATAAAATTTGTGCAAGTGATTCATAAGATCATAAAAAATCAAAAAAGATCAAAAATCATCATTTTTATTATAATATAAATCAGCTACAATTCATTTTTTGTGTTTTTTTAAAGATCAAATTGTAATTCTATGTAATAGAAGAAAAGGGTAAAAGTATAAAATATTTTGTTAAAGTCTGCAATGCCTTTCCTTGGATCAGTCTCATTTACTATCTTATAAAACAATATGGTTGACAAAATAGCATACAGACAATTACTGACAATGGAGAAATGATGAAACGTATCTGACAGATGAAATGGATCATTTATTCATCCATAAATCGTCAGATTATTCCTTGCCATTAGAAGTGTTTTTTCACCACAATTTGAAGAAGTATAGGTTTCTCCTTTTAGCACCTAAACTTTTGTCTATTATGCTGATCTGCTAATGGGCTAATGGATTTTTTAGAAGATTTAAGATACACAGTTCAAGAATAGTTTTCCCAGGTACCCCAGTCTTTTTCTGGATATGAGGGTATTGTATAGGATATGTTTTGTCGTTTCTGTCTCTTCTAGACATAATCAACTTGGTCAACTTGCATGAAATCTTTTAGCAGAGATTAGCACAGTAGACGAATGATTAAGCGCTAAAGGAACAAAACCTTACCAATCCATATGGGAAGAAAACTAAAATGGAAACAACAAAAAATAGTAAATCACTCAAAACAATTTTTACTGAGTAAGTTCAGTTTATGACCATGTGCCTGATTTAATATTAATCCTAAACTTCGTTTTTTTTTTTTTTTTTTTTGTTTTTTTAATTTTTTAAAATTGCTTTCGATTGATGGCAGACAGCAATTGCCATTGTACATTGTATACAACTAAAAATTGATTTGTGTGTGTTCTCTGTTTAAAATAAAAAGTATTTCAATCAATTATCAGCTTTCTGATTAATTAATATTGTTTGTGTTGGTTGTATCTTCTGCAACTATCACAAATTTGCAAAAACCTATCTCTTTACAGAGACAAAAATGTTAATTGTGTACTGTCACATCAGGAGCGACATGTACATGATTGGCTCCCCCACCGTAGTGACGTTGTGGTAAGAGATGTAGGGAAAAGGTGGTATAAGACTATAAGTCAGGTGTATGCGATATGGCACATAGGTCAGATCTGTCCCAGAATCAGAAATATTATAGTTTCAAAAGGAGCCAGTAAACTCCTAAAACATTACTATTTCTATTCATTTGGTGATTAGTAAGATTAGCAAAAGAGTGGTGGTGGTATGGGATTTTAGTGTATAAATTTTATATAGTTTTTAAAATATTATTAGTAAGATCTCCTAATGGTTGGTGGCCACAATGGTTTAACGGTTTAAGCGTTGACACGGCGCTCATCACTGTAAGGCAAAGTTCCCGGGTTCAAACCCGACATACTTACAAATGGGCTTTTATTTCAAAAACACCGGCACCTTGAGGGTTTATATGACCTCTGCTGTTGCGAACCCTCACGGGGGGGAGCACATCTCACTTCGCACTCTCCCATATTTATTCATTATCCTATATCCATTGAGAAGGACAATATCTTATTTTCATTAGTAGATTCACAGGGTCTTTTGATCATAAGATTTTTCAATTTATTAATTCATTACTGTTAGGCCATTTATTTTTGAAAGGTGGTAAAATTTATCATCAACAATAAATGGCTTAACAATATTAATTAATAAAACTATTCACAATGGAAAAAATAAGGATAACAAAAATGAAAATGAAATTTTTTACAACTGATTCCTTGTTTTCATATTTCATCCCGCCCTCCAGAAAATTAGGCTAATTAGAAGGCTCGAAATACTATCTTACAATAAATTAAACTTGTCATGGCAAAAGAAACTGGATTGAAAAAAGAAATTAACAACCACGCAACTCTTTGAAAACACAAAAGAGATAAATTACAAGTTATTGGAAGTTTAGGCTGGTGGAAAAAAAATCGTCACCATCACATTTCTATAGACTAAACCCGCACGACTTACATGCATTGTAAAATGGAAAACATTTGCGCCTTTTTCTTGTTCAAATGAACTGAACTTAGATCCCAATATCTCGACAATAGAGTAAAGCAACATATCTATGATTGCAAAAAACCCAAGCAAAATCCTTCAGCACTCGCTACCCACTATTTTGAACACAAACACAATTTCGACTTCAACAATCCAAAAATATTACACACAGAACAAAACAAACATAAACGTAATTTTTTAGAAATGGTTTATATCAACAGAGATAAACACAGCATCAATTACAGAACAGATACATGTAAACTCAGTCGCAGCTACGCCAATATCATTAATCAAATTCAATATATACATCATCACATCACATTCCACACATCAAACATTTTCACATACTCTAATTTTTCAACAATTTAGCTTTCTTTTTCCCATTTATCCCTTTCTATATAATCCTGAAAGGATAATCTGGCTGAACCATTACCAACGTTTTTTCCATTTGTCGGCTCTTTTCACCTCAAAGAAGCCGACGCCTTATACAAAATGTCTTTTCTATCCTGACTTCCTTCCCCACCACTTCAAAATCCAATGTATATAAACATAAAACAGCAATATCTCACTGGCACTCTCAACACGACACGCAAGAATGACACAATTACACAGAAGACAAACACTTTGAGTGAGTAGAAATATTTTGATTGAATAAAAAAAAAATATATTTTGCATTGAATAAATTCACTTTTTTCCACATCCTACATGTATTTGTTAAATGTAAACAATGTTTGTAAATCCCAGGCCCTGAAGATGATCTCAAAAAGATGTACGACGGCTTGAAACGATGATTTATTGCTCTTGCCGCACGACGGGACCTTCATTTCCTTGATATGTAGTCAACTCCAAACGGTCCATAGTGTAAGGGTGGGGAATAAGCTTGAGAATAACCATCTGTAGACATCCCGCATCAGGTTCTCTACTACTGGAAAGTCATCAAGTAGAAAGACGACAAATCATCATCTCGCTTGGACACTTGAACATCGGGAGCTGTTCTCTTCTTGTAGCTACCCCACAGGCTATGATTTGTCTTCAGTCTAAAAATAGTAGAATAGAACTCCTTTGACATTCCTTCTGGACCAGAGCAGTTGATACGCGTTGATAAGAGCAAAACCCGTTAATAAATTGTTAGTTAAATTTTAATCTATCACTAAATGATTTTACCGTGTTTTAGACAATTTTTTTTCAAACCACAATTAAATACTTTTCATAAAAAATCATGAACTTCTGATCTCATTTAAGGTGGTTTACATTAAAATAAGTATGTTATAATTAATGCAAGATAAAAATACATGTAGTTTCAAATAAACAACAAAATACGTGTGTCCGGTTTTGTCGTCTTTGGGTGTATTTTTATGTACATATACATTTTATATGTTTTGTCATAGATAAAATCGTTTGTGTCTGTATGGGTAAATAGATTTGATGGAGAAACCATCGATGGTTTGCCCTTGTAATAAAAATTGTAATTAAAATTGTGTTGATTAGTAAATGAAATAATTTTCTACAATGTGCATGTGCAACGGTTTTCAAAATAAAGTTGACCGATCCATTTTTCTTAACGTCCGGCATCGTTGAGAACTTTGGGCAACCCAAGGAGAGAGTTGATTATTTCTGAGTTCCTTTTGATCTGAACGTGATTGTTTTTTTGCAGCAGGTAGAATAACCACAGTGCCATGTCAAACTAGTTTGTTAAATGGTACGGTACGGTATAAAAAGTAGACATAGGATGTTATTAATTATATAATTAGGATTATAAGTATATTTTTGTGAATAATTGTGTTATAAGTAGGGAATTGGCATTCTGAAATAAGTAGAAAGCTCATGTTGACATTACTAACAAAACCAGTAAAAAGGGATGAACCAAGAGAAACATACAGTTATTAACATTAAAAGATGTAAATTTAAAGAAATTGAAAATAATCATTTAAGTTCAATTTAAAACTATTTGTAAGAGGATGGTCTATTTAATGGGCAAGTAAATGGTGTAATCAAAAATTTGTCAAAAGAACAGTTCCATTCTATTCATTTTATTTTATCTATTACTATTTCATTATAACTGTTCTAAGTAAAGATTTTTATTAATGGACTTTAAACCTATCCCACTAATCTGCCTTACTACAATAGAATTACATAATCGGTTCATCACTGTAAAAACGTCCTTTTTTTTAATAAATCGTTCAATACATAACATTTAAAAAATACAGATTAAAATTTCTCTGACTGGCCATCTGATCGCCTCGATTTACCAAAATGGTCATCCTTCATTAATAAAAATAAATAATTTAATTAAAATTAAATTGACGTAAGGTTAAATTAAAATTAAACAATTCAATTAAAAAATGTTAAAATTAAAAAAAAAAAATTAAATTAACCTTGCCTACTATAACATTTCTACTGAGTTCTTGCTATAAGAAAATTACACCAACATCATTAGTTTAATTACAAAATTTTAATTCACTTCAATTATAAAGCATAAACCAAAGTTGTGTTGTTTATATAAAAAGAAAAAACATTGAATTTGATTTGATATAATTTTTATTTGTGAAGTAGAACGTTGTAATTAAAATTGATTAGTAAATGAAATAATTTTCTACAATGTGCATGTGCAACGGTTATCAAAATAAAGTTGTCCGATCCATTTTTCTTAACGTCCGGCATCGTTGAGAACTTTGGGCAACCCAAGGAGAGAGTTGATTATTTCTGAGTTCCTTTTGATCTGAACGTGATCGTTTTTTTGCAGCAGGTCGAATAACCACAGTGCCATGTCTTTGGTATCACTTCCAGGCATTCCGTAAAACTGTAAAAAAGAAAATCTGATTAATAATGCCAAAGTGACAGAAAATATTGTTGAATTTGTTCTCATCAAAATTTAGGGAGTTTTAGGACTCATTTTGTTTTTCTTATTGTTTCAAATTCACTCCTTCTACACGTTCTTACCGATGACATTATGGAGTTTCTTTTTGGAAAAGGCATAATTAAGTGATGTAGCACAGTGGTTCGCTAAATTAAAAGATCTCTTTTGGTCAAAAATGTTCAAGGAAGACGTCAAAGACCAAATTTATTCAGACCCTACTTTGTACAAAACTTCACCCATCATCCTCGTGTGTATGATGCACGTCAAGGACATCACGTATGACAGATCTTTGAAATGCCACCACCATCTCATGTCGCCATCAGATTTTTCGAGACAGTATGATTTCAAAAGTTAAATTTCATATTCACAAATTGATAAACAAGAAATCCTCCAGACACGATCTCTAACCCCCAAAATAATCCTACTTGCCCCCTAATCCTTCAACAGTGATAATATTAGTTTAGGCTGGCATCTCAAGACATGTGCCCTCCAGGAGCATTGTTGACTGAAGTGCCAGTGGTGAAAATCAAATAAACAAATTTTCAAGATGTATGAATCTTGAATTAATCTGTATCGGATACAAAAAAAAAAAAAAAAAAATTCATTCAAGACATGAAATTTAAAAATACACATTTTGTTTGTTGGTTTCAAAGCACAAATGTAACTATTTAAACTGTCTTATTAAGTACTTCTAAGTGAAATGAGGTGGCCTTCATTCAAAAAAATAGGATGCAAACTGAACACTTCATATTATCGCAATTATCTATCCAGTATTATTTTTTAGTAAAAACCTCGAAAAAATATATCTTCATAATGAAAATAAAATAATAAACTGAAATTACTTAATAACTCTTTGATAATAACTTAATAATTATTATGAAATTATTATCTTGGTCCGCCTATTCTCGCTGGTTTTTTCAGTGCAATGTGTTCTGACATGTCTCCATCTTGAATGGTTGGTCTGTGTTATTTTCGTGATCTTGTCATTGTATAAATATAAATAAAACGTTTAACTGTGTACTGCAAACCGGCGAAAGATCTGAGAGAAATCTCTTCAAAAATAACAGCCCTTATAGCCAGACTTATTTTCATAATAAGCATATTTCGTTTACAGTTGGGTTCAGATGGGTATTGTGAAATCATTTATCATATATCTATAGTGTAATTATGAAGTTAATTACCTGAACTTGATCATTCCGTTCATCCGTGTTGAAGGGTAGTGCGCGACTCGCAGGATACACTTCAGTCAGCCATAAGAACAGACTTGCTGCTGTGAGTAATAACTTCATTCTTCAAAGTGTAATAAAATAATTTTTAATAAACATTGCTTAATATAAGGCGACGATGAATAAATTTATCTTGATTTTTTAAATTCTAACTGTAAATCGAAAGTGTTTTATATCTTTTTAAATATTGTCTAATTAATAATTGAATCAATCAAATAAGAATAGTTAAGCCATAGTTAAGAAACTAAATACTAAACAAAAGAGTGAAGAAATATTAACTTTCCTAACTGGGGTCTTAATTGGCATTTTAGGCGTCATGGAGGATAGTCAGGAAGGGTTCGGGATGAAAGGTGTAAGACGAGAGGGTTGGAATGTGGGTCTACGGTGGAGGCGTCTGTATTGACTTTTTAGGATCTCGAAGAGATTTAGGATTTGGATGTCTGCGAATAGTAAGATTATATATGATGTAGGGACTTTGGCTATGGTTCGAAGCATTTGAATTGGCGTTAATGGATCATTTGGAAGGTGGAACGCATGATTGAAATGCACTGCCCTTCCTCTAGTCCAATTTGGGTGTAGTAAAGATGTATATGTGACAGGTTTGTTTTGTAGTAAGAGTTTCTATCTGTTGTTATGTATTGAGTAGTTTATATCGTCTGTTCAGTTCTATTTTTTTGGGTCGAGTGTTGGGATTCCAAGTAAGTCTTCTGTCAATGTAAAGTTACAATCATCTGGTGGAGGGATCGTAGGCGAAGTGTGAAAGTTATTCGCTTGGATTTGGTTTCGCTGAGTTTGATCCTCGATTTCCTGAACTATTCTTTCAAATCTAGAGATAGTCCTTGATGTTTCTGCAAGCTTACTGGTACTAGGTTTGTTGAAAGATGGCGATATCATATATTTATGTTAGGAGTACTGTGTCGTGATTGATAAGGTCTCCTGTGTAAACTGTTTACAGAATGGGATCAAGGATGCTACCTTGCGGAACACCCGCATAATTAAAAAGATTTTATATTCCAAACTTAAGAGTGACCGTCAGAATTCACAAACTATATCAATAATGATTATTTGGAGGCCGTGAGGACGTTATGTTTTAGAAAAACATTTTCTTTTCGTGCCATGTTTCGATCTTTATTGAGAACATCTTCAGGCCTGGAATTTATAAACATTGTTTAAATTTTACAAACTCATGTAGGATGTGAAAAAATGAATTTATACAATGCTAGAAATTTTAGATTAAAAAAAACAATTAAATAAATAATTAAAATGAATTTATACAATGCTAGAAAATTTTAGTTTAAAAAAAAATTATACAATAATAGCATTGTATAAATTCATTTTTTTCCACATCCAGTTCTAAAATTTAAACAATGTTTATAAATCCCAATAAAGATCGAAACGATGGCACAATAAAGAAAATAGTTATTCAGATATCGTGAGATGCGGTCGGGTGTGATGTAGGTTTCAGAAAAACATTTTCTTTGTCGTGCCAACGTGTCGACCTTTTATTGAGATCATCTTCAGGGCTCAAAGTGTTTGTCTTCTGTGTAATTGTGCCATCCTTGCGTGTCGTGTTGAGAGTGCCACGACACGCAAGGATGGCACAATTACACAGAAGACAAACACTTTGAGCCCTGAAGATGATCTCAATAAAAGATCGAACGTTGGCACGATAAAGAAAATGTTTTTCTGAAACCTACATCACACCCGACCGCATCTCACGATATCTGAATAACTATCGATTAACGGTCACTAATCTCTACACATTTCTACACAATAAAGAAAATGTTTTTCTAAAACCTACGTCACACCAGACCGCATCTCACGACCTCCAAATAATCATCACAAAACGGTCACTGAACACCCCATATATCAATAATGACAAATTATGGGTGATTTTTTTTATAATAGCAACATAATTATAATTTTAAAACGGAATAGAGCAAATTAACTATGTCAGCTGGGCCAAAATATTAATAGCTTCATTCAGTGTTAACATTGACCTCTATTTCCCAAGAATTTGTAGACAAACAGAACGTCTAACAAATTTGAATTGTTGAATTGTTTAGAGTAAACCAATGTAGTTTGAATAGTCACTTTACCTTAATATAAAAACGTGATTTATGGATGCCCCAAAATGCAATAAAAGGGAAGTTATTGATTTTTTTTTTGAAAGCTGTAACAATTCCAGAGATACGGGAATTGAAGAGGAAGCCCTAGAACCGTTTAGACAAGAAGACATAGCACATCCGTTCTTTGAACGTTCTTTACTTTTAATAACTTAAAATGCCTTCCTCAGCAAGTAGTTTGATCCTGACACATATGAATTTTAAAATATTGAAAATACTGAATTAACTTGAATACCTTTAGTGATTTTTAAACAGCTTGGTCGGAGATTTGCAACTTTCTGCCATCCACCAACGATTTTTTCTCATTTTATACCTCTAGAAACGAGAGTGGGCACCCCGTCACCAACAGATTTTCTTGTTACGTAATTAAGTCTGTATTTTTAATCGTAATTCTTTATCGATTCGACATGGATTTGGACATTTGCCGTCAAAGAAATAAAATAAGCCCAGCATTACTCTAATCTCACATAATTAACTGTAAAAATCTATACTAAAATAATTACTATTTCTTTCCCTGTCCCTAACTCGTTCTTTTTTTCTGTCTCGTTTCGCTCCTCGTTCTTCTCTCCATCTTCCTTTCTCGCACTTTAATTTGCTTTGTCTCGCTCTTCCGCTCTCCCTATCTACTTCCATCTATCTATTTAATTATCTATATATCTATCTAGTCGTCTCCACCTTTTGTTATCACTCTCACTTTTTCTAGTCTATTCTATCTATATAACTACGTATTTAACTGTCTGGCTATTTACAATCTGTAGATTCTGTCTCTCTCCCTCTCTCTCCCTCCATATCTCTCTCTCTCTCTCTCTCTCTCTCTCTATATATATATATATATATATATATATATATCTGT